>NC_041380.1:68764626-68824194 GCF_002162155.2 Triticum dicoccoides | reverse complement strand
CGCCCCCCTTCCCTCTTTCTCCCTTCCCCCTTCCTTTTCCAACAAGGCAAGAGGGGGGAGTCCTACTCCCGGTGGGAGTAGGACTCCTCCAGGCGCACCCCTTGGGCCGTCCGCACCTCCCCCTCTCCCTCCTTTATATACGGGGGCAAGGGGCACCCCATGACACACAAGTTGATCTTCGTGATCGTTCCTTAGCCGTGTGTGGTGCCCCCTTCCATCATATTCCACCTCGGTCATATCGTAGCAGTGCTTAGGCGAAGCCCTGCGTCGGTAGAACATCATCACCGTCATCACGCCGTCGTGCTGACGAAACTCTCCCTCAACACTTTACTGGATCGGAGCTCGAGGGACGTCATCGACTTGAACGTGTGCAGAACTCGGAGGTATCGTACGTTCGGTACTTGGATCGGTCGGATCGGGAAGACATACGACTACTTCCTCTACGTTGTGTCAATGCTTCCGTTGCCGGTCTACGATGGTACGTAGACAACACTCTCCCCTCTCGTTGCTATGCATCACCATGATCTTGCGTGTGCGTAGGATTTTTTTTTTGAAATTACTACGTTCCCCAACAATAGCATGGAGCAATCAAAAATTATAGATACGTTGGAGACGTATCAATATTCTGGTCGTCTTTATCACACCTTTAAAGAGGCTTGTTCCGCGCGTGGTTTGTTAGGAGATGATAACGAGTGGTACATAGCGTTTGATGAAGCGGTTGTCTGGGGGTTTGGGAATCGACTTAGAGAGTTGTTTGTGACTATGCTCATGCACTGTTCTATCAGGGATGAGATGGGTTTCTTCGAACGTTACTGCGTTAGCATGTATGATGATATCCAGCATAGGTAGCGGCATGCCCTGGGTAATCCAAACTATGTTGTTCCTCCTAAAAGATTAAGAAATATGCTTCTTAACGAGTTGGTCGACATTTTCTTGAAACATGGTTCTGATATAAGAAGTTTTAACTTGCCATCTCGCTCTAGCGAAGGTGAGCAGTCTGATGATAATCGCCTTATTCGTGAGGAACTGTCTTATGATGCATGTGCTCTGTCTAAACAGTCCTTGGTTATGTTTGCCAGTTTAAATGAGGACCAGTTGGTTGCTTATAAGACAATTGTAGAGTGTGTGAAGGCGGGGAAATCGGGCTTTTTTGTCTCTGGGTATGGTGGTACTGGGAAGACTTACCTGTGGAGTGCAATATGTGATTTCCTTAGGGGCGAGAGGAAGATAGTGCTTACTGTTGCGTCGTCGGGCATTGCGTCACTGTTGTTGCCTGGTGGTAGAACTGCTTATTCTCGCTTTAAGATACCTATTCTTCTTGAAGATAATACGCAATGTGATATTAAAAGAGGCTCTAAGCTTTATAAGTTGCTGATGGTATCTTCGCTTGTTATTTGGGACGAGGCGCTTATGACACACAGGAAATGCTTTAGGCTGTAGATAGAACTTTGCATGATGTCCTCTCTGTGGCTAATCCAGATCTTGCGGATATTCCATTCGGTTGAGTAGTGATGGTCTTGGGTGGTGACCTTAGACAAATCTTACCAGTCGTTGAGGGAGGTACTAGGCCTCAGATCATTGATGCAGCAATCACAAATTCTCCGTTGTGACGTTCTGTTCAGAAATTGTCGCTTTCTATTAACATGCGCTTGGCTGTGCATGGTGCGGATACCCAGGCGCAGAAGGATGTTGCCTTATTTAGCAGATGGGTGCTAGATCTTGGGGAAGGGAAGTTGCCTCTCACAAGGCGAGGTGATGAAGTTGAGGCTTCTTGGATACAGATACCGGATGACCTTTTGGTTTGTACATCTGGTGATCCAATAGCTGCTATTGTTTCTTCTGTCTACGGTGATTTTTTGCTTAACTACTTGAACTCTGGTTACTTGCAAGAGAGAGCCATTTTAGCCCCTACCAACGACCATGCTGAGGACATTAATGATTATATTCTTACATTGGTTCCTACTGAAAGCAGAGACTATTTGAGTGCTAATTCTATTGACGGTTCTGCAGATTCTGTTAGGGACAAAGATGTTTACTATCCAGTCGAGTACCTGAATGCAACTAAAATTATAAATTTCCCAAATCATAGGCTGACTCTTAAGGTTGGTGTTCCGATTATGCTTCTTAGAAACCTGAGACGGGCAAATGGTTTGTGTAACGGTACACGGCTAATTGTAAAAGAATTAGGTGATCAGCTTATCAAAGCTGTCATTATGACTGGCTCACATGTGGGTGATACCGTTTATATCCCCATGATTGAATTATTGGGAAAGAAGGGAAATGCGCCCTTTGTGCTTAGACGTCGCCAGTTTCCTGTTCATGTATGCTATGCCATTGCAATTAATAAGAGCCAGGGACAGACCCTATCTGTTGTTGGTATATATCTTAAGGGTCCTGTTTTTACGCATGGGCAGCTGTATGTGGCAGTGTCTCGTGTTATGTCAAGGGCTTCTTTGAAAATCCTTATATTAGATGCTGATGGCAAATGCGGCTCTGAGACCAAGAACATTGTTTTCCCTGAGGTCTTCCCGGCCACAGGAATGACCTAGGTTTGTTGTGTATGATGGTAGTCTTCATTTTGGTAGGTTTTGGCATGCTTTTATGAGGTTGATGATATTTTGGGTGGCGACATATATTGTTGGTTGAATAAATATGTGGTCTCATGTGATGGTTGTGTTTTGGTGCTGATACTTTTGTTGTAGACGGCGATGGTTGATCTGCAGGCTCTTGTTGTGGGGAACAAGAACTTGACCATCCGTGTGTGTGTTTCGAGTGTGTGGCAGCATCGTGGGTCCACTTATAACGGTCCTATCAAACACACTGACATGGTCCTTTTGGATGCCCAGGTATATGGCATCTCTAGCCCCCGTGCCCTATGTTGTTTGTAATTTTCTCTTTCCTTTTCTGCTTGGTAATTGATGCATGTTGTTTCTTGGCAGGGCAATCACATGTATGTTGAGATTGGTGAGAAGCTTGTGCCTAAGTTCAATTGAAACAACCACATCCATGTTGTTTCTTGGCAGGGCAACCATACCTATGCTGAGATTGGTGAGAAGCACATGCTAATACCCTCTTTTGTGTCTTGTATTGATATTTTTCTTGTGTGACCCCACCAAAAGATATCTCGATGCAGCTATTTTCTAATCTAAACATGGATGAATTTCAGTAGTCTCTTAGTTTTCTGCATTTAACAAGAATGCTACTTTGTTACGTGGTTTGATAAAATAACTACAACAAAGATATATAGATTTCGTGTCTTACTCAATGTGTTCTATAATGATGAAAGCCTCATTTTTTTGCCAGGTTCCTGAGCTCCTTTATAGGTCTCTTGCTGTGAAACTTGTGGTTAGCATGCCTTTCAAGGTCTGATATCATATATCTGTATCTTCTAGCATGCAACCATTTTTGGAGGGACTCAAGTTGACTGATTTCTTCTAGCATTCAATTCTTGTGAGGGTGGAGCTGGAGAAGGCGGGGCGTCAGAGCAGAGCCAGTTGCAGCGTCCACGATCTCCTCGGGCATGGACAATCCCACCAGATTGACCATGTTGCGGGCTTTGGTCAGCGGTGTGTGTGCCCAGTGGTTGGAGCACACTAAAGTGGAGGAACAGTGTTGTCGTCAACTATGGATTCAGGTAGTTTCTTATTTTCTCTCCTGTTGTGGTGGTCCTGCAGGTTACTGTTTACATGATGCATTGCTTGCAATCGGTGTCGTGCTTGTGTGTCTGCTATAATGCCTCTGCTACAACATGACATGTGTTAATGTAGTGTTTATTAAGATTTGGTCAGCATGCTGAATAAGTCCTGGGTTTATCCGTGTGTGGCAGATCCTGAGAGTTCTGTCAGGACAGGGTGAGACACTGAGGCAAAAGGCAAATGTAAATGCTCCTTATTACTTATCATAAACATTTTCCTGGGAGCTCTTTTTTATTATTTCTCATCTGAAATTGGATTCATACTGATGCCATTCTTACATCTCATTTTGTAACAGTTATCTTATGATATTATGAGTCTTGGGGATTATAAGTGCCATTCAACTGTTCACTCTCATGAGAAAGACGGGTTGGCGCTTACTGATGCAACAACCAATGCAAACAGGTTCTTGATGTTCCTTTGCCTCTCGGCGTCTCTTTTATTGAAACTGCATTAACCGTTCTATGCCTAATGCTACTTCTGCTTGTCATGTCCTTTCTTTTCAGGTTTGAACCGTCCGTGCCTACTGTTGCCCCAACGACTGTGGGCAAGAAAGGTCTGGAAGAAGCAGAACCCTTTACTAGGTATTTACCTTGCCCCAATTGATCTCTTCTTCTTGGGCCTTTGTTATCATTTCACATTGCACCATATCATTTTCATTGATTCTTGCATCATTTCAGGAACAAGGACGTCTTTTGGTGACCTAAGCCTTTTGGAAACAAGTTTTGTAAATGGATGGTTTTTTATCAGTATAGATGTACTATAGATTCCTCTACTTGAGCTCCGGCTCGCAGGCACATATTGCCAAATCATTTGGTTGCTTCAGATCTATGGTGACTGTTATCACAACAATGTCACTGTCCATCCAGACTGTCGGGCTACTTGGAGACAGACTGCCTTTTAGTAAGGTTGAAACATACTTGGATTCCCTTGCCATCATTCCATTTCTTAATTCCAACTCTCATATTTTTGTACACTGACCTCTACCCATTACATGAGCGTTGTAGGTGCACACCTTCCAAGTGTATATCCTGGACTTGGTGCCTGGAGGTGAAATGAGTAAATCGATCAGCTGACCTGCAACAACCTTCAAAATACTTTCGCCCCTTGTGTTTTAGTTTCAGTCAAGGCGATATCCATGTGTAGAGGGTCATAAAGCTTCAGTGCCCTGGTTATTTTGTTTGTATATATGTAAATGAGCTTTGCAATCTGTTGACGTCTGCACGTTCATGCTCTGTAGTCTATCAGCAAATGTACTCATGAACCTCATCCATGTCAATGTGCCTGCTTGGGCCTGTGATCAATGTGTGATGTCGTTATGTGCTCTCTTGTGCATTATCTTGTTATGATTCATATGGTTTCTGCTTTTCTGAGTCTGTCATACTCCATACGATCAACGACAACCAATGCAGTACTCCATATGTTTCTAACGACATCATATATATTGCGCAGGAATGTAATTATCTCCAGGTCCTTTGCCGCCACCTGCTCATGGCCGTCATCGTCCCTTTGGTACATCTCCTGCCAATCACCTTCCTCCAACTGCGTCTTTCATTTTTGGCGGATTGTCTTGCTGCTTTTCTTACCTGTATCTTAAAAAACTGTATCTGACAACTTCCCTGATATTTTTGTACCTTTGGGCTATTTTGCTCTCTCTCTCTCTCGGTATATATCAATTACTCAACTAAAACATTCAAATGCATTGGAAATATTCAAGTCCATTATCTAAAAAGGTGCACCATGAAATTCCTTTCCTTCTGATCCGTGTACTGGAACCAAAGAAGTAGTTACCACATATGTATTGAGTTAACTGTCAAGCTAGCATTTGCTTTTCTAGGAAATGCTGCTAAACATATCGCTGTATCCCTTTTGATAACATCAATACCACAGAACATCTTCAAGAGAAGTTTTCTCTTGATGGACTACTAAAAAAAGTTACACAGCACAGCAGAGGGGGGTCTTGGAAGGCAGTAGTTATGTTGTACTATCTAGCGCCATGTTTCTTTCCAAGTATTATCATAGCATTCGATCCGTGCTCCGAATAGGAATTGCCCGGTATAAAGCAACATGCCGAGACTGATGTAGATTGTATAACCGTCTAATCTACCGATCAAATGTAGTTATAATATTTCGTGTTGTTCTTTTCAGATGAAATGCATTGGACAGATTGTGTGCAACTTCTAAAGAAACAGGGAAGGGAAGCGTTGTCTGTAGATCACTTTTCCCTTGGAAAAAATAAAAAATAGACAACGACGAGGTAAACATATAGTTTCCTTCATGAGATGCTTTGTTCAATTTCAGGCAATATCATTCATATCAGACCCTATGTTTAAATTTGTTCTTCAGCTTACCATCGTTGTTACAATCGAATGGAGGGGAACCCCTTTGCTGTGCTGCTCTACAAAAAAACACCTCAGAGTTTCACACCTTTTGGATCCTACCCTTTTGTACTTGCTCAAGGCCTGTTATTCAGCTCATGTGCATATTATGACCCATGCCATCTGTCAGTGTTTCTATATGGTCAGTATTTCTATAAGAGCATGATGGCGGCATCGCTACCGCCCCCTTAGCGTCCAGGAACCAGGCAAAACGACGTTGTCAATGTGAGGGGCGATGAGAGAATGGGCAGCGGCATCGTGCACAATGGCATGACGATCAGATCGGTGACGTGATCGATGCGGTGTGAAAGATCGTGGATGTCGCCTAGAGGGGGGTGAATAGGCGTTTTAAAATAATTGCGGTTTAGGCTTGAACAAATGCGGAATAAACCTAGCGGTTAATTTGTCAAGCACAAAACCTAAAACAACTAGGCTCACCTATGTGCACCAACAACTTATGCTAAGCAAGATAAGCAACTAAGTGATAACAAGATATATGACAAGAAACAATATGGCTATCACAAAGTAAAGTGCATAAGTAAAGGGCTCGGGTAAGAGATAACCGAGGCACGGGGAGACGATGATGTATCCCGAAGTTCACACCCTTGTGGATGCTAATCTCCGTTTGGAGCTGTGTGGAGGCACAATGCTCCCCAAGAAGCCACTAGGGCCACCGTAATCTCCTCATGCCCTCGCACAATGCAAGATGCCGTGATTCCACTAAGGGACCCTTGAGGGCGGTCACCGAACCCGTACAAATGGCAACCCTTGGGGGCGGTCACCGAACCCGTACACTTTGGCAACCCTTGGGGGCAGTCACCGGTACCCGTCAAATTGCTCGGGGCGATCTCCACAACCTAATTGGAGACCCCAATGCTTGCTCAGAGCTTTACACCACAATGATTGAGCTTCGAACACCACCAACCGTCTAGGGCGCCCAAGCACCCAAGAGGAACAAGCTCAAGGGTACCAAGCACCCAAGAGTAATAAGGTTCTCTACTTGTAACTTCCATGTATCACCGTGGAGAACTCAAACCGATGCACCAAATGCAATGTCAAGGGAACACGGAGTGCCCAAGTCCTTCTCTCTCAAATCCCACCGAAGCAACTAATGCTAGGGAGGAAAATGAGAGGAAGAACAAGAAAGAGAACACAAAGAACTCCAAGATCTAGATCCAAGGGGTTCCCCTCACATAGAGGAGAAAGTGATTGGTGGAAATGTGGATCTAGATCTCCTCTCTCTTTTCCCTCAAAAACTAGCAAGAATCCATGGAGGGATTGCGAGTTAGCAAGCTCGAAGAAGGTCAACAATGGGGGAAGAACACGAGCTCAAAGGATAAGGTTCAATGGGGAAGAAGGCCCCCTTTTATAGGGCCTCCCGAATCGAACCGTTATGTGCTCAGCCCGCACACGAGCGGTACTACCGCTCCACGAGCAGTACTACCGCTTAGCACGGTCAAAACACCCAAACGAGAGAGAAAAACACGAGCTGAAAATCTGCCAGAGAGGTAGTACCTCTCTAAGGAGAGGTAGTACCGCTTACTGCTTATAAGAGGTACTACCGCTCGGGTGGAGAGGTAGTACCGCTTACCGCATATAAGAGGTACTACCGCTCGGGTGGAGAGGTAGTACCTCTTACCGCTTATAAGAGTTACTACCGCTCTACTACCGTGAAACTCGACACGAAAGAGAAAAACACGAGCTGAAAATCCGCCAGAGAGGTAGTGCCGCTCTAGGGAGAGGTAGTACCGCTTATTTCTTATAAGAGGTACTACTGCTCGGGTGGAGAGGTAGTACCGCTTACCGCATATAAGAGGTACTACTGCTCGGGTGGAGAGGTAGTACCGCTTACCGCTTATAAGAGGTTCTACCGCTCTACTACCACGAAACTCGACACGAAAAAGGCGCATCCCCAGAAGAAGCGGTACTACGCGCGGCACAGGGCCACGGTACTACTGCTTACAAGCGGTACTACCGCTCTAGAGAGCAGTACTACCGCTTGAGGCTTTCAAGAACACAACAGAGAAAACAGAGGATGCAAAAGAGCCTAAACTGCCACAACTTCAGCATATGAGCTCCGAATTGAGAAAACTCAAGCTTGTTAGAAACAAGACGACGAGGAGCATCAAAACAGTGACTGGTTAGTAAGAAGAGGCAGGGGAGGTATGCCTAACAAATGGAGGAGTGAAACCTCCAACAGAGAAGAACGAGCATAACCTCCAACATCGAAAACATCATAGAAGATGCGAGTGAACTCCGTTTTCGATGAACTCAAGCTTGTCATCAAGATGAGCATAAGCTCTAAGACTTACAAAGAGAACCAAACAAGAACCAAGAAATATGATGCAAGGATGCAATGGTTTGAGCTCTCTATGAATGATATGGTCAAGCTACTCATCGAGAACCCTCCTTGATAGTACGGCAATCGATCCTATAACCCGGTCTCCCAACTACCATCATGAGACCGGTAAAATAGAAAACCTATCAAGGGAAAACCTTTGCCTTGCACATGGTCCACTTGAGCTAGATGATGACGATCTTGACTCCCTCAAGTTGGACCACCTTTCTTGATTGCGTTGGCTCGATGAAGACTAGTTGATTGCTCCCCCATACTCCACTATGGGTGAGTCACTCTTCCGCACATCCTCACAAGTCCATTGTCACCACAATGGATGGCAAGCTTCAAGCATTTGATCTCTTTGTGATGCTTCACTTGAATTTGCACACCGCAACCATGGGATCGCTTGATCCCTCTCGGTACATCTTCTACGCTTTGTGGGTTGATCAACTTGATTCACTCTTTGACTTAGTCTTGATCAACCTCTCACAAGACCAACCTTTAGGTAATTCCTTGAATAGCACCTTGGTCGACACAAACTCTCCTTGAAACCAACACATGTACTCCAAGAAAAGCCTATGGGCAAAACCTTCAAATATAACTCAAGGCAACCATTAGTCCATAGAGATTGTCATCAATTACCAAAACCAAACATGGGGGCATCGCATGTTCTTACAATCTCCCCCATTTTGGTAATTGATGACAATCACTTTCAAGAGAGTTTATACAAGGAATTATGCATCACCATGCAATGCAACAACCAATAATGCAACCAATAATTGTTGGAAATATGCCCTAGAGGCAATAATAAAATGGTTATTATTATATTTCTTTGTTCATAATAATTGTCTATTGTTCATGCTATAATTGTGTTACCCGGAAATCATAATACATGTGTGAATACATAGACCACAACACGTCCCTAGTGAGCCTCTAGTTGTCTAGCTCGTTGATCAAAGGATAGTCATGGTTTCCTGACTATGGACATTAGATGTCATTGATAACAGCATCACATCATTAGGAGAATGATGTGATGGACAAGACCCAATCCTAAGCTTAGCTCAAAGATCGTGTAGTTCGTTTGCTGTAGCTTTTCTGAATGTCAAGTATCATTTCCTTAGACCATGAGATTGTGCAACTCCCGGATACCGTAGGAGTGCCTTGGGTGTGCCAAACGTCACAACGTAACTGGGTGACTATAAAGGTACATTACAGGTATCTCCGAAAGTGTCTGTTGGGTTGGCACGAATCGAGACTGGGATTTGTCACTCCGTATGACGGAGAGGTATCTCTGGGCCCACTCGGTAATGCATCATCATAATGAGCTCAAAGAGATCAAGTGATTGATCATGGGATCATGCATTACGGTACGAGTAAAGTGACTTGCCAGTAACGAGACTAAACAAGGTATTTGGATACCGACGATCGAGTCTCGGGCAAGTAATGTACCGATTGACAAAGGGAATTGTATACGGATTGATTGAATCCTCGACATCGTGGTTCATCCGATGAGATCATCGTGGATCTTGTGGGAGCCAACATGGGTATCCAGATCCAGCTGTTGGTTATTGACCGGAGAGGCTTCTCGGTCACGTCTGCATGTCTCCCGAACCCGTAGGGTCTACACACTTAAGGTTCAATGACGCTAGGGTTGTAGAGATATTAGCACATGGTAACCCGAAAGTTGTTCGGAGTCCCGAATGAGATCCCGGACGTCACGAGGAGTTCCGGAATGGTCCGGAGGTAAAGATTTATATATAGGAAGTCCAGTTTCGGCCTTCGGGAAGGTTTCGGGGTCACCGGTATTGTACGGGGACCACCGGAAGGGTCCCGGGGGTCCACCGGGTGGGGCCACCTATCCCGGAGGGCCCCATGGGCTGAAGTGGGAGGGGAACCAGCCCCTAGTGGGCTGGTGCGCCCCCTTTGGGCCCCCCTGCGCCTAGGGTTAGAAACCCTAGGGGTGGGGGCGCCACCCTTGCCTTGGGGGCAAGGCACACCCTTGGCCGCCGCCCCCCTAGGAGATTGGATCTCCTAGGGCCGGTGCCCCCCCCTAGGCACCCTATATATAGTGGGGGGAGGGAGGGCTGCGCACCCAAGCTCCTGGCCTCTCCCTCTCCCTCCCGTGACACTCCTCCATCTCCCAGCGCTTGGCGAAGCCCTACCGAGATCACCGTTGCTTCCACCACCACGTCGTCGTGCTGCTGGATCTTCATCAACCTCTCCTTCCCCCTTGCTGGATCAAGAAGGAGGAGACGTCTCCCAACCGTACGTGTGTTGAACGCGGAGGTGCCGTCTGTTCGGCACTAGGTCATCGGTGATTTGAATCACGTCGAGTACGACTCCATCAACCCCGTTCTCTTGAACGCTTCCGCTCGTGATCTACAAGGGTATGTAGATGCACTCCTCTCTCCCTCGTTGCTAGATGACTCCATAGATTGATCTTGGTGATGCATAGAAATTTTTAAAATTCTGCTACGTTCCCCAAAAGTGGCATCATGAGCTAGGTCTATGCGTAGTTACTATGCACGAGTAGAACACAAAGTAGTTGTGGGTGTCGATACTGTCAATTTGCTTGCCGTTACTAGTCTTATCTTGATTCGGCGGCATCGTGGGATGAAGTGGCCCGGACCAACCTTACATGTACGCTTACGTGAGACCGGTTCCACCGACTGACATGCACTAGTTGCATAAGGTGGCTGGCGGGTGTCTGTCTCTCCCACTTTAGTCGGATCGGATTCGATGAACAGGGTCCTTATGAAGGGTAAATAGAAATTGGCAATTCACGTTGTGGTTTTGGCGTAGGTAAGAAACGTTCTTGCTAGAAACCTATAGAAGCCACGTAAAAACTTGCAACAACAATTAGAGGACGTCTAACTTGTTTTTGCAGCAAGTGTTTTGTGATGTGATATGGCCAAAGGTTCTGATGAATGATGAATGATATATGTGATGTATGAGATTGATCATGTTCTTGTAATAGGAATCACGACTTGCATGTCGATGAGTATGACAACCGGCAGGAGCCATAGGAGTTGTCTTTATTTATTTATGACCTGCGTGTCAACATAAACGTCATGTAATTACTTTACTTTATTGCTAAAGCGTTAGCCATAGTAGTAGAAGTAATAGACGACGAGACAACTTCAAGAAGACACGATGATGGAGATCATGGTGTCATGCCGGTGACAACGATGATCATGGAGCCCCGAAGATGGAGATCGAAGGAGCAAATGATATTGGCCATATCATGTCACTATTTGATTGCATATGATGTTTATCATGTTTTACATCTTATTTGCTTAGAACGACGGTAGCTTAAATAAGATGATCCCTCGTAATAATTTCAAGAAAGTGTTCCCCCTAACTGTGCACCGTTGCGAAGGTTCTTTGTTTCGAAGCACCACGTGATGATCGGGTGTGATAGATTCTAACGTTCGAATACAACAGGTGTAAGACAGATTTACACACGAATACACTTAGGTTGATTTGACGAGCCTAGCATGTACAAACATGGCCTCGGAACACAGAAGACCGAAAGGTCGAGCATGAGTCGTATAGAAGATACGATAAACATGAAGATGTTCACCGATGTTGACTAGTCCATCTCACGTGATGATCGGACACGGCCTACTTAACTCGGATCATGTTATACTTAGATGACTGGAGGGATGTCTATCTGAGTGGGAGTTCATTTAATAATTTGATTAGATGAACTTAATTATCATGAACTTAGTCTAAAATCTTTACAATATGTCTTGTAGATCAAATGGCCCACGTTGTCCTCAACTTCAACGCGTTCCTAGAGAAAACCAAGCTGAAAGACGATGGCAGCAACTATACAGACTGGGTCCGAAACCTGAGGATCATCCTCATAGCTGCCAAGAAAGATTATGTCCTAGAAGCACCGCTAGGTGACGCACCCATCCCACAGAACCAAGAAGTTATGAACGCTTGGCAGACACGTGCTGATGATTACTCCCTCGTTCAGTGCGGCATGCTTTACAGCTTAGAACCGGGGCTCCAAAAGCGTTTTGAGAGACATGGAGCATATGAGATGTTCGAAGAGCTGAAAATGGTTTTTCAAGCTCATGCCCGGGTCGAGAGATATGAAGTCTTCGACAAGTTCTTCAGCTGTAAGATGGAGGAAAATAGTTCTGTCAGCGAGCACATACTCAAAATGTGTGGGTTGCATAGCCGCTTGACTCAGCTGGGAGTTAATCTCCCGGATGACGCGGTCATTGACAGAATCCTTCAGTCGCTTCCACCGAGCTACAAGAGCTTTGTGATGAACTTCAATATGCAGGGGATGGAAAAGACCATTCCTGAAGTATTTGCAATGCTGAAATCAGCAGAGGTAGAAGTCAAAAAGGAACATCAAGTGTTGATGGTGAATAAAACCACTAAGTTCAAGAAAGGCAAGGGTAAGAAGAACTTCAAGAAGGACGGCAAGGGAGTTGCCGCGCCCGGTAAGCAAGCTGCCGGGAAGAAGCCAAAGAATGGACCCAAGCCCGAGACTGAGTGTTTTTATTGCAAGGGAAGTGGTCACTGGAAGCGGAACTACCCCAAATACTTAGCGGACATGAAGGCCGGCATCACGAAAGGTATATGTGATATACATGTAATTGATATGTACCTTACCAGTACTCGTAGTAGCTCCTGGGTATTTGATGCCGGTGCGGTTGCTCACATTTGTAACTCAAAGCAGGAGCTGCGGAATAAGCGGAGACTGGCGAAGGACGAGGTGACGATGCGCGTCGGGAATGGTTCCAAGGTCGATGTGATCGCCGTCGCCATGCTACCTCTACATTTACCTACGGGATTAGTTTTAAACCTCAATAATTGTTATTTAGTGCCAGCTTTGAGCATGAACATTGTATCAGGATCTCGTTTAATTCGAGATGGCTACTCATTTAAATCCGAGAATGATGGTTGTTCTATTTATATGAGAGATATGTTTTATGGTCATGCTCCGATGGTGAATGGTTTATTCTTAATGAATCTCGAGCGTAATGCTACACATATTCATAGTGTGAATACCAAAAGATGTAAGGTTGATAATGATAGTCCCACATACTTGTGGCACTGCCGCCTTGGTCACATAGGTGTCAAACGCATGAAGAAGCTCCATGCAGATGGACTTTTAGAGTCTCTTGATTACGAATCATTTGACACGTGCGAACCATGCCTCATGGGTAAAATGACCAAGACTCCGTTCTCACGAACAATGGAGCGAGCAACCAACTTATTGGAAATCATACATACTGATGTGTGCGGTCCAATGAGTGTTGAGGCTTGCGGTGGCTATCGTTATGTTCTCACCCTCACTGATGACTTGAGTAGATATGGGTATGTCTACTTAATGAAACACAAGTCTGAGACCTTTGAAATGTTCAAGGAATTTCAGAGTGAGGTTGAGAATCAACGTGACAGGAAAATCAAGTTCTTGCGATCAGATCATGGGGGAGAATACTTGAGTCATGAATTTGGCACACACTTAAGAAAATGTGGAATAGTTTCACAACAAACGCCGCCTGGAACACCTCAGCGTAATGGTGTGTCTGAACATCATAATCGCACTCTATTAGATATGGTGCAATCTATGATGTCTCTTACCGATTTACCGCTATCATTTTGGGGCTATGCTTTAGAGACTGCCGCATTCACTTTAAATAGGGCTCCGTCGAAATCTGTTGAGACGACACCGTATGAATTATGGTTTGGGAAGAAACCTAAGCTGTCGTTTCTAAAAGTTTGGGGATGCGATGCTTATGTCAAGAAACTTCAACCTGAAAAGCTCGAACCCAAGTCAGAAAAATGCGTCTTCATAGGATACCCTAAAGAAACTGTTGGGTATACCTTCTACCTCAGATTCGAAGGCAAGATCTTTGTTGCCAAGAATGGGTCCTTTCTAGAGAAAGAGTTTCTCTCGAAAGAAATAAGTGGGAGGAAGGTAGAACTTGATGAAGTATTACCTCTTGAACCGGTAAGTGGCGCAGCTCAAGAAAATGTTCCTGAGGTGCCTGCACCGACTAGAGAGGAAGTTGATGATGATGATCATGAAACTTCAGATCAAGTTGCTACTAAACTTCGTAGGTCCATAAGGACACGTTCTGCACCAGAGTGGTACGGCAACCCTGTCTTGGAAATCATGTTGTTAGACAACGGTGAACCTTCGAACTATGAAGAAGCGATGGCGGGCCCGGATTCCGACAAATGGCTGGAAGCCATGAAATCCGAGATAGGATCCATGTATGAAAACGAAGTATGGACTTTGACTGACTTGCCCGTTGATCGGCGAGCCATAGAAAATAAATGGATCTTTAAGAAGAAGACAGACGCGGATGGTAATGTGACCATCTATAAATCTCGGCTTGTCGCTAAGGGTTATCGACAAGTTCAAGGGGTTGACTACGATGAGACTTTCTCACCCGTAGCGAAGCTAAAGTCCGTCCGAATCATGTTAGCAATTGCCGCATTCTATGATTATGAGATATGGCAAATGGACGTCCAAACGGCATTCCTTAATGGTTTCCTTAAGGAAGAATTGTATATGATGCAGCCGGAAGGTTTTCTCGATCCTAAGAATGCTGACAAGGTGTGCAAGCTCCAACGCTCGATTTATGGGTCGGTGCAAGCATCTCAGAGTTGGAACATTCGCTTTGATGAGATGATCAAAGCGTTTGGGTTTATGCAGACTTATGGAGAAGCCTGCATTTACAAGAAAGTGAGTGGGAGCTCTGTAGCATTTCTCATATTGTATGTGGATGACATACTGTTGATGGGAAATGATATAGAATTCTTGGAAAGCATAAAGGCCTACTTGAACAAGTGTTTTTCAATGAAGGACCTTGGAGAAGCTGCTTATATATTAGGCATCAAGATCTATAGAGATAGATCGAGACACCTCATTGGTCTTTCACAGAGTACGTACCTTGACAAGATATTGAAGAAGTTCAAAATGGATCAGTCAAAGAAGGGGTTCTTGCCTGTATTGCAAGGTACGAGATTGAGCACGGCTCAATGCCCGACCATGGCAGAAGATAGAGAAAAGATGAGTGTCGTCCCCTATGCCTCGGCCATAGGGTCTATCATGTATGCTATGCTGTGTACCAGACCTGATGTAAACCTTGCCGTAAGTTTGGTAGGAAGGTACCAAAGTAATCCCAGCATGGAACACTGGACAGCGGTCAAGAATATCCTGAAGTACCTGAAAAGGACTAAGGAAATGTTTCTCATTTATGGAGGTGACGAAGAGCTTGTCGTAAAGGGTTATGTCGATGCTAGCTTGGACACAGATCTGGATGACTCTAAGTCACAAACCGGATACGTGTATATTTTCAATGGTGGGGCAGTAAGCTGGTGCAGTTGCAAGCAAAGCGTTGTGGCGGGATCTACATGTGAAGCGGAGTACATGGCAGCCTCGGAGGCAGCACAAGAAGCAGTCTGGGTGAAGGAGTTCATTACCGACCTAGGAGTCATACCCAATGCGTCGGGCCCGATGACTCTCTTCTGTGCCAACACTGGAGCTATTGCCCTTGCCAAGGAGCCCAGGTTTCACAGGAAGACCAGGCATATCAAGCATCGCTTCAACTCCATTCGTGAAAGTGTTCAAAATGGAGACATAGTGATTTGTAAAGTACATACGGACCTGAATGTAGCAGATCCGTTGACTAAACCTCTCCCTAGAGCAAAACATGATCAACACCAGAACTGCATGGGTGTTCGATTCATCACAATGTAACTAGAATATTGACTCTAGTGCAAGTGGGAGACTGTTGGAAATATGCCCTAGAGGCAATAATAAAATGGTTATTATTATATTTCTTTGTTCATGATAATTGTCTATTGTTCATGCTATAATTGTGTTATCCGGAAATCATAATACATGTGTGAATACATAGACCACAACACATCCCTAGTGAGCCTCTAGTTGACTAGCTCGTTGATCAAAGGATAGTCATGGTTTCCTGACTATGGACATTAGATGTCATTGATAACGGGATCACATCATTAGGAGAATGGTGTGATGTACAAGACCCAATCCTAAGCTTAGCTCAAAGATCGTGTAGTTCGTTTGCTGTAGCTTTTCTGAATGTCAAGTATCATTTCCTTAGACCATGAGATTGTGCAACTCCCGGATACCGTAGGAGTGCCTTGGGTGTGCCAAACGTCACAACATAACTGGGTGACTATAAAGGTACATTACAGGTATCTCCGAAAGTGTCTGTTGGGTTGGCACGAATCGAGACTGGGATTTGTCACTCCGTATGATGGAGAGGTATCTTTGGGCCCACTCGGTAATGCATCATCATAATGAGCTCAAAGTGATCAAGTGATTGATCACGGGATCATGCATTACGGTACGAGTAAAGTGACTTGCCGGTAACGAGACTAAACAAGGTATTGGGATACCGACGATCGAGTCTCGGGCAAGTAACGTACCGATTGACAAAGGGAATTGTATACGAATTGATTGAATCCTCGACATCGTGGTTCATCCGATGAGATCATCGTGGAGCTTGTGGGAGCCAACATGGGTATCCAGATCCCGCTGTTGGTTATTGACCGGAGAGGCTTCTCGGTCATGTCTGCATGTCTCCCGAACCCGTAGGGTCTACACACTTAAGGTTCGATGACGCTAGGGTTGTAGAGATATTAGCACATGGTAACCCGAAAGTTCTTCGGAGTCCCGGATGAGATCCCGGACGTCACGAGGAGTTCCGGAATGGTCCGGAGGTAAAGATTTATATACAGGAAGTCCAGTTTCGGCCTTCGGGAAGGTTTCGGGGTCACCGGTATTGTACGGGGACCATCGGAAGGGTCCCGGGGGTCCACCGGGTGGGGCCACCTATCCCGGAGGGCCCCATGGGCTGAAGTGGGAGGGGAACTAGCCCCTAGTGGGCTGGTGCGCCCCCCTTGGGCCTCCCCCTGCGCCTAGGGTTAGAAACCCTAGGGGTGGGGGCGCCACCCTTGCCTTGGGGGGCAAGGCACACCCTTGGCCGCCGCCCCCCCTAGGAGATTGGATCTCCTAGGGCCGACGCCCCCCCCTAGGCACCCTATATATGGTGGGGGAGGGAGGGCTGCGCACCCAAGCTCCTGTCCTCTCCCTCTCCCTCCCGTGAAACTCCTCCATCTCCCAGCGCTTGGCGAAGCCCTCCGAGATCACCGTTGCTTCCACCACCACGTCGTCGTGCTGCTGGATCTTCATCAACCTCTCCTTCCCCCTTGCTGGATCAAGAAGGAGGAGACGTCTCCCAACCGTACGTGTGTTGAACGTGGAGGTGCCGTCCGTTCGGCACTAGGTCATCGGTGATTTGAATCACGTCGAGTACGACTCCATCAACCCCGTTCTCTTGAACGCTTCCGCTCGTGATCTACAAGGGTATGTAGATGCACTCCTCTCTCCCTCGTTGCTAGATGACTCCATAGATTGATCTTGGTGATGCATAGAAAATTTTAAAATTCTGCTATGTTCCCCAACAATAATGCATGCGTAAGGGATGCAAATGCTTAGGAACAAAACCAAAGCAAGGAGAAAACTCTGAAGACTTCTCCACAAAACTCTCTGAAACTTCTCCCCCATTGGCATCGATTGCCGAAATGGACGAAAAGCTAAGAAGACCAATATAAATTGTGTTCCTCCAAAAATTGTGTATTTCTCAATTGAATGCAATACACATATCCAACGGTAAATACTTGGAGGAAGACAAACTATATTGAGGCGTGGAGGAAGACAAACTATATTGAGGCCCAAAGGAATGATATGCCACAAGGGCATAACAAAGAGAGACACAAGAAATCAAGCAATCAAAAGATACCAATTGAAGCAAGCATTCAATGGATTTCAATTGAACCAACTAGACCAAAGATCCTACGAGCCACAAGAGAAAAGATATTAAGATATGAGCAGAGGAGTGTTCTAAAGAAACTAGAGAAGCTCCCCATGACTTGTGCACATCAAGAATTTTTGTATTAGGATACAAAGTGCACAAGATAGGATCATAGCTCCCCCAAAATCAATAGAAACTAACAACAAGTGCAAGTGGACAAGAAGGAACCAAAGCCTAGCACTTGCAACAAACAAATGGTTGAGCAACAAGTAAAAGAGGCAACTTAAGAATAGGCTCAACCAAAAGCGATGTGTGTGAGTCAAGGCAATGCACTTGAGAAGACTAATGTACGAATGAGCATTAAGCATCAATAAAGTCTTGAAAGACAGAGTCAACACGGTGCACGGCCTATCATTCCCACACACAACAAGTAAATGGGTTCACAAGCTTACTAATAAGCATATAAAGAACCTATGCTTGTGACAACCCGTGGTGAAGATAGAAGATGAAAGCCTCATCAAGACGAGGGATACCAATTAAGATGGCAAAAGCCTCGTAAAGATAAGCATGAGGAAAATAATCTTCACCACACAAGAGTGCATCAAGATGCAACGAGATAAGACACGCACTCAAGGCAAAAGCTTTCACGGAGCCACCAAAGAAATAACAAGAAAGACAAGGTGGACGTGAAAGAAAGGATATCATCTAGATATGTAATTTCTCTCAAGTGTATAAGGTTCTAGGTAGACGAAATTATGATGATATATATCTACAAAGAAGGATGTACACCTGAAATAGTTACAACACAAGGAACAAGATATCCAAAAGGAAGTCATACATATACCAATAATATATTTGCTTATAAGCATAGCACATGGCTAGATATGGTCTTATTGTATATAAATGAATTCCTACCATACAACCATCAAAGACATCACAACTAGCAACAAGACATCATTGTTGGGATGCTTTGAGAAAGGAAACAAGTATCACAAGAAAGAATGGATAACATGCCATGATACAACCTACACAAGGTTGATGCAAGAAATGTGTGCAAGAAGTATATGAAGATACTTGTTACCGAGATAACATTGGAAGGATGTAGTAGATACCAATTGAAGGTACAAAGTAGTTCATTGATCATCCTAGCTTGACTCCAATAAGCACATGGTGACAACACCTTCCTTGTGAGTGAGCCGAGCATCCAATGCATCTCCACATGTTCCTAGAACAACAACACAAACAAAATGTTACCCAAACTCATTGGGACCAAAGAGTTAGAGAACCAACAACACATAGGACAAACTCCACATAAATATGTGCATAGAGAAATGAAAATGAATTTCATGCACATTTCATCCAATTTGAGACTTGGTGGAGTTCCCCCTATATATTGGGTCAAAGAAAGAAAACATGCCAAAGAAACTACAAGAAGTAAATATGCATGCTCAAGACTTTCAAGAACCGAGACCAAAAGACAAAGAAATACCAAGGAAAGAAAAGATACCAAATGAATAAATCATCACTTGGAGGGTATCCATAAAGGATACAACAAGGAATGAGATACCCATTGATATACACAAAGAAGAGACAACAAACTCCCAAAAGAGAGGATGGTTTCAAACAAACCAAGCACTCTACAAAGTTTCATGATGGCACAAAGTACCAAAACGAAAACTGTTGGGGAACGTAGTAATTTCAAAAAAATTCCTACGCACACGCAAGATCATGGTGATGCATAGCAACGAGAGGGGAGAGTGTTGTCCACGTACCCTCGTAGACCGAAAGCGGAAGCATTGTAACAACGCGGTTGATGTAGTCGTACGTCTTCATGGCCCGAGCGATCAAGCACCGAAACTACGACACCTCCGAGTTCTAGCACACGTTCAGCTCGATGACGATCCCCGGACTCCGATCCAGCAAAGTGTTGGGGAAGAGTTCCGTCAGCACGACGGCGTGCTGACGAACTTGATGTTCTACCATCGCAGGGCTTCGCCTAAGCACTGCTACAATATTATCGAGGATTATGGTGGAGGGTTGCACCACACACGGCTAAGAGATCTCAAGGATCAATTGTTGTGTCTAGAGGTGCCCCCTGCCCCCGTATATAAAGGAGCAAGGGGGAGGGCCGGCCGGCCATGATGAGGCGCGCCAGGGAGGAGTCCTACTCCTACCGGGGGTAGGACTCCCTCCTTTTCCTTGTCCAAGTAGGAGAGGGGGAAGGAAGGAAGAGAGGAGTGGAAGGAAAGGGGGGGCGCCCCTCCCTCCTTGTCCAATTCGGACTAGAGGGGGAGGGGGGTGCGGCCTGCCCTGGCTGCCCCTCCTCTTCTCCACTTTAGGCCCATGAGGCCCATTAACCCCCCGGGGGGTTCCGGTACCCCCCGGTACTCCGGTTTTATCCGAAACTTCCCCGGAACACTTCTGTTGTCCGAATATAGTCGTCCAATATATCAATCTTTATGTCTCGACCATTTCGAGACTCCTCGTTATGTCCGTGATCATATCTGGGACTCCGAACTAACATCGGTACATCAAAACTAATAAACTCATAATATAACTATCATCGAAACCTTAAGCATGCGGACCCTACGGGTTCGAGAACAATGTAGACATGACCGAGACACATCTCCGGTCAATAACCAATAGCGGAACCTGGATGCTCATATTGGCTCCCACATATTCTACGAAGATCTTTTATAGGTCAGACCGCATAACAACATACGTTGTTCCCTTTGTCATCGGTATGTTACTTGCCCGAGATTCGATCGTTGGTATCTCAATACCTAGTTCAATCTCGTTGCCGGCAAGTCTCTTTACTCGTTCTGTAATACATCATCTCACAACTAACTCATTAGTTGCATTGCTTGCAAGGCTTAGGTGACGTGCATTATCGAGAGGGCCTAGAGATACCTCTCCGACAATCGGAGTGACAAATCCTAATCTCGAAATACGCCAACCCAACATATACCTTTGGAGACACCTATAGAGCACCTTTATAATCACCCAGTTACGTTGTGACGTTTGGTTGCACACAAAGTGTTCCTCCGGTAAACGGGAGTTGCATAATCTCATAGTCATAGGAACATGTATAAGTTATGAAGAAAGCAATAGCAACATACTAAACGATCGGGTGCTAAGCTAATGGAATGGGTCATGTCAATCACATCACTCTCCTAATAATGTGATCCCGTTAATCAAATGACAACACATGTCTATGGTTAGGAAACATAACCATCTTTGATTAATGAGCTAGTCAAGTAGAGGCATACTAGTGACGTTTAGTTTGTCTATGTATTCACACAAGTATTATGTTTCCGGATAATACAATTCTAGCATGAATAATACACATTTATCATGATATAAGGAAATAAAATAATAACTTTATTATTGCCTCTAGGGCATATTTCCTTCAGTCTCCCACTTGCACTAGAGTCAATAATCTAGATTACACAGTAATGATTCTAACACCCATGGAGCTTTGGTGCTGATCATGTTTTGCTCGTGGAAGAGGCTTAGTCAATGGGTCTGCAACATTCAGATCCGTATGTATCTTGCAAATCTCTATGTCTCCCACCTGGACTAGATCCGGATGGAATTGAAGCGTCTCTTGATGTTCTTGGTTCTCTTGTGAAATCTGGATTCCTTTGCTAAGGCAATTGCACCAATATTGTCACAAAAGATTTTCATTGGACCCGATGCACTAGGTATGACACCTAGATCGGATATGAACTCCTTCATCCAGACTCCTTTGTTTGCTGCTTCCGAAGCAGCTATGTACTCCGCTTCACATGTAGATCCCGCCACAATGCTTTGTTTAAAACTGCACCAACTGACAGCTCCACTGTTTAATGTAAACATGTATCCGGTTTGCGATTTAGAATCGTCCGGATCAGTGTCAAAGCTTGCATCAACGTAACCATTTACGATGAGCTCTTTGTCACCTCATATATGAGAAACATATCCTTAGTCATTTTCAGGTATTTTAGGATGTTCTTGACCGCTATCCAGTGATCCACTCCTGGATTACTTTGGTACCTCCCTGCTAGACTTATAGCAAGACACACATCAGATCTGGTACACAGCATTGCATACATGATAGAGCCTATGGCTGAAGCATAGGGAACATCTCTCATTTTCTCTTTATCTTCTACATTGGTCGGGCATTGAGTCTTACTCAATTTCACACCTTGTAACACAGGCAAGAATCCTTTCTTTGCTTGATCCATTTTGAACTTCTTCAAAACTTTGTCAAGGTATGTGCTTTGTGAAAGTCCAATTAAGCGTCTTGATCTATCTCGATAGATCTTAATGCCCAATATGTAAGCAGCTTCACCGAGGTCTTTCATTGAAAAACTCTTATTCAAATATCCCTTTATGCTATCCAGAAATTCTATATCATTTCCGATTAGTAATATGTCATCTACATATAATATCAGAAATGCTATAGAGCTCCCACTCACTTTCTTGTAAATACAGGCTTCTCCAAAAGTCTGTACAAAACCAAATGCTTTGATCACACTATCAAAGCATTTATTCCAACTCCGAGAGGCTTGCATCAGTCCATAAATGGATCACTGGAGCTTGCACACTTTGTTAGCTCCCTTTGGATCGACAAAACCTTCCGGCTGCATCATATACAACTCTTCTTCCAGAAATCCATTCAGGAATGCAGTTTTGACATCCATCTGCCAAATTTCATAATCATAAAATGCGGCAATTGCTAACATGATCCGGACAGACTTAAGCATCGCTACGGGTGAGAAGGTCTCATCGTAGTCAATTCCTTGAACTTGTCGAAAACCTTTTGCGACAAGTCGAGCTTTGTAGACAGTAATATTACCGTTAGCGTCAGTCTTTTTCTTGAAGATCCATTTATTCTCAATTGCTTGCCGATCATTGGGCAAGTCAACCAAAGTCCATACTTTGTTCTCATACATGGATCCCATCTCAGATTTCATGGCTTCAAGCCATTTTGCGGAATCAGGGCTCACCATCGCTTCTTCATAGTTCGTAGGTTCATCATGATCTAGTAGCATGACTTCCAGAACAGGATTACCATACCACTCTGGTGCGGATCTTACTCTGGTTGATCTACGAGGTTCGGAAGTAACTTGTTCTGAAGTTTCATGATCATTATCATTAGCTTCCTCACTAATTGGTGTAGGTGTTACAGAAACCGGTTTCTGCGATGTACTACTTTCCAATAAGGGAGCAGGTACAGTTACCTCATCAAGTTCTACTTTCCTCCCACTCACTTCTTTCGAGAGAAACTCCTTTTCTAGAAAGGATCCATTCTTAGCGAAAAATGTCTTGCCTTCGGATCTGTAATAAAAGGTGTACCCAACAGTCTCCTTTGGGTATCCTATGAAGACACATTTCTCCGATTTGGGTTCGAGCTTATTAGGTTGAAGTTTTTTCACATAAGCATCGCAGCCCCAAACTTTCAGAAACGACAACTTTGGTTTCTTGCCAAACCACAGTTCATAAGGTGTCGTCTCAACGGATTTTGATGGTGCCCTATTTAACGTGAATGCGACCGTCTCTAAAGCATAACCCCAAAATGATAGCGGCAAATCTGTAAGAGACATCATAGATCGCACCATATCAAGTAAAGTACGATTACGACGTTCGGACACACCATTACGTTGTGGTGTTCCGGGTGGCGTGAGTTGCGAAACTATTCCGCATTGTTTCAAATGTAGGCAAAACTCGTAACTCAAATATTCTCCTCCACGATCAGATCGTAGAAACTTTATTTTCTTGTTACGATGATTTTCAACTTCACTCTGAAATTCTTTCAACTTTTCAAATGTTTCAGACTTATGTTTCATTAAGTAGATATACCCATATCTGCTTAAATCATCTATGAAGGTGAGAAAATAACGATATCCGCCACGAGCTTCAACATTCATTGGACCACATACATCTGTATGTATGATTTCCAACAAATCTGTTGCTCTCTCCATAATACCGGAGAACGGTGTTTTAGTCATCTTGCCCATGAGGCACGGTTCGCAAGTACCAAGTGATTCTAAAAGTCCATCAGTATGGAGTTCTTCATGTGTTTTATACCGATATGACCTAAACGGCAGTGCCACAAATAAGTTGCACTATCATTATCAACTCTACATCTTTTGGTTTCAACATTATGAATATGTGTATCACTACTATCGAGATTCATCAAAAACAGACCATTCTTCAAGGGTGCATGACCATAAAAGATATTACTCGTATAAATAGAACAACCATTATTCTCTGATTTAAATGAATAACCGTCTCGCATTAAACAAGATCCAGATATAATGTTCATGCTCAACACTGGCACCAAATAACAATTATTTAGGTCTAATACTAATCCCGATGGTAGATGTAGAGGTAGCGTGCCGACCGTGATCACATCGATTTTGGAACCATTTCCCACGCGCATCGTCACCTCGTCCTTTGCCGGTGTTCGCTTAATCCGTAGTCCCTGTTTCGAGTTGCAAATATTAGCAACAGAACCAGTATCAAATACCCAGGTGCTACTGCGAGCTCTAGTAAGGTACACATCAATAACATGTATATCACATATACCTTTGTTCACTTTGCCATCCTTCTTATCCGCCAAATACTTCGGGCAGTTCCGCTTCCAGTGACCAGTCTGCTTGTAGTAGAAGCACTCAGTTTCAAGCTTACGTCCAGATTTGTGTTTCTTCTCTTGAGCAGCAACTTGCTTGTTGTTTTTCTTGAAGTTCCCCTTCTTCTTCCCTTTGCCCTTTTTCTTGAAACCAGTGGTCTTTTTGACCATCAACACTTGATGCTCCTTCTTTTCTACCTCCGCAGCTTTCAGCATTGCGGAGAGCTCGGGAATAGTCTTATTCATCCCTTTCATATTATAGTTCATCACAAAGCTCTTGTAGCTAGGTGGCAGTGATTGGAGAATTCTGTCAATGACGCAATCATCTGGAAGATTAACTCCCAATTGAATCAAGTGATTATTATACCCAGACATTTTGAGTATATGCTCACTGACAGAACTGTTCTCCTCCATCTTGCAACTATAGAACTTATTGGAGACTTCATATCTCTCAATCCGGGCATTTGCTTGAAATATTAACTTCAACTCCTGGAACATCTCATATGCTCCATGACATTTAAAACGTCGTTGAAGTCCCGATTCTAAGTCGTAAAGCATGGCACACTGAACTATCGAGTAGTCATCAGCTTTGCTCTGCCAGACGTTCA
Organism: Triticum dicoccoides; assembly: GCF_002162155.2. NCBI lineage: Eukaryota > Viridiplantae > Streptophyta > Magnoliopsida > Poales > Poaceae > Triticum > Triticum dicoccoides. The sequence goes on along the minus strand of NC_041380.1, from coordinate 68,798,735 downwards.
TAACATCTGGTGTTGCTCCAGCAGCAGGCCTGGCACCCAGCAGTGCTTCCAGGATGTAATTCTTCTGTGCAACAATGAGGATAATCCTCAAGTTACGGACCCAGTCTGTGTAATTGCTACCATCATCTTTCAACTTTGCTTTCTCAAGGAACGCATTAAAATTCAACGGAATAACAGCACGGGCCATCTATCTACAATCAAACATAAATAAGTAAGATACTATCAGGTACTAAGTTCATGATAAATTTAAGTTCAATTAATCATATTACTTAAGAACTCCCACTTAGATAGACATCCCTCTAATATTCTAAGTGATTACGTGATCCAAATCAACTAAACCATAACCAATCATCACGTGAAATGGAGTAGTTTTCAATGGTGAACATTGCTATGTTGATCATATCTACTATATGATTCACGCTCGACCTTTCGGTCTCAGTGTTCCGAGGCCATATCTGCATATGCTAGGCTCGTCAAGTTTAACCTGAGTATTCTGCATGTGCAAAAACTGGCTTGCACCCGTTGTAGATGGACGTAGAGCTTATCACACCCGATCATCACGTGGTGTCTGGGCACGATGAACTTTGGCAACGGTGCATACTCAGGGAGAACACTTTTATCTTGAAATTTAGTGAGAGATCATCTTATAATGCTACCGTCAATCAAAGCAAGATAAGATGCATAAAAGATAGACATCACATTCAATCAATATAAGTGATATGATATGGCCATCATCATCTTGTACTTGTGATCTCCATCTCCGAAGTACCGTCATGATCACCATCGTCACCGGCGCGACACCTTGATCTCCATCGTTGCATCGTTGTCGTCTCGCCAATCTTATGCTTCCACGACTATCACTACCGCTTAGTGATAAAGTAGAGCATTACAGCGCGATTGCATTGCATACAATAAAGCGAGAACCATATGGCTCCTGCCAGTTGCCGATAACTCGGTTACAAAACATGATCATCTCATACAATAAAATTTAGCATCATGTCTTGACCATATCACATCACAACATGCCCTGCAAAAACAAGTTAGACGTCCTCTACTTTGTTTGTTGCAAGTTTTATGTGGCTGCTACGGGCTTAAGCAAGAACCAATCTTACCTACGCATCAAAACCACAACGATAGTTTGTCAAGTTGGTGTTGTTTTAACCTTCGCAAGGACCGGGCGTAGACACACTCGGTTCAACTAAAGTTGGAGAAACTGACACCCGCCAGCCACCTATGTGCAAAGCACGTCGGTAGAACCAGTCTCGCGTAAGCGTACGCGTAATGTCGGTCCGGGCCGCTTCATCCAACAATACCGCCGAACCAAAGTATGACATGCTGGTAAGCAGTATGACTTATATCGCCCACAACTCACTTGTGTTCTACTCGTGCATATAACATCAACACATAAAACCTAGGCTCTGATGCCACTGTTGGGGAACGTAGTAATTTCAAAAAAATTCCTACGCACACGCAAGATCATGGTGATCCATAGCAACGAGAGGGGAGAGTGTTGTCCACGTACCCTCGTAGACCGAAAGCGGAAGCGTTGTAACAATGCGGTTGATGTAGTTGTACGTCTTCACGGCCCGACCGATCAAGCACCGATACTACGACACCTCCGAGTTCTAGCACACGTTCAGCTCGATGACGATCCCCGGACTCCGATCCAGCAAAGTGTCGGGGAAGAGTTCCGTTAGCACGACGGCGTGGTGATGATCTTGATGTTCTACCGTCGCAGGGCTTTGCCTAAGCACCGCTACAATATTATCGAGGATTATGGTGGAGGGGGGCACCGCACACGGCTAAGAGATCTCAAGGATCAATTGTTGTGTCTAGAGGTGCCCCCTGCTCCTGTATATAAAGGAGCAAGGGGGAGGGGCGGCCGGCCATGATGAGGCACGCCAGGGAGGAGTCCTACTCCTACCGGGAGTAGGACTCCCTCCTTTTCCTTGTCCAAGTAGGAGAGGGGGAAGGAAGGGAGAGAGGAGAGGAAGGAAAGGGGGGGCACCCCTCCCTCCTTGTCCAATTCGGACTAGAGGGGGAGGGGGCGCGCGGCCTGCCCTGGCCACCCCTCCTCTTCTCCACTTTAGGCCCATGAGGCCCATTAACCCCCCGGGGGGTTCCGGTAACCCCCCCTGGTACTCCGGTTTTATCCGAAACTTCCCCGGAACACTTTCGTTGTCCGAATATAGTCGTCCAATATATCAATCTTTATGTCTCGACCATTTCGAGACTCCTCGTTATGTCCATGATCATATCTGGGACTTCGAACTAACTTCGGTACATCAAAACTAATAAACTCATAATATAACTATCATCGAAACCTCCGGTAAACAGGAGTTGCATAATCTCATAGTCATAGGAACATATATAAGTTATGAAGAAAGCAATAGCAACATACTAAACGATCGGGTGCTAAGCTAATGGAATGGGTCATGTCAATCACATCATTCTCCTAATAATGTGATCCCGTTAATCAAATGACAACACATGTCTATGGTTAGGAAACATAACCATCTTTGATTAATGAGCTAGTCAAGTAGAGGCATACTAGTGACGTTTAGTTTGTCTATGTATTCACACAAGTATTATGTTTCCAGATAATACAATTCTAGCATGAATAATAAATATTTATCATGATATAAGGAAATAAAATAATAACATTATTATTGCCTCTAGGGCATATTTCCTTCAAAAACGGCTTGCCTTCCACCAACACACACTTGATAAGGGTCGCAAGATGAGTGTTTTATAGAAAATAGGATAGCTCCCCCAAGACTAGTGCATTATAGAGAATTTGCATTTGAATACAAAATGCACAAGGTGGGATCACCACTTTCACTATATCTAGAAAACACTAGACAAGATCAAGAAAAAAAACAAGATCCACAAGTGGTATGGAAGACAAAGGGAGTTGATACAATCCTTGGCAAGAGAAAGGGCAAATAAAAAGAAAAAGCCAATGTAAAGATGATCAATAAATTCTACCACAAAAGTGAGTACCAATTGTCAAAAGACAAGAAGTAAATGGAAATAGTTCCCGGTGGTAGATAGAAAGGATATCCGACATCATCTTCACACCAAACAACAAGCAAATTGCAACTTGTAGAGCTAGCATGCCACCTAGGAACAAGATAATTTACAATATCAACTCTAGATGACAATATCTCAAATGTACACATTTTCTAGGCTAGTAATATACACATAGCATATTACTCCCCCATAATGTGATACCAATTAAAGATAGACAAGAGGCAATTAAAGGATCCAACAAGAGATAATTAATGGACTATTTAGAATTTGAATTTCTCATGAGAAGACATACCACATAGCGACTAGATAATCTTGTAATATCAATACTAGATGGTATTCCTCATGTACACACATTTATAGGATTGTGAGGTGCACAAAGCACATCACTCCCCCACAATGGGATATTCCATTAATCTCTCACAAGAGCCAACTAAGATATGACCAAGATGCACAAAGGCTCAACTAATGACACACATGTACATGATGTGCAAACCAACACACACATACTTGATTGCTCAAGATAATCAAGTTGGAAGCACAACATATACAAACACATGCAAGGGACAAAGCCAAACATGCAAAGGGGCAAGTAACTTTCGATGTAAATAATTTAAGCACGAGTTACCTCAAGGAGGAACATTGGATATAAGATAGAAACTTGATAATCCGAATGACTTGGCTTGAGACAATAAGAATGATGAAGTCCCCTTAATTCTTCATAATGTAGCCAAGTCTCCAATGACCTCCAACAACACCTATTGATCAAGTATGAGCTATTTGGTCCCCAACCAAGTTGGGTCCTAAGAGGTTAGTCACAATAGGCTTGGCTACCCAAATGGTTCTTTGCTTCAAACCACTTTGAGTACCAACAAACTTGGCAACCACATTGCCAACCTTATCCTTCCCAAGAGAATAGACATCATCAATAATAATTGGGTTGGATAAGTTACCACTAGTGCATGAAGAAGCGAGGTGACCTTTCTCACGACATAGGTAGCAACGTCTACTCTTCACTTTCTTCTCACTTGATTTCTCAACTTGAGAAGCATTAGCTTGAGTCTTCTTGGGAAGATGCCTTTCTTCAACTTGAGGTTGAGCATGAGAATGCACTTGTATCCGCTTCCCTTGTTGCTTGTCACTACTGGCCTTCTTCTTCAAAGGGCAAGATCTAACATGATGCCCTTCAATTTTGCACTTGAAGCAAATGATCTTGGCCGAATTCTTGACTTGTTTTTGCCCTTCTTTTTGTTCACCTTGGACTTCTTCTTCTTGTTGGAGTTGAATCCAAGTCCACCTTTGTCATTGGGGGATTTTTGCACACTCAAGATATTGTTGAGTGTGGATTTCCCTTCATGACTCTTTTCCAAGTCTTTCTTCAAAGAAGTGACTTGGGCCTTGAGCTCTTTGATTTCCTCTACATGGTTAGTCTCAACACAAGTACTAGAGGAAGTATAAGCTTCATCGTTAGAGCAACAAGGCAAGGAAAGCAATTCATCACAAGATGTACCAACATTGTGAGTAGATGAATTACAAGGACTAGCACATGGAAATATAGCATTTTGACTAGAAGTAGTGCTAGTATGCACATGAGGCTCACTAGATGTTACCTTAGCAAGCATGGCCTCGTGAGCTAACATTAGCACATTATGGGATACTTGAAGATCATCATGAGAGCTTGTGAGCTTTACATGATTTTCTTCCAACATCCCATAATTGCTAGATAGCAACTCAAGTTGAGCCCTTAGCTCAACATTCTCCTTCAATATGGATGCTTCACAAGAGATAGAAGTAGCACAAGCATCGTCATTAAAAACAAGAGGAGAAGACAACTTGGCAAGCTCTTTTGAATATGAAGCTTTAAGTTGAGCATGAGACTCGATGAGTTTGATGAGCTCACTCTTAATGACCCTTGAGCCATTTTCGAGGTGCTCAAAGTCCTCAAGGAGTTTAGCATGCGCAACTTCAAGCTCCTCATTTTTAGTTTCAAAATCATTGGCCACCTCAAGAGCTCTATCACGAGATTCCCTCACTCTAGATAATTCTAGAGCAAAAGTCTCCTCAAGAGATTCCTTGGTGGTTTGTTCAAGTTCAAGAGCTTGAGAGAGGTCCGCAATCTTATTAGCGTAATCACGCTCATGACCTTCCATTTTCTCAATGCTGACCTCATGCTCCTCAAGACGAGATTCCAACTCATCAATATACTTCTTTCCCTTAATGGCAATTGACATGATTTCCATGAAGTTGGAACGAGCAATTTTATTTTTATGAAGAGCTTTAAAAACCATTTCCCCCTTAATTTTTAAGGAGGCAACATTATCATTCTCTTCATCATTATCCTCATCATCATTAGCATCAACATCATCATCAAGAGACATATTGGGTTTCAAAGTAGGAGATACCTTTGAAGCCTTAGCCATAAGGCAAAAAGCAATAGATGATGATGTAGGATCCCTTGAAGCACCATTCAAGACCACATCTTGTTCCATGGGGTGTTTGGTTTCCTCTACATTGTTAGCATAACAATTCGAGGACATACATGCATTTTTATCATGGCAACAAGACATAGTAAACATATCATCATGAGATTTAGTCAAGCAATTTCTACATGATATGCAAGGACTATCAACACAAGCATGTGAAACATTTGGAGTGCTCAAAGTGTTAAAGCCCAAAGAAGGAGCATTGCAATAAGATAGTGATGATGGATCATCCACAAGAAGCATACTATCATCATTGCAATGACCAACACTACTCACCATATCATTACCTTGTGGCAAACCACATGTAGGTGAAGTATAAGAAGTTGAGAAGACTATACGACCGGAGATGGACGGAGAACAATCATCCCCACAAATCTTGGACACACCATATTTATCTTGAAGCTTCGTCCACAACTCATGAGCATCCCGGAACAGCATGAGTTGAAATATAACTACATTGCTCAAAGCATTGAAAAGCACATTAGAAGCTTGAGCATTGAGATAAGAGTTTTTCTCATCCTCTAAAGATAATCTTTGGGGATCCTTTGGAGGAGAAAAACCCATATCTACAATTCGCTCTAAATTTGGGTCCATGACCCTAAAGAGATTAAGCATGGGAATTACCCAAACATCAAAATTTGTGCCATCGAAACTAAGAGTGTCAGAGAATCCTAATCCCCTAGTCGACATCTTTACTCTCTAGGCGGTAAAGCCTGATAAAGAGAGATGAGGCTCTGATACCAATTGAAAGATCGTGGATGTCGCCTAGAGGGAGGGTGAATAGGCGTTTTAAAATAATTACGGTTTATGCTTGAACAAATGCGGAATAAACCTAGCGGTTAATTTGTCAAGCACAAAACCTAAAACAACTAGGCTCACCTATGTGCACCAACAACTTATGCTAAGCAAGATAAGCAACTAAGTGATAACAAGATATATGACAAGAAACAATATGGCTATCATAAAGTAAAATGCATAAGTAAAGGGCTCGGGTAAGAGATAACCGAGGCACGCGGAGACGATGATGTATCCCGAAGTTCACACCCTTGCGGATGCTAATCTCTGTTTGGAGCGGTGTGGAGGCACAATGCTCCCCAAGAAGCCACTAGGGCCACCGTAATCTCCTCACGCCCTCGCACAATGCAAGATGTCGTGATTCCACTAAGGGACCCTTGAGGGCGGTCACTGAACCCGTACAAATGGCAACCCTTGGGGGCGGTCACCGAACCCATACACTTTGGCAACCCTTGGGGGCGGTCACCGGTACCGTCAAATTGCTCGGGGCGATCTCCACAACCTAATTGGAGACCCCGATGCTTGCTCGGAGCTTTACACCACAATGATTGAGCTCCGAACACCACCAACCGTCTAGGGCGCCCAAGCACCCAAGAGGAACAAGCTCAAGGGTACCAAGCACCCAAGAGTAATAAGGTTCTCAACTTGTAACTTCCACGTATCACCGTGGAGAACTCAAACCGATGCACCAAATGCAATGTCAAGGGCACACGGAGTGCCCAAGACCTTCTCTCTCAAATCCCACCGAAGCAACTAATGCTAGGGAGGAAAATGAGACAAAGAACAAGAAAGAGAACACAAAGAACTCCAAGATCTAGATCCAAGGGGTTCCCCTCACATAGAGGAGAAAGCGATTGGTGGAAATGTGGATCTAGACCTCCTCTCTTTTTTCCCTCAAAAACTAGCAAGAATCCATGGAGGGATTAAGAGTTAGCAAGCTCGAAGAAGGTCAACAATGGGGGAAGAACACGAGCTCAAAGGATAAGGTTCAATGGGGAAGAAGGCCCCCTTTTATAGGGCCTCCCGAATCCAACCGTTATGTGCTCAGCCCGCACACGAGCGGTACTACCGCTCCACGAGCGGTACTACCGCTTAGCATGGTCAAAACACCCAAACGAGAGAGAAAAACACAAGCTGAAAATCTGCCAGAGAGGTAGTACCTCTCTAAGGAGAGGTAGTACCGCTTACTGCTTATAAGAGGTACTACCGCTCGGGTGGAGAGGTAGTACCGCTTACCGCATATAAGAGGTACTACCGCTCGGGTGGAGAGGTAGTACCGCTTACCGCTTATAAGAGTTACTACCGCTCTACTACCGTGAAACTCGACACGAAAGAGAAAAACAGGAGCTGAAAATCTGCCAGAGAGGTAGTACCGCTCTAGGGAGAGGTAGTACCGCTTATTGCTTATAAGAGGTACTACCGCTCGGGTGGAGAGGTAGTACCGCTTACCACATATAATAGGTACTACCGCTCGGGTGGAGAGGTAGTACCGCCTACCGCTTATAAGAGGTACTACCGCTCTACTACCGCGAAACTCGACACGAAAAAGGCGCATCCCCAGAAGAAGCGGTACTACGCGCGGCACAGTGCCACGGTACTACTGCTTACAAGCGGTACTACCGCTCTAGAGAGCAGTACTACCGCTTGAGGCTTTCAAGAACACAACAGAGAAAACAGAGGATGCAAAAGAGCCTAAACTACCACAACTTCTGCATATGAGCTCCGAATTGAGCAAACTCAAGCTTGTTGGAAACAAGACGACGAGGAGCATCAAAACAACGACTGGTTAGTAAGAAGAGGCAGGGGAGGTATGCCTACCAAATGGAGGAGTGAAACCTCCAACAGAGAAGAACGAGCATAACCTCCAACATCGAAAACATCATAGAAGATGCGAGTGAAGTCCGTTTTCGATGAACTCGAGCTTGTCATCAAGATGACCATAAGCTCTAAGACTCACAAAGAGAACCAAACAAGAACCAAGAAATATGATGCAAGGATGCAATGGTTTGAGCTCTCTACGAATGATACAGTCAAGCTACTCATCGAGAGCCCTCCTTGATAGTACGACAATCGATCCTATAACATGTTCTCCCAACTACCATCATGAGACCGGTAAAATAGAAAACCTATCAAGGGCAAACCTTTGCCTTGCACATGGTCCACTTGAGCTAGATGATGACGATCTTGACTCCCTCAAGTTGGACCACCTTTCTTGATTGCGTTGGCTCGATGAAGACTAGTTGATTGCTCCCCCATACTCCACTATGGGTGAGTCACTCTTCCGCACATCTTCACAAGTCCATTGTCACCATAATGGATGGCAAGCTTCAAGCATTTGATCTCTTTGTGATGCTTCACTTGAATTTGCACACCGCAACCATGGGATCCCTTGATCCCTCTCGGTACATCTTCTACGCTTTGTGGGTTGATCAACTTGATTCACTCTTTGACTTAGTCTTGATCAACCTCTCACAAGACCAACCTTTAGGTAATTCCTTGAATAGCACCTTGGTCAACACAAACTCTCCTTAAAACCAACACATGTACTCCAAGAAAAGCCTATGGACAAAACCTTCAAATATAACTCAAGGCAACCATTAGTCCATAGAGATTGTCATCAATTATCAAAATCAAACATGGGGGCACCGCATGTTCTTACACGATGGACAATGCCAACGATCAGTTCATTATTGTCGATCGTTGTGTGGGATTCTGTGTCAATCTTTTTCTGTAAACTTTTGTTTTGTTGATTCCAATTATTTAAGAAATTGTGAAATTTGTATCATCTGTAAGTAAATGTCAGTGCCAAGGCGTCTTTTGTAATTTCATGTAGTTCTCAGAAGGTTGCAAACGAACTTATTATTTTGTGTTATTCTAAACCTTGAAACTTTTGGTGCATTATATATGCTAAATATTATATGAAATGCATCAATGGAATGTACTGATCTTCATGACTTTGTTACTGGATTGGATATGATTCACCAGGCAGGCATGTGGCAAGCCGCACTTCCTACTAACTTAAACCATGCTTTCTACTAACCGATGATTACCTTCTTGACCACGTCGTTGGGACCGGCACCCCGCGCCAAGACGCGTTCCTGATCTAGTACCTCTCATAGCACGACTTTCTTAACACTCGGAGTAGTGCCGATATACATCTTTTACTTTTTCGCGTTGGAGCTCGATCACCTCACCCTTGTGTTCGAGCTGGGTGCGAGCTAGGTCAGGTTTATAGGTTTTATGAACATTTTGTGTGGGCCCATTCTGTAAGGAGGGGGCAAATGATCAAAGTGTGTATAAACTTGAGTCAAATTCTCAATTGTTCCTACAACAAAAACGAGGGAAAATGGTCAAAGTACCTGAAATGCATGCTCGCCATCTTGACCGTCCATCACGATCGGACGGACCTCAACTCTCTTCTCCTCGGCTCAGGAGCTTCAATAATCAATACCCACCCATACGCCCTACTACCTTTCCTCGTTCTGTTCTGCCCGCCGCCTACTGTGCTCTGCTCCCCCCACTGCCCAGTCCACACTACCCACCCAGCGACTCCGCCACCACCGAAACCCCAATGCGGTCGCCGCGACTCCGCCGCCAGCCGGCGCCGGCGCCGGCGCGGGATCCGCATCCGGCGGAGCCCACGGAGGTCTTCCCCCTGGGCGAGGCTGTGGAGGTGCTCCCGGACGAGGGAGCCTACCGCGGGGCCCACCTCCCCGCCGTCGTCGCGCGCTTCGACCCCGACCTCCGCAGCTACGCGGTCGAGTACGACGCCCTAGCCATCTCGGGGGCCTCCGGCCGCGCCCTCCCGGAGACCGTGCCGGCGTCGCAGGTCCGCCCGCGCCCTCCGCCACCGTCGCCGGCGCCCCACGCCGAGCACGCCCCCGTGGACGCGCTCCGAGACGGCGCGTGGTGGCTCGGCGTCGCCCTCCTCGGCGGGGGGCGGGCGGACGGGAAGGTCGCGGTTCGCTTCCCGGCGACGAGGGAGGAGGCCGAGTTCGACGCGGCCGATGTCCGGCCCCACCTCGAGTGGGTCGCCGGCGAGTGGCGCTCCCCCGAGGACATGGTACGAGTTCCAACACATCTTGCAAAAGAGTCGTCTTTTTGTGCCGTTGCATCCCCATTCAAACTGGGGGAGCTCCCTTTGTTCCATAGCTAGGGTTAGCAGAAGAACATCTTGCAATGTTCGTCGGATTGCTGTTACCTAGGCGTTGTTGTTGAATGCAGTAACGCATTCATCTCCATGCGATTTCGTGGTTAGGGTTTCTGTGGGGAATCCCATTTTGTTCTCTCGTAGTCTGGTTAGGGTTATGATTTACAGGATGATCCTGCAAAATTGCAATGCGCTGGAGTTTTATGCATTAACATTGGACATTCGAGATTAGTGTCGTTGCTTCTGCGCTTTTGTTAAGTGCAGTATTGATGGATTGTTGCTGAATGTCTGTCTAGAAGATTTCAGTTCATCAGATTTATTCAATAAATTTTCCTTTGGGCTGCCGGAGGGCTTGTGTTCTGCTAGTTGGATCTGTTGAATTTGTTTGATTGGATTCATATGAATCACACTGAAACAAAGTGAGCCTAGTTGGTCACTCGGTGTACATCTGCAATGAATTGATGGTCGATAATGCTGCTGTTACTTCTCCTGGCATGTTTCTTTTATTACAGTTCCTGAGCCTCAGTGCAAGTTGACATGACAAGATTGTTATGGAACTACGTTCCTGAATTGTTGATGATCTTCCAAATGCTTTATACTGAAATTTATTGTTTTAGAGGGATTCCTGACTTCTCCTATATATTACATATTGGTATTTTATGCTTTACTTCTAGCTGTGTCTTAAGCACATATAATCACCGGCTAGAATTAAACATATGGGATGATTTGTATTCCTTTTCTGATTGCTCTAGATTATACTCCCTCCGTTTCTAAATATAAGCCCTTTTAGAGATTTCAACAAAGACTATATACGGAGGTATATAGACATATTTTAGAGTGTAGATTCACTCATTTTGCTCCCTGTGTAGTCCGTATTGAAATCTCTAAAAGGGCTTATATTTAGAAATGGAGGGAGTAGATATCAACATCTATATTATGCCCTCAATTGTGTTGGTCATGGTAGTTTTACATTAGTGTCGCTTATTTTTCAAGGTTTTCTTTACTTGCGTATTTTTATCACCTTCTTTTAATTATTGGTTGCTGAATAACTACTCTTTGCCTACCAGGAGACATCCAAGAGAACGCCGTATGCTAAAGGAACACATATAGAAGTTGCCAGGTTGGAAGCTGATTCTGTTGTCGCTTGGTTCCCTGCAATTGTTGCAAAGCCTATCTGGAAAAATAACCTCTTGGTGGAGTACCCTTTCGGGAAGGGTAGTGAACTGTGCAATGAGATTATCAACATCAAGCACATCAGACCTTGCCCGCCACGTGCATCAGTTATTAGTTTCTGCGTCAATGATGATGTTGAGGGCTTCCAAGATGATGGCTGGTGGCCAGGGAAGATCACTGAGATCCATCCCAAGTTAACATATACATTTAAGTTAGCAACTTCAGGAAAGAAGGTTCAGTTACACCAGAACACACTGAGGCTTCGATATGACTGGACTGATGACCAATGGAAGCAAGTTGCACAGGTGTGTACAGAATCTTTCGGGTTACATTTCTTTGAAATGTTTGCACTTTGTGTGGATGCTTCCTGCACTGTTTTTATGTGTTTATGTTCTTAGTGCTATAATCAATTTGTATGGTGTGAAAAGGTGAGGATTCTTAAGGCTGCTTTCGTTGTAGCGAAACCTACTTTTACTTGTCAATCAAGCCTATTTGCCTCTTTGGATTGGATGATTTCAATCCATAGGATTTTTTCTACAGGGTGCTGGGATCATAGGAATATGCAACCAAATTCTTATGGATCGCTTTCCTATGCCCCTAATTCCATAGGACTTTTAGCATGAGATCATATCTCTTGTATTGTTTCCTTTGTGTGCATGGCAACTATTGGCATACATTCATGACTAGTTAGTATCTAGAGAAAATTTCTGTGTTTTTCCTGTGGTCCAACAGCATGATTCCTAATCGTTATTTCTGTGGGTTTCAATTCCTGTTTTCGGAGAACTTTTCAATTTCTATTGACACATGAGCTGTGGTTGATACCAATATTTGCTCTATTGGTGCTTAAGAATTTTGTGGTGATTCGTGATGCTCCTGTTCTAGCATTTTCTAACCATAGCATGGTCAATTGCGCAGTTCCCTTTTAGGCTTTTAACTATGAAATTTGCATGCAGGAACTGTGACATTGTTAACAACTCGAGATATTAGATATATTTTCTTCTTCTCAGAATTGTTAACCTGGATAAATTGTTAGTTATTAGTCGTGCTGCCGTGATATCTGTTCCAGTGACACAATATGCAATTCACCCTGTTGCATCCTCTTTTTATTGTCTTTTCTCGATCAAAGGGATGAAACATTCATCTCTGGCCTCTTTTAGCTAAAGTACCTACCACTTCACCACCCTCTTGCGGATACACAGATAAGAGAGAATGAAACTTCTTCTGTTTTTGAGGAAGAATTAGCTCCATTACTTGACACTGCTAAAGAGGCATCATATTGTTGTCTGTACTTGGGTACTAAGGATGAACAAATGTAGCATCTTATACTGTCTCTGTTTATGTTGCCTAGTGGATATAGTACTAATCGCCAAAAAAACCAAATATGTTATGAGCCACATCCATGACAATTACATCAGTCAGATAATCACTTGCACAATCAAACTGTTTGCCTATTCTGGTACTATCAGTGCTCTCTCATCCAGTAGATCAAATTTATCAAAAGAATCCTTGGGCAGGTCCTAAGTTTGGTGAAACTAGAATAAATCTTTCTTGTCTGTTGAGTTCTGAAATTGTAAAATGAGACGCAAACTCACATCAATGACGATGATTACTTATTCCTCTGTACTTTATGTTTAAAGCAATTTAAACTGCCAACGTTTCTAACAAGTGTCGCCTTTCTACGGCCTTTGGCCATCTTTCAGAATCTGTCGGGAACAAAATTCACAGGAGGCGACAGGGTTGAGGTGAGCAGCGACGAGGAAGGTTTCCACGGAGCGTGGTTCCAGGGGACCGTCGTCAAATCCGTGGGACACAAGTTCCTCGTGGAGTACGATGCGCTGAAGGATGATGACGAGATCACGCCTCTGAAAGAAACCATAGGGGAGGAGCACATCAGGCCCTCCCCTCCTGCTATCCCTGTCACCAACGGTTTGAAGCTCCTTGACGAGATTGACGCCTATACCAATGATGGGTGGTGGGTCGGCGTGATATCTGAGGTCCTCGACGACCAGAAGTACAAGGTTTACTTCAAGGCTTACAAGGAGCAGAATGACTTTGAGCTCGAGCAGCTGAGGCGTCACTGCGATTGGGTGGGGGGAAGGTGGATGCAGGCTTCCCCGGTAATAACCTCTACCGCCTATCCGTTTTATCAGCATCTAAGTTGACAGCTGATAATGAAATTAGCACTTGTGATGATGATTTACTGATAGCTGCTAGCATAGCTGGATAGCTACTTACCCATGTTTGTCTCATCTTTACATCCCGTTATTACTATCACCATCCGTTTCTTTGCTATCAGTCAATCACATGTGTTTGTGCAAATTCAGTTTTTCATTGACAATCTATAACCCTTGGCAGGCGCTGGAGATGTGACAGCTGAAGGGACACACGCATCTTTGTACAGGAGCCTGGGATAATTAGTAGTCCTACCCATGAGAGTGTGGCTTCACTAGTTATGATGGTTGCTGAACTGAAGCTGTGTTATGCGCATAGAAAGGCCAGCAAATCGGTAGTAGATGGCCTTTCTGCATTGCCATTCCCGCAGCAGGTGATCTAGATGAGATGTTCGTCGACGGGAGACTTTCACCGTCACAAGTAAGATTTCGTCGTGCTTTTTATGTAAACCACCTAAGAACAAACCTCTGGGAACATCGTCGCTATTCACGATTCCGCCTGAAACTTGTGCTGCGTTCGCTGTAGCCTGCTGTTGCGCATTGGTTCCGCGTGATCTGGCCGGCATGGAACGTTTTAAGCACTTGAGCCGAGAGCAACCGCCAACGCTTCGCCGCTCTGATAACTATGTTACCACGTGGTTAGCCTTTTGGACCACCGAGTGCCGGGTTTAAAAGCTTGAATTCAATGTGGCGTGAGGGGGGAGAGCATGGCCGGATTGATTGCCTTGGCAGCAGAGGACGATGAAGGTTTGTTGATGGTGACGACGCGCCGTGGTTGTACGTACGAGGCAATGCGAATGGCACTTTCTTTTTTTGAGAGAGAGAAATGGCACTTTCTCTGTGCCGTATGTGCATGCACAGTGTGGCTGAACACATCTATAGATAACAAGAAAACTAATTTTCGTTTTCTAATCATGGACGGCATGGTAGCCCTCTCGAATGAGAAGTCGCCACTCTCCAAAGATTCCTCCAGATGACAACAAATGCTGTTCGTTGCAGTGTCAAGTCAGTGGTACCGCTGCCTTTTTTCGTGGCGTGGCAGCAGGAATTCAATTGCTCTTGAGATGCCACTGTTCAAAACTGCGCCTACTACCAGCACATGTTGGTGGTAGAAATCACATATTTGACCTGAGGCAGAAATCAATTCACAAACTGACCTGCTTTCAAAAAAATTTCACTCTGCTGACCCTTTCGTGTGGCGCCCGACAGCTGGGCGTCGCACCCTACTGTGCAGCGCCCATCACTTAGGCGCCACACTTCCTGCCAGCGTGGCAGCCCTGGTCCAGCTGCGGCCCCACACGCACCTGTGCAGCGCCTAAGTCTTAGGCGCCACACATGTAATGTGCAGCGCCTAGCTCGTGGGCGCTGCACAGTCTGTGTTCCACTTGGGCTGGCCCCACCCTCTCTCCCCTCCCACCCCCACCCCACACACCCTCACCCCACCCAAACCCTAAGGCTTGCGGCCCTCCTCTCTTCCCCTCTCCCCCCCTCTCAAATCCTTCTCAAATCTTGCAAATCCGGAGTATTTGACCGTGGATTTCGAAGCCAACCCCTCCCTTAAGGTAATCTCCTCCCATCCCATCATTTTGGGTGGGGTGTAGTAGCACTCAAATAACTAAAACATCAATAAAAGTACTATAAACTGGACATGCTAAGCAAAGAGAACTAATAACTTGAACATCACATCATTTAAGACAATTCAAGTTTGCTTCAAGTTTGCAAACACAAATACCATAACATAACCTCACAAGTTAATCAACCTCACAAGTTCACAAGTTCATCATATAACATAACCTCACAAGTTCATCAACCTAACACAAAGCACTAATGCCTTCCACGCGTGTTCCTGGTGCCACGCCTGCAGGTAATCTTCTTCTTTTTAGGAGCACGAGGCTCCTCTTCGTGCACTTCCTCCTCCGCCTGCGGCTCCGCCTCCGCCTCCTCCTCCGCCTCATCATCCAATCTAGCCATCCGCGAGGTCCCTACGACCACCTTTGGGTTGCCTCTGTTGTCATAGTCGTTGGGCGTGTACCGGCGTCTGGGCTGCCTAGGCTTGAACACATATGCGGACAGAGCTTGAGCGTCCGCCAAAGTCATGTCATCATCAAGCTCATCGCCCTATCACACAACGAAACAATATGGTGAAGGCCGATGTCGTAATCAAGTGAGAATCACATCTAAATGATTAGTCATACCTCTTGGGTGATCCCACCCTCATCATCCACATAAGCATATGAGGAACTCACATCGTCCCCCTCATGGTGAGGTGCGGGGTCTGATGGTGTACCAGACCTAGAGGCAAATGGTTCATCATATTCAAGATCACGGCAACCGAGAAGGTTCGATAACCGCCTTAACTTCTTGGCCTGACGCTGTAACATGAACAAGTGTGTAAGATATCAAACTTCGCAACATAGACTGGCTCTCATAGTGAATGCGATATGTACCTTGAGGAATGCTCGTAGTGAACCATCAGCATTGCCAGTTCCAACCGGTGTCTTCTCCAGAATAGACTGGCTCTCATCAGCTGCTTTCTTGATCTCGGTGCGCTGCGGATGAGAAAAAATGAATGCGTTAGCCATTCAAACATGTGTAATACGGTCAACAGGAAAGTAAAGAGGGGAACACTTTACCACATAGTTAATCACCGGAACAGCAGGCACTCCTTGCCCTAGCCTGACATCTCTGTTGTACTTCCCCTTTGCTAGATCCTCAAAGTTTACGGGTTCTTCAAGAATATCCTCATTATATGCCGGCGGGCATATCTCAACTCGAGTAGTTCCAATAAACCATCGTACGTAGTTATCAAAAGCAAGTGAGTTGTGCTCACAAAGCGGGGCGCGTGCAGTGCTACGAGCTTGCTCCACACAAAGCTGGAAGCGGGTAACATACGCAGAATGATGCTTGGCGCAGTCCTTTATCTTCCGTTGCCTTCTCCTGTCTAACCTGCGTGGTATAAAACCAAACATTAGCACAATCAAAAGGAGTCCCGATGATTAGACAATACGCACACATGCTCTCTTACCTATGAAGTGCTTTATCCGTGTCCACCCAATCCGGCGGGTGAGGCTGGAAAAGACCAAACTGACGATACACGCGATGCGGCAAATGAAACTCAACCGCCCAGTTGCATATCAATGGGCACCGCATAAGCCAGAGATACTTATCTCGCAAGCACATCGGGTTGAGGCGGAACTCCGCGGTGTACCCCAAGCTCTCACCCGCGCCATATGGCTGCCATTCCACCTATGAAACAGGGCAACAATGCAAATTTGATAACTATTTTTCAAGCAAGCATGAGAAAGGACTAAAGTAATGACCTCCTTACCTGCTCAGGCGTAATCGTGTCCAACTCGGCAATGTACTTTTGGTACATGAGATTGACATCGTTCGTCATCTCGGAAACGATATCCCACTTGTAAGCCCACGTGGGGCGCCGTAATTCGTCATGTTTATCTGCATACCAAGGATCAAACCTGACGCTCTTCGGGCGTCCAACAGGCAGACGCTCCCAGCTCCATACAGAAAGTAGAAGCAGATTACCACCAAAATGCCTGCACTAGGTGTGATCCTGCAACACGCATCATCCAGCTACGTATGAAAGAAAAACAATGTTAACTTGACAGCAAGCTTGCATTGCTAATGAATAAATGAGTTGATCACAAAACAGACCAACTACCTGTCGGTACAAGTAGGCAAGAGTCGCTGAACCCCAGCTCCATTTGCTATCGAAGACGGTCAACGCCTTCAGCCACATCCATGGAGCGTTCTTGCCAGTGGAGTCAGGAAACAAAGTCCTCGACACAATGCACCACATATACACACGAGCATGTGTCTGGATCACATCATCAGTTGCATCCGGAGGGCACGTCGCAAAGTTATTTTGAATCCACGTGAAAGCAGCTCCAGCTGCCTTCCTTTCCCTCTTCTTCTTCTCTTCTCCCTCCTCTACATCATCCTCAGCCTCGGTAGGAGCCATACCGATAAGAGCAATCATCTGCTCGCGCCACCCATCAGAGTCGGTGCTCATACATAGAGGCCTCCCGTCGATAGCAAGACCGGTGATCAACGAGACATCCTCGAGCGTCACGGTCATCTCCCCGGTCCGAAGATGGAAACTGTGGGTCTCTGGCCTCCACCGATCAACAAGAGCGGACACCAGTGGAGCGTTCAGATTCGGCGTGGACCGGCTGACCAACAGAATCCACGGGAGTAGTCCTGCCTGCTTGATGTACGGTGTGTACCGCTCATCGTAAGGCATGGCAGGACCAGAGACCCCGTGATACCGAATCTTCAGAGGTTCAAGCTTCTGCAAAAAACAAGTAATGACAAATCTTAGGGCATGTAAATTTCAACTAAAGGCAAATTTGCAAAAGATTTAGAGTACTCATTATTACCTTATCCTTCTCGCGCATCATGTAGGACCGGTGTTGCACGTCGTAGACATCGTCCATAAGCCAAACCATCCTTACAATTTCAAACAATAAACATACATGAGTTCATCTCAAATATCGGAAAACACTCAACATCTAATATATATCTAAAAAAACTCAACATCTCACATATAGCTACAAAACTCAACATCTCATAATTATCTACAAAACTAGGCATCTCATATATATCTAAAAAAATAAACAATCTAGGTTTAACTAACAAGAATCATATACTACCGGATATGACTACACATCCTCCATCACAACACCGAAAGAGTTTCCACCTAACGAATGAACACCGGATATGAACACAGGATATGACTACACATCCTCCATCACAACAAGAATCATATACTACCGGATATGACTACCAATTCTTTTGGTTACAATGAATGTGTGCTCATTCTAAAACACCGAAAGCCTGCCTTGACCACATTTGAACAATAGCATTGCTGCCTTGTCGGCTCTCTGCATACTTGTAAAACTAAATAAAATTTTGATAGTTGTTTTCAAAGTACTTGCCATTGATGAGAAAAGGATTCCACATTTGAAGGTCAGACCAGAAAATGGCTCCTGAGATGGATGACTTATCATCTCCAATTGCAATATTACATCAAAAAACTTAATCTGGAACACCGAACGATTTTACGGAGGAAAAGAAAAGGAACGGAGGAGTTTACGTACTAGGAAGGATTGGAGATCGAATCCAAGCCTCAAAATTTCAAATCTGAGAGGGGGTGTGGGGGGATCCGAAGGGGGCGCCGCCGCCGCCGCTCTCTGTGACAACAGAGCAACTGGAAGAACTGCCTGGGAGGGTCTGGCCCGATGCGGGCTAAGTCAACGTGCAGCGCCTAAGACACGGACGCTACAATATACACAGTGTGGCGCCTAAGTCTTAGGCGCCGCAGTGCTGTCTGTGGGGCCAGGGCTGCCACGCTGGCAGGATGTGCAACGCCTAAGTGATGGGCGCTGCACAGTAGGGTGCGGCGCCTAGCTGTCGGGCGCCACACGAAAGGGTCAGCAGAGTAAATTTTTTTTGAAAGCAGGTCAGTTTATGAATTGATTTAGGCCTCAGGTCAAATATGTGAAATTATCCCATGTTGGTGCGGTCGCTGGGCTATTCACTCGTGCCGCCGCTGGTCCATACTGTATCATCCATGCCGATGCACGTGCACACAACGTACTTACGTACCCCTCACCAACATGTGCACCCCCCACCGTTGGAATTTCCCTCTAATCTTTCATCGTTTTCCTTTCTCACTCGTGAAAAGCATTGCTTAATAACCATTACCTGCTTTGACAGAGGCGGGTTTCCTCCCCCCTTTCACCCTCACGCACAAAAAATGGATTGAGGCAGTCTAAGTGACCGCAACGAGAAAACAAATACACTAAAATGTACCCCCTCCGTCTCATTAATGAGCATCTACAACCGCAATACCCAAAAACCGGCCCCCAAACGCCTCAAACGTGTCCGCGGACAGTGACCGGACACCACACCAAAAGCTTCCGCCACAATCATGAAATTCAAACTTCATACCTCAAATTCATAATACCCATGCAAATAAAAACCTACGTACTACGTACATAGGTAAAACTACTCATCGTTGGAGATCCCGACGATCTCCGTGCCCGACGCGGGGTAGACGGGCAAGTGTGGAAGCTCCTGCGCCCGCGAAGGCTCCGACACCTCCTCCCCCTCCGCCTCCACGTCCAGTTCAGCGAACATTGCTTCCATCGGCGTACACATGTTCTTGTCGGATGAACTGTCGGTTGGCCTTGACGTAGGCCTTGTCTTGGCTGGACTCGAGAATGGCGGTCTGTTCTGCCATTTCCATCGCTTGGGCGGCCTCGTACTCTGCGCCCCCCCCCCCCATGGTGAAGCCTGCAACCGACAACGCCTCCATCTCCTCCTCCTCCATAGGCTCTGCTTCGGGCGGCTCTGACGGCTCCGGCGAATCCGGAGGAAGGCCGACGGCGAAACGAGCAGCCCGCCTCGCCTGGATATGCTCTAGCAACTGCACCCTCCGCTCCGGAGTGAGCATGACATAGGTGGTGATTCGGCACCTTAGTATGGCAAGCGGCGTACAAAAGTGGAAGTGTCGGCGACAAAGAGGACTAAGGGGAAGAAATGGGGCGGGCTAGGGTTCTGCTGCCGCCATCCTGCTTAAATAGTCGGCTTCCTCCCTCGGGCGGCATAGCGTAGCAGCGTAGAGCGGAGAAGACACCCGTCGAACCAGCGGTCTTTCCTCGTCCCCGCTTGGGTCCTATCCGTCAATCCTACATGGCGGGTGTGCCTGGCCCTTCTCATATCCGCCCAGATATAGGCTGAATACGGGGAATGCCGGACTGCTTTGGATGTTTAGCCTAGCTATAGGAAGTCCGGTTGGGTGGCCAAAACTCATCCGGCACTAACCGGGCAGCCAGGTCGGTCGGCCAAAACTCATCCGCGCACCTGAGCGGTTATGGGTACTCCGGTTGTACTTCCTTCGTTCGGAATTACTTGTCACAAAAATGGATGTATCTACAATTAAAATACATCTAGATACATTTATTTCTTGGACGAGTAGTTCCGAACGGAGGGAGTAGATGCTATGAGATCCAACCAGCTGATTGGCCAGCACTGTTTAATTTCGAGAGGGCCAGCCAGTACAAAACTGTTGCGTGCACCTATTGCATTTGCACACCACAACAACAACAGCAGCAGCGAACCAACCTGTGGTTGGATGGTTAGAGGGACTGTGGTATCCCAGCCCACCAGGGTTCAAATCCTGGTGCTCGCATTATTTCTGGATTTATTCCGGCGATATGCTTTCAGTGGGAGGAGACGTTCCCGTCGACGAACTATAGCTGCGCGCTAGTGTCAAGAGTCCTGAGCCATGGCTCGGAGGGCCCGTGTGTTTCAGTGTTTGGTCGTTGCCAATGTTGTCGTCACTCATCTAAACAAAGACCAATATTGTGGCTCGCCAATAAGAAACTATTTGGCCGCAATCCAAACACGCCCTAAACCTTGCCGTCGACCGCATGAGCATGGCGCTGACCTTTGGATCCTCATGAGCTTGATGCCAGAACGGGCTCGCTAACCGAAAGGGTCATACCTGCTTAGCCTTTTCGGCTAGGATCACTTCTGTTTCAGGTTTGGATGAAGGGCCTATTTGTGAAACAAACAACGCAGTCAATCTCCTCAAATTGACCTTGGAGAGTTTTGTCCTCTCGATCCTGAGTATCTTCAAGCTTTACTATAAAACGAAATGAATTTTGTCCCCTGCAAAAAAAAAATATGAATTTTGTCACTCGAAACTTGTCCAGATGGTACGGTTTAGTGGCATATTTGGAAGTGGCAACTTTCGAGTGGTATATGAACGTTCGGGCATGGTTTGAGTGAAATGTACGGCAATCCTCTAAATTTTGTATTGCCCGTCGAGGCGTCCTATGGTGTAGTATTCGTGTAAAAATAAGTCATAAGAGATGAAGTGTTGCTCTTGTTAGAGTCATGATTGAAGCGTGCTGTCATAAATTTGTACGTACTTATTATCTTTCGCAAACTACCCTTTCTCCTCTCATGTAATCCTTCTGCTTTTGGGGAGCAAGTGTAGACTTTTCTCATTCCACCACCGAACCGAAGAGGACGGAAACAGTGCACGACAGCGGACCAAAAAATACCTGTTGTTCAATTAACAGCTTACTTCATGAGTCGTAAGGAAGCAGTTGAAACTATTAACTGCTACTCCCTCCGTTCCAAATTACTCGTCGTGGTTTTAGTTCAAACATTCCTAAAGACATGTGCAAAGTTTAAATTAAACTGCCCAAACGTCTTATATTTAAAAATGGAGGTAGTAAATTCTACTACATGGAGTCAGGGATAGATGCTGTACGGTTTATCATGAACTAATTAATACTTCTTGCCTAATTATATACTCCCTCTATATGGAAATATAAGAGCGTTTACATCATTACTATATTTCTATTAGCCTGTAACAGAAAAGGTAGAAGTTAAATGTGTATTACCACCATGTGACATGTGCAGTATGCAATTATCTAGATCCACTGCCAAATGTTTTCTTATGAACGGTTGATATATACACATGAAATTCACCATGTTGTCATACAAAAATACTTGTAATTCACCATAAATACCACTAAATTAGAACAAATGTCTCATGACGTGTAATAGAAGGATGTCGCAAGAAAGAAATTTATGCCTTAAATGGATTACTTGTTTTCATCAACTCAACGGAGCGCCGACCACTAATTAAGGGCTGGCTAAATGGCTTTTATCCGACGCACACTATGATTTAAGATGAGCACAAATCCATTAGGAGATTGTTATTTTTATTTTGAAACAAGATACAAAAGATTTGCCTCATTCATTAATTAAGAAGAGGAATAGAGTTTATTTTGTGTTACAACACGGATAGTGCCGCAACGCCCCGAATAACAGTGACTCACTACTCTCGTGGCATCAAATGACCCAATTTTCTAGCACCCGCAGTTACCCATAGCTAGGCCTCCTTGATATTGGCGAGGAGGACCGCTGGCAGCGCACTCTTATGACAGAGCAAGCGTGCATTTCTTTCGCTTCAAATGGTCCACGTGACGAGCATGACGAGCGAGGCCATCACTCTCCTACTGGGAATCAATTGTGTATCAGCAAAGAGCAACATATATGTGAACTAACTGGCACAACAGAGATTTTTTTCGCAAAATAGTAATAATCAACATCCTGACATTCAAAACAGAGCTCGGGCTTACGTGCTCCCGGCAAACAGTAAATTCAGAAAATATTAGCAAGAAAATTAAAGCATACGGTCTTTCAACAATAAACAATCACGTCTTCTAACTGCGCGCAAGATTTTGTGAAGAAATGATCCGGGGGAAAAAATGTGCTGTAAAAGGGCTATTTTTAGTTTTAAATAGCGCGCTAAGCCTCTTAGCGGCGAACCTCTTCTAAATGCTATAGTGGAGCAATAGTGCACTATTTCAAAGGTTTGTTCATTTGTTTGGACCAATATCTTTTAGGGCAAGACCTTTTGTAAATGCTATAACATTGCTATAACGGGCTATTTAAAACCATGAATTTTAAGTTGTTTGCTTCTCACGTCTCCATAGTTCCCAAGAGCAAGCCAGATATGCAGGTGGAATTCTGAGTCCGGGTGTTACTTGCCATGTCCAGAAGGACCTTGACAAATTGGACCCAAATCCAAGTCAGATTCCGAGTTCCCGACACCACCGGAACATTGACCATGAACTACTTTTCTACTTCCACAGTTTCACCGAGGGGAAGAGGCATTTGGAGGAAGAGAAGCGTCACCTTTTCATGCTCAGGATGAGAATGGAAGAAACCATGATGAGGAGAGAAGGACATGCAATGCAATGCACCGGTGAGAAACAAGGCTGGCCGCATGCTTGCTTTCCCTTGCTCGCCCTAGTTGGGTTGATGGAGAATTAACTCCAGCTGCACCACCTACACTGGTGGCACAAGTGGAACTACAGTGCGGGTGGCAATGGCATTTCCTCCCTCTCCACTTTGCCTGCTCCATTGCATTCCCCTCGTCTCCTCTGTGGCCTGCCCTTGCGGGTGGATGGGCACCTACGCCATTGAACGCCATAACTGAGGGTAGGTCCTCGGCATAAATCGTAGTTCTGATGTCCGTTACTGAAAAGATTGAGATTACCTTCTGTTTATTTTCTTCAGTAGGTAGGAGTACCATGTACTCCTGCAGAGAACAGCATGAGCAGGCGGTAAAAGACAAGGAGCACCAGAGCTGATATCGACTGCAGTGGACTCGTAGTCACGTGGACTCGGTCAGGATAGCAGCCGGCTGCGCAGCAATCAGATCAGCTGCTCGTACTTGTCAGCTAGCACATACTTATGTTGATATGTACGTAGTACGTGTAGATGTGGTAAACATGCAAGGTTTTGAGTAGACGACAGAGGTATGCAGGGCTAGAAAACACTTGCTAATAATATATACTCCCTCCGTCCGGAAATACTTGTCGGAGGAGAAATGAATGTCTTTTAGGAGGGCGCAAAATTTCATAAGGAAATGACATCGGAGTAGCTCTGGACAAAAAAAGAAACAAAATCGGAGCTTGGAAAAAGGTACTGTTTGTGTTTGGTAGAACTGCTCTTTTTCTTTCTTTCTTTTCGTTTTTAGAACTGCTCTGTATCAGACTGGTGTGCTTGGTTTCGTTCTTAGCAATGGAACCGGGGAGGTGCTCCCTGTTTTCCTAAAAAGAATTAACTATCAAGTTGACAGGATGGCAAATGCCAATGCCGATCGAAGACAGAACAGCCTGCAAAGAGGTATGGGCAGTGAGACTTCTTTCATTACTACAGTACTTTGTGCAATTGTCGAGTCCTACGTGCAATGTTACAGCAGATCGGTATAAGGAAGCATGATCTGTGGATCCGAGCCCCAGAGTTGCACAGACATCTCCATGTGTTGATCCTTAAATACCTCCAATAAATTCATATGAATCCATATCGTATACTCCTATGTCCTACGCGGACCAAATAAATGACCACACATGCTCCTTGCTAGCCAGGCCACGGCCACGGCCTATGAATCAGGACATGCGAGAACCCTTAGGTAACCCATGCCGCCGCCATCAATGGCGTCCCAAGCTGCAAGCTCACACTGGCCACCAGTTGCACTATTGTTAGTTGGTTGTTACCATGTGTCTGGAGCAAGCGTTGCCAACTTCAGAGAATGTATCCATGCAAGTTTCAGGACTAGCCAACTAAGATAAACCAACCCTGCTGCATATTCTTGATCTCTCCTTTTCATTCCGGCCGTATGAACATTTCACATTTCGGATGCAAGTTTGAAAGATTCCCCTGCATTCCTCGCGGAAGAACAAGTTGCATATCGATAATTATGAATAAAAAGATCTACTAGCCACGAGCGTGAACTTGTTGATTGCAGTCAAGTCAGCGTTTAAGAGACCCAGCCGCCTAATAAAGAGGATGTCAAAGGTCCAGGTCAAGTCGGTTGACGGAATCAGGATGAGGTGACACGGCCTCTGTCATCGGTCAACCACCCTTCCTGCCTCAAACACTAGAGGCCAAGAGCGTGCTTTTTTTCTGGAGGTCCAGGTCATTCTTTTTTGTTTGACAAACTGTACAATCATTTTACAGTAAGCTTAATCATTTTTTGGCGAAAAAATAGCTTAATCATTTTACAGTAAGATTCAGTCTTACTTGTCAGACCATAAACAATACGTACCATTTCATAATAGTAACGGTACCAATGCTAGCAAATGAATTGGAGTGGTAGGTAAGTGTGATCAATGGGGGTACCTGCTGCCCGGCTGGGGACATCCATCCAATGCGAACTTCGCCAGCTGCAGCAAGGTCAGGTTACTGGCAAAGCTAGTGAGCTGACAGCAAGGTTCTTCTACCGGGAGCTGAGCTGATTTTTTTTATCTGTTCGTTGTACGATTGGCTCATTCAATCGGTAGAGCTTGGTAGGTTCAGACTTTACTCGAACGGGGTCCTGTTATTAATCAGAAGATCCGTCAGAAAGTGTTAATAATAGTAGTAGTAGTAGTAATTCTATAACAGTGATGTGGATAAATAAGATCAGTCTGACAGCTGACGGAGAACTTCCCCAAAGAGTGACAGAAAACCCCCTTAAAGGAACCGGTAACAGCCATCTAATTATCCATGAAAAGGCACAGGGAAATCAATGTTGCTACCTTCCAACTAAAAGGGCCAAGTGAAGTTGATGGGCCGTGATGAGTGCGTGGGTCGCTGCGTCTCCGTCCTCTGGTGCTGCAAAAGATTGCAGACATTGCAGTTACGTCCAGTTAAAGCTAGTATAAATTTGGTCCGAAATGTTGTGCAGACACAAGAGTATACTAATATTTTGATCGTACCAAGTCAAACTACAGACTTTTAGTCTGAAAATGTTGTGCAGATACAGTACAAGATTATATATGATATTGCAATCACATCACTTACTTCAGAAGATCAGTGCTAAATTGTTTGTGCTACCCTTCCGCGTGACTCTTGGCAGTTTCTGACATACACCATGATCTCAGTACCTCTGGCTCGTCCGCAAACCGATGCGCGTGGAAGAGGGATTAGGTTGTGGTTGGACAGCCGTCCCGGATTTTATCTCTGTAAAACTCATAACCAGCGTCAGCTGCCGTAGAGAATAAACAGTATAATAGTAATAATCAGCAAACAAGGGCTAAACCTCGAAGGAAAACATATTTGGTCACTGTTTGGGATCGATTTTGCAGTTGTCTGGAGGGAAAAGAACAATTCCTTGATAGACCATGTGATAATAAGACTATTATGCCGAGTGACTATTCCAACGACTGATCCTGCGGGCCAACAACCGTTGAACAATGCATATGGCGCCACACCATCGCCTTGAATAACAAGCAGTGTAATCAGCAAACAATGGCTGAAACTTGCTTAAGGAAAACATAAGCTTTACTGTATGGAACAGATCACTGCGATAGTCTCGAGAGAAAAGACCCATTCCGGGACAGATGGTGATATAAGTATGCCGAATGACTATTTCTCCGCTACTATACGACTGGCTGATCATGTGGGCCAACATATTTGGCGCCACATCGGCTGCAAGATTAGCGTGAGGCTGCTCACGCGCTTAGCACTCCACGCTTAATTCTTGGGAGAGCTATTCCTTCCTTCCCAGACTCTCCCTCCCTCCCCTCTCTTCCTCTCTCTCTCTCCCCCTCCATCTCTCTAAGAGCTGAGCGGTTTTGGCTTAACCAGGTGGGCCCCGCCTGGCGGTCCTTCTCCTTGGACGCGCACAACCCCGCTTGGCCATCTCCTCGTGCCCCTGCATATATAGCAAGGAAGCTCTCTCCTCTTCGCATCAGCAGGGGCGCCAGATACTGCTTGCCCGGCTTCTTCTCCGCTCGATCCAAGCCATTTGTGCCTTCTCCAAGCTCCACTTCTTCTGTAAGTTCTTCCATGCCTTCTCTCTCTCTTCAAGTTCCCTTCCTCTCTTAAGTTCTTCTGTGTTCTCTCCATGTCGCCTGTCCTGCAATCTCTCTCTCTCTCTCTCTCTCTCTCTCTCTCTCTCTCTCTACACACACACACACAACAAGCAAGAACTTTTCTTGTTCTCAACAACACGGTTACCAGATAATGTTGTTTTTTGTCACTGGAACGAGTCTTGCCTTCTGACTGCACCCAAGAAAACAACAGATCTTGAAAACTCAGAGTCCACTTTCAGAAAAGATAGATATAGAAAATACAGAGTCAGTCACAGCTCTCCCCATTTAGTCACGAGATGTGCAAAAAAGTCTGTCGCACCCCTCATTGTCCAACTAGTTCTTCTTCTTCTTCTCCCTTTCTTGGCAGATAAGGAACTGCCACCTCCAGTTTTCCTTTCTTCTTCTTGGACTGCAGGGTTCAGATAGTCTACTTCACCCTCTAGTTTGGCAAGAGAGAGTGTAGTAGAGTCCTGACAGAATCTGTTGCAAACTTTCATCTCTGGTACGCAGCTTGGAGGATGGAAGGGACAAAGAAGCAGGTTTTCACGATCCAGGTGGAGGATGGAAAGCCTGGGAAGGATGGCCAGCCGGCGGTGGGGCCAGTGTTCCGGAACATACTGGCCAAGGATGGGTTCCCGCCGCTCGATCCTGACATGAGAACCTCATGGGATGTGTTCAGGTAAACACAAGCAACAGCAAAGTCCATCCATCCCTGTCTTACTTTTCTCCTACTGAAGTTTTAGTTAGACAGTAGCTTTCACTTTCAGTGGTGGTACTTGATTCTGTTTTTTCCCCCTGGGCTATGTTATACAAAATTACAAAGACAAAGAGAACTAGCTGGTAATAACTGGTGTTCACTAAATAAAGAAAGAAATTCGACCTCTGCTCCATGTCAGACGAGTTCATCTCCTTGTGTGTCACCTCCATGCATGTGATTTTTCCTAAAGGACAAAAAAAAAACAGTACTCTGCATGTGGTTTTTCTTTACCAGCAACAGAAAAACACTGCTCTGCATGTGTGTGGTTGTTCAAAGATGCTACTGGGGACAGCCGCATTATCTGTTTTACCAAAACCAACTCTTGGATTCACATTTAAGGATAGGCATGTGTTTTCCCTCGGAAAAAGGACTTGCATATGTCATGTTTTGTTTTGTTTTGTACTCGCTATTTACAGAGAAAATTGTGCAGTGACTACTAAATGTCTTGAATTAGAAGTTTATTGTGTACTCTAAAGATCTTTAT
This sequence comes from Triticum dicoccoides, assembly GCF_002162155.2. Classification (NCBI taxonomy): domain Eukaryota; kingdom Viridiplantae; phylum Streptophyta; class Magnoliopsida; order Poales; family Poaceae; genus Triticum; species Triticum dicoccoides. The sequence goes on along the minus strand of NC_041380.1, from coordinate 68,770,283 downwards.
TTGCTCTCTCCCTTTTTCTCAAACTTACATTAAATTCCCTTTTTTAATAGAAAAGGCAGCAGTTGGATTTGAGTAGCACATGGGTAGAAAGTAGAAACTGAACTAAGAACATACCGCATCCACTGTGTCAACAAGCGTTTCTAGCATCAATCTTCAAAGGTTACACGGGTCATAGTTTAGCTGGATCCTTCATAAAAGGCCTGTCAAGAGAGTACATACATTAGGCATAAGACACTTCAGACCTCATCTTAAGGCTTGAGACTTCATCTGGTGGTGTTATTCAACAAACCATACATGATAAAGCTTTTAGTCTTTTCTTCACACGTATAAAGGTTAGATTTGCCGTTTTAACAACAAAATGGAAAACCAGCCACATCCAATATTCGTAGCACAAAAGAATCTTACAGAACTCACATAAGCTTAGTTTTGATCTTTTACGTGATCTTGGTTTTGATCTTTTTTGCTTACATCCCTGCAGAACAGCAGCAGGGAAGTATCCAGATAACCGGATGCTTGGATGGCGTCCATTTAAAGATGGAGTGGTATGCGCATATACAACTAACCCCTAGGATAGTGAAGCTTATGCATCTGCTATATGCCTATTTTTGCTTAGATTGTTCTTGATGAGAACAACATCCCCCATTTTCATGTTTCTAGCCAGGGCCCTACTTATGGAAATCATACAAGGAGGTCTATGAGGAAGTCCTGCAAATTGGATCTGCGCTGCAGCAGCTGGGGGTGCAACCAGTAAGAACCAAAACTTTAAGTCAACTTTTCCACTCCAACTGTATAAATTGGCATCTTTGTATTTTGAAGAGCGCTTGTAAACTTTACATTAATTAGAGACATTGATGTTCCCATGCTTGATTTATGTCAGGGTTCCAGGGTTGGAATTTATGGATCCAACTGCCCTCAATGGGTGGTAGCAATGCAGGTACCCATCTGGATGATAATATCCATAATCTCCTTTGATTAGGATAATTAATGCTAATCTCACAATTAATTTTGCAGGCTTGCAATGGTTACAGCATAATATGTGTCCCACTATACGATACTTTAGGTAAGCAGGAAACTGATAAATAATAGACCCTCCTCATAAAATGCTTCAGATGCCCTAAAAAAATGTTACAGATCAATTAATGCAGACATTTGAAACACTGGATTTGTGTGTGTTTTTATCAGAAAAGGTATATCATGTCTCTATTAGCATTAATAATATTTCCTTGAGATTTCAGGTGCTGGAGCTGTTGATTACATTATTGACCATGCTGAGATTGATGTTGTCTTCATACAAAACAAGAAAATAAAAGAAGTACAGCCAAATCTATTAAGTAAATTGAGCACCTTTAAGATCACGTCTGAATTTAGATCTCATAGTGAATATTTCTTATTTGCAGATACTGTCCCCAAATTGCACATCTGCAACGAGGCTAAAAGGTAAGAAAATGGTAAAGTGGTTAGGGTCTCTCTGTTATTCCAGGAAGGATTAAATAGTCTAATTTTTTTCTCCAAAACATGTTTGCAGCATTGGTGGCATTCACCTCGGCAAATAATGAACAAATCAAAGATGCCGAGCAGATTGGGATGAAAATGTACTCCTGGAATGATTTCTTAAAAATGGTGGGGAAAGAGAATCCTATATATCTAAATAGCTGATCCCCACTATCTCTAATTATCTCAACATGCAAATGCTAACTCAACAAGTCACCATGCAGGGGAAAAGACCCGCCTTAACATGCACCATGCATGCTACTTATATTCAATAAATATTCTACAACTATACAATAATCATGTATATTTGTTTCAATTTTTATATTATTAATCCAAATACTAGTGTTTTATAGAACCAAATCTCTTTAAAATAATTACAACCAATTCCTGCAGCAATGCTCAGGTATCATCTAGTTTACAAAGTTTGGTTTACAACTAAAATAACTAGATCCATTCAGACTGCCAAGATTGGAAGCAATGTTTGTGATGAAATAACTAGATTTCATTGGAATTGGTTTCCGTATGATATTCTCCCGATGAAATATATGTGTTGATCAAGCAATAATTCTGAATTGCATTTCAGGGAAAGGATAAACCAGTTCAACCTCGTCCACCGCAACCAAATGATACATGCACCATCATGTACACAAGTGGAACAAGTGGGCAACCCAAAGGTGTTATGCTGAGCCATGAGAGCCATGGGATGTATGTAAAAGGGGTGGACCTCTTCATGGACCAGTTTGAAGATAAGGTTACTCCTTTCTATCAGATATAATGATGTGAATAAGCTTAATTCCAATTCAATAGATGGTTATCTTTAGCATAAATGTAAGCAAACTGGGTGGTTTTGGGCATGCAGATGTCAACGGAGGATGTATTTCTTTCTTTTCTCCCACTTGCTCACATTCTCGACCGCATGATCGAAGAGTATTTCTTCCACAAAGGAGCCTCAGTTGGCTATTACCATGGAGTGAGCAAATCCACATATTAGCCTTTCTACTTTTTCAATCTTATTGGTCATCATTCTTTCTTTAATATAACTGCACTGTTCTTTTTTGTCAGGATTTGAATGCCTTGAGAGATGATCTCATGGAGTTGAAACCAACCCTACTAGTTGGGGTGCCCAGAGTGTATGAAAAGATTTACGAAGGTGGTAAAAGAAAAATTATTGATATCAAATCAGCCTTCATATCAGCTAACTCAGATAACCTTTTTATGATTGACTTTAGGTATTTTAAAGGCCTTAGCGGATCTCAGACCTCTCAGGAGGGTGATTTTTAATGCTTTGTACAACCGGTAAGTTGGTTAGCATCATGAATATTTATTGCAGTAAATAAATTATGTCATCTCACCATAGCTTTTGCAATTCAGCAAACTAGCAGGCATGAAAGCAGGCTACACACAAAAAACTGCTTCACCTTTCGCTGACATGCTGGCTTTTCGCAAGGTATTGTGTTCATAACTAAGGGGGTGTTTGTTTCCAGGGACTTTTTTGTGTAGGGACTAGAAAAAGTCCCTCTTAGAGACTTTTTTACCAAACGGGAGGGACTTTTTAGGGACTAAACTAGGCATTTGGGACTAAATGAAGAAGACTCTCAAGGAGAGTCTTTTGGGGACTTTTTGGGACTTTTCCAACAATGCCCCTCCATGCACCTATTGGCCCGCCACCCCATGGTGTTGTTTGATTGTTATTTTTCTATATACTAGGGGCAACATGGTCATTTAATAACCTCTAGGAAGGGACTAGGGACTTTTTAGTCTCTGGAAACAAACAGGGAGGGACTTTTTAGGAACTAGAGACTTTTTAGTTGGGACTAGAAAAAGTCCTAGGACTAGAGAACCAAACACCACCTAAGAACCACTAGACACAAATTACTTTCAGAAAAATAAATAAAAGATCAGTAGCAGTTGTACTCACAGTGTCTGTATCTTACTTCTTTTTGTTGCATTTCCTTGCTCTAGGTCAAGGCAAGGCTCGGTGGCCGTCTTCGCCTACTAATCTCCGGTGGTGCACCCTTAAGTACTGAAATTGAAGAGTTCATGAGAGTGACCAGCTGTGCATACTTTATTCAAGGCTATGGTAATGCATGTAGACACTTTTCAGGGTTCAGATTTCTTCCTGCAGACTGCCATCACCACAGAAGTACAAATATATTTGTTTAAAGGACTCTAAAGCATCAACAAGTAGTTGCCAAAGGCAAACAAATAATAAACAAAATATGTCACCAGACTGGCAAACAAATAATAGAAAATATATACCACTAGACTTGGTGAGTATACTTGTAGCTCAACTGCTCAAGTATGAGTTATAGTTGTATTTAGAACTGGAATGTATTGACCTGTTTTAACAAGTCACAAGATAACGATAAAGCTGGTTTCATATGTAGGTTGGGTTCATGTTTTCCTTACTGTGTCCTATCCCCATTGCAAACACTAGTTTTAAGAGTTTTCAGCAAACTTTCTGTTTCGACTATTTCACTTGTTGCACATTACTGTTTACAGCTCGAAGTAAAAGATTGTGGACATCTATTTTTCCTATTAACAAAGATACTGACATGCCACATAATCTTTTTCTCTCCATATGATGTTCCAAAATTGCATGGGTTAGTTATCAGTCCCTTTGTCAATGAAAAGGAACCAGTATAACGTTCAATTCTGTTGTCTCTGCTCAGGTTTAACAGAAACATTGGGACCTAGCACAGTCGGTTACCCTGATGATATGTCCCTGGTTGGAACTGCCGGTGTTGCCGCCACCTTCACTGAACTGCGACTGGAAGAAGTACCTGAGATGGGTTATGATCCACTTGGTGTTCCTTCTCGTGGTGAAATCCTCATTAGAGGGTCCACTGTCTTCACTGGGTACTACAAAAATCCTGAGCTCACAAATGAGGTCATGGTTGATGGATGGTTTCATACAGGTGAATAATCAATTTTAATTTAAACAGGAGACTAATGTAAATTTAAAATTATCATGTTCTGACACAATCTTGTTCTCAGGAGACATTGGGGAGATGACCCCAGATGGAATCCTGAAGGTTATTGACCGAAAGAAGAACATATTTAAGCTATCGCAAGGGGAGTATGTCGCAGTTGAGTATCTGGAGAAAGTATATGTCTTCCCTCCAATTATTGAAGATGTAAGGACAAACCCATTGAAATCATATGCTTATATTGACAGAGTCATGGTGCTACATACAATGTAATACTGTCATTTTTGTAGATCTGGGTGTACGGGGACAGCCACAAATCAATGTTAGTCGCAGTAGTTAACCCACATGAAGAAAACACCATGAAGTGGGCAGGGTCAAATGGCTACAAAGGTTCTTTCAGTGAAATATGCAAATCTGAAGGCCTTAAAGAGCATGTCCTTAAAGAGCTCGCAGCGGCTGCACAGAAGAACAAGGTAAGGCCATTTATTCACTTCTACATTGGACACTAAACATATTACATGGTCAACATGGTTTTCGCTTTTGCGTTACAACAAAGAGGAACTCACGAGTTTCTATATTGTATAGACTCCTTCGTTTTAAATCTTCACTCCATCTAAGCATCACATATATAATCCTCTTTGCATGTCTCGGATCAGCTACGAGGTTTTGAGTACATCAAAGGCGTAGTGTTGGATCCTGTACCTTTTGACATTGAAAGGGATTTAGTCACTGCAACAATGAAGAAGAGAAGAAACTACATGCTAAAATATTATCAGGTAATATATTTTCATCTGCTGCAGTGTGATTTTTGTTGTTTTTACTAATTTTCAGGGTAAAAGCCAGTGTATTAGTATTGGGTTCAAGTGAGCCCAATAAAATTGGTAAATCCCATACAAAATCACTATTGATCTATGAACAGCTAAAGTTGTAGCATACAGAGCCAACCTTGTGGTCCATATGTTGTAGAGCTGACTTCTTGGTCTTCGTCCTAGCTTTGCCCATAAATGTCCTCTCTTACTTCTTTTGAGTAATTCTAATTCATTGTTCTTCATGTGCAGCCTGAGATTGACAAATTATACAAAGCATTGGAGGGTCAGAGGGCTGCGAACAAAGCAAAGTAAAGCTATGTGTTTTGTTAGGTCACATGCCGGAATATTATTGTAAATCTACTATTGAACGACGTTGGTAATCAAGACTACATAAAAGCAATAATGCATATTGTGTGGTGCATTGTGT
>NC_041380.1:68718156-68764210 GCF_002162155.2 Triticum dicoccoides | reverse complement strand
CCCGCCCCACTCTCTGAAATTTACAAATGGCGCACAGATAACAATTAAAACAGATTTTTGTGCTAGGCCGCGTATTTTGACCAACGGACAATTTTTATTAATGTCGTGTGCGCCCTGTTGAAACAAAGGGATGGTACAGTGGAAAAAATTAGGAATGAAGTCCTTCTAATGACTACGCGAGGGCCAATATGCAAGGGAGAACATGATCGACTCAGTCCCAGACTATATTGTTATGTCCCAAAATATATTCATCATGCACATATTACATACTGACCAAACTGAAGATAGCAGCTTGCAAATTTGAATGGTGCCTCTGATGAATCCTTGAGACATATATTTATAACATCAAAAGATCATTAGTATTATCAGAAATAGCATACCTCATGAACTATCAAAGAGAACTTGCTGCTTGTCCGATTATAGCACCACTGGACTGTCAAGTACATGCTTATAAATCTTCAATGATATGCTCAATCAAGTACGTTGGTCTGATGGTGCCTGAGGTTTGTCGAAGTTCTCTAGCTCTTATAAATCTTCATAAATATGCTCAATCAAGTGCATTGGTCCGATGGTGCCCATGTGTGTAAATATCCCACGGACCAACACATTCCATGTTGCTTCATTTGGACATATTCCTTCATATAACATCTTCAAGAGATAGACCATGGCATCATCCAACCTGTGCTGACTGCAAAGCCCTGACATCAGACTTGTGTATGCAACTATGTTGCGTGGACAATTAACTGCAACCATTTGACCTAACATCCAAGCAGCAGCCTTGACATTCCCTTCCTTGCAGTAAGCATGAATTATCGCATTGAAAGTGAATGCATCTGGTTGAATTTGTTGGACTATCATCCTCCCGAGAAGAATTATAGCTTCTTTGTTCCTTCCCATCTGGCACAGACCACTAATAGTAGTGTTGTAAGATACTGGAGTCAACTCAAGCCCATGGTTTAGCATCTGGATCAGCATTCGAAGAGCGTCTTCGCAGTTTCCTTCCCTGAAAAGACCATGAAGCAACTCATTGTAAGTCCTGTCGTTTGGAGAGCATCCATATCTTCCCATACCATGGAACACACTCAAGGCTCTTCCCACTCTTCCGCAGTCACACAGGCTTCTGATCAACGTGTTGAATGTCAATGTGTTAGGAGGACAATTTTCCATCAACATCTTATCAATGAGATTCTCTGCCTGATCAAACATCGCCTTCTTGCAAAGCACATCCACCATATTTGTATAAACAACAACGTTTGGCTTGAAACCAGCATTTGTCACGTCATTCCATATTGACATGGCACCATCTAGGTCCCCAGCTTTGGAGAATCCGTCAATGAGAGTAGAATAGGTTCTTACATCAGGAAAACAACCGTTTTGCTCCATGCCACTGAAAACAGACGATGCCCTCTTAAGATCACCAGTGTGGCAAAGGCCACGGATGAGAACATTGTAAGAGATTGTCGTTGGTGCCCATCCTTCAGCCACCATCCAATTCCACATGCCAATCGCGTCATGCGCCTTTCCGGCATCGAAGAATCCTTTGACCAACACAGTGAATGTTTGAACATTTGGAGCACAACCTTCGCTTACCATCCTAGCCAAAATGGCGCAAGCCATCTTCATCTCCCCAGCCTTGCAGAGTGCATCGACTATGCTTGTGTAGGTAGCAGGTTCTGGGTGCAGTCCCCGGTGAATCATCTCGTCGATAACCGAGAGCACCTCCCGCTTCCTGAACTGCCTGCACAGCGCGTGAACAACGGCATTGTACGAGGAGCACACAGGCACTGTCTCTGCCACGACCCTCCTGGCCTCGTCCACCCTTCCCAACTTGCAAAGCGCAGAAACGATCGTCGTGTGGCTCACCACGTCTGGCTGGCAGCCCTTCCTGGCCATTTCGTCGAGCATCTTGCGTGCGGCGTCGACCCGGTCGTTCTGGCATAGCGCCTTCATGAGCAGATTGTAGGTGTACACGTTGGGCTCGACGCCGGCCTCCCTCATGTTCTCGTACACCGGCACCACCGCCCCGACCAGGTTCTCCCGGAGCAGCGCGTCGAGCAGGTGGTTGTACACCCGCACGGTGGGCGCCGCGCACCCCAGGTCGTGCGCGCGGTAGAACGTCTTGAGCGCGCGGTCGGCCGCGCCGGCGCGGGCGAAGGCGCAGATGGCGGCGACGAGGGCACCCTCGGGGCACGCCACCCCGCGCAGCCGCATCTCCTGCAGCGCGTACTGGACGCCGTCCACGTCGCCCGCCGCCGCGAGCCTCCTGACGGTGGCCTCATGGGCCCTCGCCGTGTCTCCGGCGTCAGGAGAGGGCCTGGATCGCTCCGGCCACCGGATGGTGACTTGCGGGTTGCTCTTCCGGTGGTTAGGTGGCGGGGCGGTGGAGAAATGGCGGTCGTGGAGCCGCCTGAGCAGGAGGCGGCATTTGGTCGAACACATGGCGCGCAGCTAAAACTTCGACGGTCAAACAGAGTAGTGGCCCCGTTTGTGTAAGCCACGGGTACTTCAGGCCGCCTAATGTTGGGCCTGGTTTTGAAGCCCAGCCTAATTCAAACTGACACAAACTCGTTCTCATCAAAAGAAAAAACGATTCTCAAAAAAATAATCAACAGAAAAAATTATCTAAAAAATTCAGGATTTCTCAAAAGAAAAAACAAACTCAAAGTATGGGCAGTGGGAGACATCCGAGAAGCCTTCCGTCCTACTTTCTTATAGTCCTATAATATAAGTTGTGTTTTTACGGGAGAAAGAAATTCATTGCTTAATCATGATGATTACAAATCATTTTGAGTCGGCACAAGAATTTCTTGAGAAACGGACCTCAACCAAACAGCAGTGCGAGTAGAATTATGCCACATTCGAGCTAAGTTATGAGCGACCGAATTACGAGAGCAACATATCATGGATATGGCGTGCTCCCTGCCCATGTTCAATAGACGTTTGATCTCCTCAACCAAGGCTGCCCCCGGCGAACGATCCTTCTCCTCAATCATTGTAATAACATCTTATATTTATACGACAAAGGGAGTACCTAAGAGAAACTCGTTTCGGGTGAGAGAAGTGGCTAAGAGGCAAATATTAGAGTAAGGAGTTGATATGGCAGCAATGACCTCTTCGTTGAATATGTTATCTGGGCTTTGTCCCTTCTAGCACTGTGTTGTTTACCGTCGACAAGGAGCAAGTGGAGGTGGGTCTTCACCAGTTGAATCGTCGTCTTACATGTTCCTCTGCAAGGTGAAGAATATTCTTCTTTCCTAACGACAACAATGAGCGGTGGTTTCCACCCTCGGGCGGCTAAAATGACTTCGAAAAGCTTAAGGGCGGGTTCACTCTGTGAATGTCGGGTAGGCGGACGGCCGATTAGCCGACATTAGCGTGGGTAGTCGTCTGCCCTGTCGGGCCACGTTCGCTTCATCAGCATGAATAAGACGCAGACAACAGCGAGGGAGGAGCTTTAGGATGACTCCGAATTGTCAAAGTCCAATGTGTCAATGTCCAGACTCCCGCAAACATCCCCCACTCTGTTGCCGGTATGTGGGATTCGAGACGCCCAGGCCGGTGCGGATAAATTTGGTGACCTCCGTTAAATGGACACTGTATGGCCAAAATCGTCCAGACCGTCCAATCTAGACATTTGTGGGCGATTTGATGATCCGTGTTGGTATTGCAGTTGGAGTTGCACAATGAATTAGTATGTAAATCCCAGAAAGGACATGGCATAAAGGTCAATTTCCCACCTTCCCGCCTGCATGAATTCCGACAGTAGATTTCTCGCAGTTTTATTAGGAGTTTGCTCAATTGGGACATTCGAAACTCAGTACTGTATGTCGATTTTCTCAAAAAGTACCTTCACAGTACTATAGTCTATCTTCACAAAGAAATTTTGTAATGAATCAGCAGTCAAACTTGTGTACTCTTTGAGAGAGCGTTCCAGAACAGAAGAGTCAGAGTCATAGCATAGCACCGACAAAGCACTTAATAATCTCACGTTAAGCAGGCGTACTTAATGCCATGTGCCCAAGAGAGCACTTAATGAAGATCTGTCCTGTTGTCGATCATTTATCATTCGCTCTTAATCTGTTTATCATTTCTTGCTCGCTTAGCTATCTTTTGTGTGATATCCTTTATAGTAGCTTTTACTTCGCTATCCATTTTTAGTTTTCCCTCATGCTGGTGCAACTACTAGTATACTGTTTTACCATCGTGATAGTTAAGCCAGTTCTCTACTATGCTCGAATGATTGTTGCATCCTGTCTTGAAAGATTTATTCCTCGGTAGGTTTCTTGCTCAATTTCATAACTATGAATATATTCCGCTACAGTGTTTGGGCTCAAATCAAAACATTCAGAAGAGTTCTTGAATCTCCCATTCACCCCTCCCCCATTTGGTCGATATACTCTCGGTCCTAACAGAAGCGATGACCTCTTCGTTGAATAAGTTAGTTGGGCTTTGTCCCTGTTCCGGCACTATGCTATTTGTCGTCGATAAGGAGCAAGTGGAGGTGGGTCTAGAGGAAATATGCCCTAGAGGCAATAATAAAGTTGTTATTTATATTTCCTTATATCATGATAAATGTTTATTATTCATGCTAGAATTGTATTAACCGTAAACTTAGTACATGTGTGAATACATAGACAAACATAATGTCATTAGTATGCCTCTACTTGACTAGCTCGTTGAATCAATGATGGTTATGTTTTCTAACCATAGACATGAGTTGTCATTTGATTAACGGGATCATATCATTAGAGAATGATGTGATTGACTTGACCCATCCGTTAGCTTAGTACGATGATCGTTTAGTATGTTGTTGTTGCTTTCTCCATAACTTATACATGTTCCTATGACTATGAGATCATGCAACTCCCGAATACCGGAGGAACACTTAGTGTGCTATCAAATGTCACAACATAACTGGGTGACTATAAAGATGCTCTACAGGTGTCTCTGATGGTGTTTGCTGAGTTGGCATAGATCGAGATTAGGATTTGTCACTCCGTGTATCGGAGAGGTATATCTGGGCCCTCTCGGTAATGCACATCACTATAAGCCTTGCAAGCAATGTGACTAATGAGTTAGTTGCGGGGTGATGCATTACGGAACGAGTAAATAGACTTGCCAGTAATGAGATTGAACTAGGTATTGAGATACCGACGATCGAATCTCGGGCAAGTAACATACCGATGACAAAAGGGAACAACGTATATAGTTATGCGGTTTGACCGATAAAGATCTTCGTAGAATATGTGGGAGCCAATATGAACATACATGTTCCGCTATTGGTTATTGACCGGAGACGTGTCTCGATCAAGTCTACATAGTTCTCGAACCCGTAGGGTCCGCACGCTTAATGTTCGGTGACGATCGATATTATGAGTTTATGTGATTTGATGTACCGAGGATAATTCAGAGTCCCAGATGTGATCACGGACATGACGAGGAGTCTCGAAATGGTCGAGATATAAAGATTGATATATTGGATAGCTATATTCGGACACCAGAAGTGTTCCGGGTGATTTCGAAAAAAACCGGAGTGCCAGAGGGTTACCGTAACCCCCCTGGGGAACTAATGGGCCACATGGGCCTTAGTGGAGAGAGAGAGGGCAGGCCAAGGCAGGGTCGCGTGTGCGCCCCTCCCCCTCTATTTCGAATTGGCTCCTTCTTCCTTCTCCTCTCATTCCTTCCCCCTTCCTCCTCCTAGTTGGACTAGGAAAGGGGGAGTCCTTCTCCTACTAGGAGCAGGACTCCTTCCCTCCTTGGCGCGCCCCAAGGGCCTACCGGCCTCCCCCTTGCTCCTTTATATACGGGGGCAGGGGGCACCCTAGAACACACAAGTTGATCATTGATCCCTTAGCCGTGTGCGGTGCCCCCCTCCACCATAATCCACCTTGGTCATATCATAGCGGTGCTTAGGCGAAGCCCTGTTCTGGTAGCATCACATCACCGTTATCACGCCGTCGTGCTGACGAAGCTCTCCCTCGACATTCAGCTGGATCAAGAGTTCGTGGGACGTCACCGAGCCGAACGTGTGTAGATCGCGGAGGTGCCGTACTTTCGGTACTAGGATCAGTCGGATCGTGAAGACGTACGACTACATCAACCGCGTTGTCATAACGCTTCCGCTTATGGTCTACGAGGGTGATAGAGCATTTCCTCATATAATCTTTTTAGCCTTTTTGCACCACATTGTAATCATATTTTCACATTATTTACTTCAAAAATATTCAAATACCCCCATTATGCTACATTTACAACACTCCTCCATGTTTTGCAGAAAAAGGCGAAAAGGCACAAAATCCTTCTATAATAGAGAGTGTCAAGAAACTGTGGTTGCTGTAACTTACGGAGGGACCCAACCATGAAGAAAAGAAGTAACCAGAGGGGTCAAGATAAAGTTGGAGGGATCATCTTGTGAAGAGAGAAGAGAAGTGGAAGGGCAAAAGAGCAAAACTGGCAGATCAGAGGAGGGGATCAAATCCCTAGCGGCAACCATCGATCCCCTTTGGGCCTGGCTACATATCCCTCTCCCCCAACCTTCTTCTCCACCTCTGGCCGTCACCGCGGCCAGGCCGGCATGGCGGCGCGCCACCCAGTACCTCCACCCACTCCACAACGCTGCAACACCTCCACCCACGCTACCGCAACCCATCCATCCACCAGGCGCCATCACATCCAGCCACCATCACCTCGCGCGCCCTACAAGACTAGAGGTCGTGGTTGTCTGGTGCCCCACGCCATCCTCCACCTCTCTTCTTCAACCTGCTGCTGTTCGCCCTCAACCCTCTCTGCTGCTTCTCTCACCCAGATGCCCCTGCTGCTCCTTCTCCCACGTCTTGCTGTTGCTTCTCTTCTCTGACCCCCATTGTTGTTGCCTTCTCCTCTGAACCCCTACTGTTGATCCTTTTCCTCAACTCTCTCTGCTGCTCCTCTCACGCCCCTGCTGCTACTCCTCTCAAAGCCCCCACGCTGCTGCTCCTTTTCTTTACCTCCTATTCTGCGCTTCTTCTCTGAACCCAAACAGGTGCCGCTCCTCTTCTCTCTTTACTTTTTGCAAATTTCTGAAACTTGTAGGTGAACCTTGTGTATTGTTCCAAACACCTAATTTTTGTAAAATTGAGATATGTAATACTTTGTAAGGTTCAGATTTTAAGAGTACTTGCAACCTGCTGTTTGTTTTGTTTCGTACTTGTAACTATAGTGTACATTTAATATTCGGTCTATGTGATTTTTCTTTCTGAGTTAGTAATCTGCTAGCATGTGTTTGTGTTCATCCATATGAACTTGTTCCATTTTGTAGTCCTTGTGTTAGCTCAAGTATATGTGTGTTTGTGATGAGAAGTACTTCTATTATGTCCTATGATCTTGCTATTACACTTTTCTTACATGTTTGATGTATATATATGTTCTGAGGTGTTGTAGTTCTCCTTGTTGTTGATGGTTGCCTGTGCCAGTATTGTAGTTCCCAAAGTATAACAAAAATACCCAAAAGAGAGTGATTTCAATCTTAATCTCCCTATGCTGTTTTGCATTTTCTTTGTCGTCAACCTTGTTTAGTTTAGCTTTTTCTTGCATTCATAATCAGAATTGTGTTACCTAGCTTTAGCCGAGCATAATTGCCGTCGCCTAGTCCCTGTGGAGAACACGACATCCGTAGCTTGGGGCATAAAAACCCCGCTGTACTTTCAATTAATCATTTTGGCGCCGTTGCTGAGGACTAGCGTCGAGCGATTATGTTAGGCTATAGACTAGGTTTTTCTTCATTTTCTAGTTTGTGCCATATATTTGTGTTATATCTCTAATCACTAACCCCTGTTCTAGCTAGTATCTTTTTGTTTTCTTTTCATTTTGCAGGTTAGAGCTATCTACTCGGTTATGGCATATTATTCAGATTGTCTCGGAGATGCGAGGAACACTACAAACAGCACGGAAACTATTCAAGAACTCATAAGATTTCCCATCGATTAGATGATTTAGCTCGGCAGCGAGAAGTAGTTTTTGAGGATAGGCCTAGCTCTTATGATCCTTATTCTAGAGGTCATCCTTATGTTGCTCCTACATACCATATTTGTGGATTTCAGGGCCATTCACCCGCTGAATGTCAGCGTGGTTACTCTCACTCTCTTGATTGTTATGGCATGAGCTTCGCCCCACAGCCTAGCTCATACCAAAACAATTACTCATATGGGTGGCCTGAGAACCAGAATATGTCATATAGGAGCAACAACCCTGAGATCTCACCATTTGCTTCTAGTAATCATATACAGGGATTTAGGTACAATGAGGAGAGCCACAACTATGCTCCACAACAGATTTATTCAGCTCCTACTCATATACCTCAACACCAGGAGATGTTGCCAATGGAGTTAAATGGTCCTCCATTTGGTCAACCAACAACTCCAGCAACCGCCGAGCAATCTCATGTGCAAGTGCCCACACAAGATGAATTCGGTGACATAGACAAGCTCACACTTTTGAGTCTCGAGTTCACTTGGAGTGCTGAGGATGATCCTATTAGGAAGGTTATACTAGAGGAAATGAAGAAGATCAAGAGTGGGAATGAGCTAGTGGATGAAGTAAAGAAGATTGAGAAGAACATCAACGCTGGCAGTACTATTTCTTCACAGCTTGAGCTGAGTAATTCTGGGAATCCCCTTGATACATGTGAGGTTCCAATACCATCACATCTAGCTGACCAAGATAGCAAGTGCCTTGAGTAAGAGATACCTCAGATTGAAGAAGATGAACTGGAAGACAAGGAACAAGATGATCAAGAGCTACAATTCCCAAGTGATCAAGTTGAAGACTCATCATCTACTACTCTTGAAGAAGTACAAGAAGCTACTGTAGATGAAGATGAAGAAGCTGAGATTCATTGGCCTATTGTCATACATGAGCGTGATGTGTCAGGTTTATCCAATCCTCTCAATGACATGCATCCTTGTGATTTCTTTGCTACTACCTTGCATTGCATGATGCCATCTATTAAAGTAGATTTGAAAAGGTATTTGCTTGTATATGATGATATATACCCTGTTAGTGGCATTATTCTCATTTGTGATGATCACAGTTACTTTCCTCGTGCTAGTCCTATGCTTAATGAAACATATAATTCCAATGCTAGTATTGAGCTTAATGATAAGTTTCATCCTCATGTTAGTGTTGACCTTGCTGATTTCTACCATCCTAAACATGTGCTTTATAGCTATGCTTATGTAATTGGATATCCGATGAATGACTTGGAGGGTATTATCCCTACCACTTGCATTGTCTCTTTCATTGAGTGCTCTTTCAAGTTCTTGCTTGTGCACAAATCACTACATGTTGACCAGGTTCGAGGTGACATTCCTTGGGACCCCGGTGGATTTAGAGCATGGTGAAAAGGAGAAGCAATGGGCACATACAAGGAAGAGAAAAGCTGGAGCATGCACGAGGATAGAGAGCATGAGGATAGAGAAGCAAAAGGAGAGGAGTCACAATGCAAGAGGATGTGAGATGATCGAGCGAGTTCTACTTCATAAAGCCTGGTGAGCTGTTTCATGACCCCAATCTGAATATATCATCTATTGATACAAGCTGAAATCAATTGCTAGTTGGGTTGCTTGAGCCAGTTATTACTTGTTGTCAAGCTGAAATTCACCTTTGGCATCGTGCTTGATGTGAATTTTTGAACTTGATTTCTAAATGCCTTGTAAACTAGTGATCTACACCATGCGTGCTTGGCTGAAATTAGTGAGAACTATTAGTTTTCAGTGCTCAAATCCCTAGTACACTAGAAAACTTCGTCATTTTCTCCATTTACTATGATACACCTAGATCACCATGTTTAGATGCTGAATTTGTGCTAAGTGTGTTCCCATTGAGAGCAATCACCTAACCACTATGGATTAGCATGCTATGTTCCCTGGATCGGTAGCATGTGAACCAGACATGAAGAAGTGAGGATTCCTGTTTTTGTGCTTATGCGTTGTTCATTTTTTTTAAAAAGTAAATCTTATAATGAATGATAAGTCTGACTACCTACAGTAGCATGTCATGTTCCCTGGATCGGTGGCATGTGAAATCGGGTTTGCTTGGGCAGTAACTAATAATAAAAATTGTAATTGTCAAACCAGGTGTATACCATGTGCTCTGGATCGGTGGTATGTTCCTTTGGGGAGGCAAACAAAAAAACTAATAATTGGTCGAGCCGGGTATATTCCATGTTCTCGGGATCGGTGGTATGTTCCTTTGGTGAGATCGATAAAATATTATCATTGCTTTATTTCTGTAAATAAGTGATCTGATCACAAGTGTATGTTCTTTTTGTTCTCAGGATCATGCTCTCTTTAGGAACCTTCGGCACAATCATCATTTGAACTAGTTGATCTTCTTTTATCATTGTAAAAGTTTAAAATGGTCAAGTCTACTAATATCCTACCACTTTGAAGCACTCCTAACCATTAATTTTCACTAGCTAGGTTCAAAGCATGCATCGTTTGGAGATCTACTTCACTTGGCATTCTCTAGTCAGCTCACTGTTCACAATCTTGCTCTTGTCATATTCCTTTGCTTGAGGACAAGCAAAGATTTAAGTGTGGGGGAACTTGATAGAGCATTTCCTCATATAATCTTTTTATCCTTTTTGCACCACATTGTAATCATATTTTCACATTTTTTACTTCAGAAATATTCAAATACCCCCATTATGCTACATTTACAACACTCCTCCATGTTTTGCAGAAAAGGGCGAAAAGGCCCAAAATCCTTCTATAATAGAGAGTGTCAAGAAACTATGGTTGCTGTAACTTACGGAGGGACCCAACCGTGAAGAAAAGAAGTAACCAGAGGGGTCCAGATAAAGTTGGAGGGATCATCTTGTGAAGAGAGAAGAGAAGTGGAAGGGCAAAAGAGCAAAACTGGCAGATCAGAGGAGGGGATCAAATCCCTAGCGGCAACCATCGATCCCCTTTGGACCTGGCTACATATCCCTCTCCCCCAACCTTCTTCTCCACCTCTGGCCGTCACCGCGGCCAGGCCGGCATGGCGGCGCGCCACCCAGTACCTCCACCCACTCCACAACGCTGCAACACCTCCACCCGCGCTACCGCAACCCATCCATCCACCAGGCGCCATCACATCCAGCCACCATCACCTCGCGCGCCCTACAAGACTAGAGGTCGTGGTTGTCTGGTGCCCCACGCCATCCTCCACCTCTCTTCTTCAACCTGCTGTTGTTCGCCCTCAACCCTCTCTGTTGCTTCTCTCACCCAGATGCCCCTGCTGCTCCTTCTCCCACGTCTTGCTGCTGCTTCTCTTCTCTGACACCCATTCTTGTTGCCTTCTCCTCTGAACCCCTACTGTTGATCCTTTTCCTCAACTCTCTCTGCTGCTCCTCTCACGCCCCTGCTGCTACTCCTCTCAAAGCCCCCACGCTGCTGCTCCTTTTCTTTACCTCCTATTCTGCGCTTCTTCTCTGAACCCAAACAGGTGCCGCTCCTCTTCTCTCTTTACTTTTTGCAAATTTCTGCAACTTGTAGGTGAACCTTGTGTATTGTTCCAAACACCTAATTTTTGTAAAATTGAGATATGTAATACTTTGTAAGGTTCAGATTTTAAGAGTACTTGCAACCTGCTGTTTGTTTTGTTTCGTGCTTGTAACTATAGTGTACATTTAATATTCGGTCTATGTGATTTTTCTTTCTGAGTTAGTAATCTGCTAGCATGTGTTTGTGTTCATCCATATGAACTTGTTCCATTTTGTAGTCCTTGTGTTAGCTCAAGTATATGTGTGTTTGTGATGAGAAGTACTTCTATTTTGTCCTATGATCTTGCTATTACACTTTTCTTACATGTTTGATGTATATATATGTTCTGATGTGTTGTAGTTCTCCATGTTGTTGATGGTTGCCTGTGCCAGTATTGTAGTTCCCAAAGTATAACAAAAATACCAAAAAGAGAGTGATTTCAATCTTAATCTCCCTATGCTGTTTTGCATTTTCTTTGTCGTCAACCTTGTTTAGTTTAGCTTTTTCTTGCATTCATAATCAGAATTGTGTTACCTAGCTTTAGCCGAGCATAATTGCCGTCGCCTAGTCCCTGTGGAGAACACGACATCCGTAGCTTGGGGCATAAAAACCCCGCTGTACTTTCAATTAATCATTTTGGCTCCGTTGCTGAGGACTAGCGTCGAGCGATTGTGTTAGGCTATAGACTAGGTTTTTCTTCATTTTCTAGTTTGTGCCATATATTTGTGTTATATCTCTAATCACTAACCCCTGTTCTAGCTAGTATCTTTTTGTTTTCTTTTCATTTTGCAGGTTAGAGCTATCTACTCGGTTATGGCATATTATTCAGATTGTCTCGGA
Organism: Triticum dicoccoides; assembly: GCF_002162155.2. Classification (NCBI taxonomy): domain Eukaryota; kingdom Viridiplantae; phylum Streptophyta; class Magnoliopsida; order Poales; family Poaceae; genus Triticum; species Triticum dicoccoides. Next base: position 68,751,866 of record NC_041380.1, on the reverse strand, counting down.
GATGCGAGGAACACTACAAACAGCACGGAAACTATTCAAGAACTCATAAGATTTCCCATCGATTAGATGATTTAGCTCGGCAGCGAGAAGTAGTTTTTGAGGATAGGCCTAGCTCTTATGATCCTTATTCTAGAGGTCATCCTTATGTTGCTCCTACATACCATATTTGTGGATTTCAGGGCCATTCACCCGCTGAATGTCAGCGTGGTTACTCTCACTCTCTTGATTGTTATGGCATGAGCTTCGCCCCACAGCCTAGCTCATACCAAAACAATTACTCATATGGGTGGCATGAGAATCAGAATATGTCATATAGGAGCAACAACCCTGAGATCTCACCATTTGCTTCTAGTAATCATATACAGGGATTTAGGTACAATGAGGAGAGCCACAACTATGCTCCACAACAGATTTATTCAGCTCCTACTCATATACCTCAACACCAGGAGATGTTGCCAATGGAGTTAAATGGTCCTCCATTTGGTCAACCAACAACTCCAGCAACCGCCGAGCAATCTCATGTGCAAGTGCCCACACAAGATGAATTCGGTGACATAGACAAGCTCACACTTTTGAGTCTCGAGTTCACTTGGAGTGCTGAGGATGATCCTATTAGGAAGGTTATACTAGAGGAAATGAAGAAGATCAAGAGTGGGAATGAGCTAGTGGATGAAGTAAAGAAGATTGAGAAGAACATCAACGCTGGCAGTACTATTTCTTCACAGCTTGAGCTGAGTAATTCTGGGAATCCCCTTGATACATGTGAGGTTCCAATACCATCACATCTAGCTGACCAAGATAGCAAGTGCCTTGAGTAAGAGATACCTCAGATTGAAGAAGATGAACTGGAAGACAAGGAACAAGATGATCAAGAGCTACAATTCCCAAGTGATCAAGTTGAAGACTCATCATCTACTACTCTTGAAGAAGTACAAGAAGCTACTGTAGATGAAGATGAAGAAGCTGAGATTCATTGGCCTATTGTCATACATGAGCGTGATGTGTCAGGTTTATCCAATCCTCTCAATGACATGCATCCTTGTGATTTCTTTGCTACTACCTTGCATTGCATGATGCCATCTATTAAAGTAGATTTGAAAAGGTATTTGCTTGTATATGATGATATATACCCTGTTAGTGGCATTATTCTCATTTGTGATGATCACAGTTACTTTCCTCGTGCTAGTCCTATGCTTAATGAAACATATAATTCCAATGCTAGTATTGAGCTTAATGATAAGTTTCATCCTCATGTTAGTGTTGACCTTGCTGATTTCTACCATCCTAAACATGTGCTTTATAGCTATGCTTATGTAATTGGATATTCGATGAATGACTTGGAGGGTATTATCCCTACCACTTGCATTGTCTCTTTCATTGAGTGCTCTTTCAAGTTCTTGCTTGTGCACAAATCACTACATGTTGACCAGGTTCGAGGTGACATTCCTTGGGACCCCGGTGGATTTAGAGCATGGTGAAAAGGAGAAGCAATGGGCACATACAAGGAAGAGAAAAGCTGGAGCATGCACGAGGATAGAGAGCATGAGGATAGAGAAGCAAAAGGAGAGGAGTCACAATGCAAGAGGATGTGAGATGATCGAGCGAGTTCTACTTCATAAAGCCTGGTGAGCTGTTTCATGACCCCAATCTGAATATATCATATATTGATACAAGCTGAAATCAATTGCTAGTTGGGTTGCTTGAGCCAGTTATTACTTGTTGTCAAGCTGAAATTCACCTTTGGCATCGTGCTTGATGTGAATTTTTGAACTTGATTTCTAAATGCCTTGTAAACTAGTGATCTACACCATGCGTGCTTGGCTGAAATTAGTGAGAACTATTAGTTTTGAGTGCTCAAATCCCTAGTGCACTAGAAAACTTCGTCATTTTCTGCATTTACTATGATACACCTAGATCACCATGTTTAGATGCTGAATTTGTGCTAAGTGTGTTCCCATTGAGAGCAATCACCTAACCACTATGGATTAGCATGCTATGTTCCCTGGATCGGTAGCATGTGAACCAGACATGAAGAAGTGAGGATTCCTGTTTTTGTGCTTACGCGTTGTTCATTTTTAAAAAAAGTAAATCTTATAATGAATGATAAGTCTGACTACCTATAGTAGCATGTCATGTTCCCTGGATCGGTGGCATGTGAAATCGGGTTAGCTTGGGCAGTAACTAATAATAAAAATTGTAATTGTCAAACCAGGTGTATACCATGTGCTCTGGATCGGTGGTATGTTCCTTTGGGGAGGCAAACAAAAAAACTAATAATTGGTCGAGCCGGGTATATTCCATGTTCTCGGGATCGGTGGTATGTTCCTTTGGTGAGATCGATAAAATATTATCATTGCTTTATTTCTGTAAATAAGTGATCTGATCATAAGTGTATGTTCTTTTTGTTCTCGGGATCATGCTCTCTTTAGGAACCTTCGGCACAATCATCATTTGAACTAGTTGATCTTCTTTTATCATTGTAAAATTTTAAAATGGTCAAGTCTACTAATATCCTACCACTTTGAAGCACTCCTAACCATTAATTTTCACTAGCTAGGTTCAAAGCATGCTTTGTTTGGAGATCTACTTCACTTGGCATTCTCTAGTCAGCCCACTGTTCACAATCTTGCTCTTGTCATATTCCTTTGCTTGAGGACAAGCAAAGATTTAAGTGTGGGGGAAATTGATAGAGCATTTCCTCATATAATCTTTTTATCCTTTTTGCACCACATTGTAATCATATTTTCACATTTTTTACTTCAGAAATATTCAAATACCCCCATTATGCTACATTTACAACACTCCTCCATGTTTTGCAGAAAAGGGCGAAAAGGCCCAAAATCCTTCTATAATAGAGAGTGTCAAGAAACTATGGTTGCTGTAACTTACGGAGGGACCCAACCGTGAAGAAAAGAAGTAACCAGAGGGGTCAAGATAAAGTTGGAGGGATCATCTTGTGAAGAGAGAAGAGAAGTGGAAGGGCAAAAGAGCAAAACTGGCAGATCAGAGGAGGGGATCAAATCCCTAGCGGCAACCATCGATCCCCTTTGGGCCTGGCTACATATCCCTCTCCCCCAACCTTCTTCTCCACCTCTGGCCGTCACCGCGGCCAGGCCGGCATGGCGGCGCGCCACCCAGTACCTCCACCCACTCCACAACGCTGCAACACCTCCACCCGCGCTACCGCAACCCATCCATCCACCAGGCGCCATCACATCCAGCCACCATCACCTCGCGCGCCCTACAAGACTAGAGGTCGTGGTTGTCTGGTGCCCCACGCCATCCTCCACCTCTCTTCTTCAACCTGCTGTTGTTCGCCCTCAACCCTCTCTGTTGCTTCTCTCACCCAGATGCCCCTGCTGCTCCTTCTCCCACGTCTTGCTGCTGCTTCTCTTCTCTGACACCCATTCTTGTTGCCTTCTCCTCTGAACCCCTACTGTTGATCCTTTTCCTCAACTCTCTCTGCTGCTCCTCTCACGCCCCTGCTGCTACTCCTCTCAAAGCCCCCACGCTGCTGCTCCTTTTCTTTACCTCCTATTCTGCGCTTCTTCTCTGAACCCAAACAGGTGCCGCTCCTCTTCTCTCTTTACTTTTTGCAAATTTCTGCAACTTGTAGGTGAACCTTGTGTATTGTTCCAAACACCTAATTTTTGTAAAATTGAGATATGTAATACTTTGTAAGGTTCAGATTTTAAGAGTACTTGCAACCTGCTGTTTGTTTTGTTTCGTGCTTGTAACTATAGTGTACATTTAATATTCGGTCTATGTGATTTTTCTTTCTGAGTTAGTAATCTGCTAGCATGTGTTTGTGTTCATCCATATGAACTTGTTCCATTTTGTAGTCCTTGTGTTAGCTCAAGTATATGTGTGTTTGTGATGAGAAGTACTTCTATTATGTCCTATGATCTTGCTATTACACTTTTCTTACATGTTTGATGTATATATATGTTCTGATGTGCTGTAGTTCTCCTTGTTGTTGATGGTTGCCTGTGCCAGTATTGTAGTTCCCAAAGTATAACAAAAATACCAAAAAGAGAGTGATTTCAATCTTAATCTCCCTATGCTGTTTTGCATTTTCTTTGTTGTCAACCTTGTTTAGTTTATGTTTTTCTTGCATTCATAATCAGAATTGTGTTTGTTGGGGAACGTTGTAATTTCGAAAAATTTCCTACGCACACGCAAGATCATGGTGATGCATAGCAATGAGAGGGGAGAGTGTTGTCCACGTACCCTCGTAGACCGAAAGTGGAAGCGTTAGCACAACGCAGTTGATGTAGTCGTACGTCTTCACGATCCGACCGATCAAGTGCCGAATGTACGGCACCTTCGAGTTTAGGACACGTTCAGCCCATGATGTCCCTCGAACACAGATCCAGCCGAGTGTTGAGGGAGAGTTTCGTCAGCACGACGACGTGGTGATGATGATGATGTTCTACCGACGCAGGGCTTCGCCTAAGCACCGCTACAGTATTATCGAGGTGGACTATGGTGGAGGGGGGCACCGCACACGGCTAAAAGATCAAATGATCAATTGTTGTGTCTCTGGGGTGCCCCCTGCCCCTGTATATAAAGGGTCAAGGGGAGGAGGCGGCCGGCCAGGGAGAGGCGCGCCAAGGGGGAGTCCTACTCCCACTAGGAGTAGGACTCCTCCTATTCCTAGTAGGAGTAGGAGAGGGGAAGGAAAGGGAGAGTAGGAGAAGGAAAGAGGGGGCCGACCCCCTTGCCCTAAACCAATTCGGTTTGGGCCTTGGGGGGCGCCTCCCACACTCCCCTTGCTGCCCTCTATTTCCACTAAGGCCCATGTAGGCCCATTAAGCCCCTGGGGGGGTTCCGGTTACCCCCGGTACTCCGGTAAAATCCCGATTTCACCCGGAACACTTTCGATATCCAAATATAGGCTTCCAATATATCAATCTTTATGTCTCGGCCATTTCGAGACTCCTCGTCATGTCCGTGATCACATCCGAGACTCCGAACAATCTTCGGTACATCAAAACATATAAACTCATAATATAACTGTCATCGAAACGTTAAGCGTGCGGACCCTACGGGTTCGAGAACTATGTAGACATGACCAAGACACGTCTCCGGTCATTAACCAATAGCGGAACCTGGATGTTCATATTGGCTCCCACATATTGTACGAAGATCTTTATCGGTCAGACCGCATAACAACATACGTTGTTCCCTTTGTCATCGGTATGTTACTTGCCCGAGATTCGATTGTCGGTATCTCAATACCTAGTTCAATCTCGTTACCGGCAAGTCTCTTTACTCGTTCCGTAATACATCATCCTGCAACTAACTCATTAGTTGCAATGCTTGCAAGGCTTAAGTGATGTGCATTATCGAGAGGGCCCAGAGATACCTCTCCGACAATCGGAGTGACAAATCCTAATCTCGAAATACGCCAACCCAACAAGTACCTTTGGAGACACCTGTGGAGCACCTTTATAATCACCCAGTTACGTTGTGAAGTTTGGTAGCACACAAAGTGTTCCTCCGGTAAACGGGAGTTGCATAATCTCATAGTCATAGGAACATGTATAAGTCATGAAGAAAGCAATAGCAGCATACTAAACGATCGGGTGCTAAGCTAACGGAATGGGTCAAGTCAATCACATCATTCTCCTAATGGTGTGATCCCGTTAATCAAATGACAACCCATGTCAATGGTTAGGAAACTTAACCATCTTTGATCAACGAGCTAGTCAAGTAGAGGCATACTAGTGACACTCTGTTTGTCTATGTATTCACACATGTATTATGTTTCCGGTTAATACAATTCTAGCATGAATAATAAACATTTATCATGATATAAGGAAATAAATAATAACTTTATTATTGCCTCTAGGGCATATTTCCTTCAGTCTCCCACTTGCACTAGAGTCAATAATCTAGATTACACAGTAATGATTCTAACACCCATGGAGTCTTGGTGCTGATCATGTTTTGCTCGTGGCAGAGGCTTAGTCAACGGGTCTACAACATTCAGATCCGTATGTATCTTGCAAATTTCTATGTCTCCCACCTAGACTAAATCCCGGATGGAATTGAAGCATCTCTTGATGTGCTTGGTTCTCTTGTGAAATCTGGATTCCTTCGCCAAGGCAATTGCACCAGTATTGTCACAAAAGATTTTAATTGGACCCGATGCACTAGGCATTACACCTAGATCGGATATGAACTCCTTCATCCAGACCCCTTCATTTGCTGCTTTCGAAGCAGCTATGTACTCCGCTTCACACGTAGATCCCGCCACAACACTTTGTTTAGAACTGCACCAACTGATAGCTCCACTGTTCAATGTAAACATGTATCCGGTTTGCGATTTAGAATCGTCTGGATCAGTGTCAAAGCTTGCATCAACGTAACCGTTTACAATGAGCTTTTTGTCACCTCCATAAACGAGAAACATATCCTTAGTCCTTTTCAGGTATTTCAGGATGTTTTTGACCGTTGTCCAGTGATCCACTCCTGGATTACTTTGGTACCTCCCTGCTAGACTTATAGCAAGGCACACATCAGGTCTGGTACACAACATTGCATACATAATAGAGCCTATGGCTGAAGCATAGGGAACATCTTTCATTTTCTCTCTATCTTCTGTAGTGGTCGGGCATTGAGTATTACTCAACTTCACACCTTGTAACACAGGCAAGAACCCTTTCTTTGCTTGATCCATTTTGAACTTCTTCAAAACTTTGTCAAGGTATGTGCTTTGTGAAAGTCCAATTAAGCGTCTTGATCTATCTCTATAGATCTTGATGCCTAATATGAAAGCAGCTTCACCGAGGTCTTTCATTGAAAAACTCTTACTCAAGTATCCTTTTATGCTATCCAGAAATTCTATATCATTTCCGATTAGTAATATGTCATCTACATATAATATCAGAAATGCTACAGAGCTCCCACTCACTTTCTTGTAAATACAGGCTTCTCCAAAAGTCTGTACAAAACCAAATGCTTTGATCACACTATCAAAGTGTTTATTCCAACTCCGAGAGGCTTGCATCAGTCCATAACTGGATCGCTAGAGCTTGCACACTTTGTTAGCTCCCTTTGGATCGAAAAAACCTTCTGGTTGCATCATATACAACTCTTCTTCTAAAAATCTATTCAGGAATGCAGTTTTGACATCCATTTGCCAAATTTCATAATCATAAAATGCGGCAATTGCTAACATGATTCAGACAGACTTTAGCGTCGCTACGGGTGAGAAGGTATCATCGTTGTCAATCCCTTGAACTTGTCGAAAACCTTTTGCAACAAGTCGAGCTTTATAGACAGTAACATTACCGTCAGCGTCAGTCTTCTTCTTGAAGATCCATTTATTCTCAATTGCTTGCCGATCAATGGGCAAGTCAACCAAAGTCCACACTTTGTTCTCATACATGGATCCCATCTCAGATTTCATGGCTTCAAGCCATTTTGCGGAATCTGGGCTCACCATCGCTTCTTCATAGTTCGTAGGTTCGTCATGGTCTAGTAACATAACTTCCAGAACAGGATTACCGTACCACTCTGGGCGGATCTTACTCCGGTTGACCTACAAGGTTCAGTAACAACTTGATCTAAAGTTTCATGATCATCATCATTAACTTCCTCCCTAATTGGTGTAGGTGTCTTAAAAACCAGTTTCTGTGATGAACTACTTTCCAATAAGGGAGCAGGTACAGTTACCTCATCAAGTTCTACTTTCCTCCCACTCACTTCTTTCGAGAGAAACTCCTTCTCTAGAAAAACTCTGAATTTAGCAACAGAAGTCTTGCCTTCGGATCTGTGATAGAAGGTGTACCCAACAGTCTCCTTTGGGTATCCTATGAAGACACATTTCTCCGATTTGGGTTCGAGCTTATCAGGTTGAAGCTTTTTCACATAAGCATCGCAGCCCCAAACTTTCAGAAACGACAACTTTGGTTTCTTACCAAACCATTTCATAAGGCGTCGTCTCAACGGATTTCGATGGTGCCCTATTTAACGTGAATGCGGCCGTCTCTAAAGCATAACCCCAAAATGATAGCGGTAAATCAGTAAGAGACATCATAGATCGCACCATATCTAGTAAAGTACGATTACGGCGTTCGGACACACCATTACGCTGTGGTGTTCCGGGTGGCGTGAGTTGCAAAACTATTCCGCATTGTTTCAAATGAAGACCAAACTCATAACTCAAATATTCTCCTCCACGATCAGATCGTAGAAACTTTATTTTCTTGTTATGATGATTTTCAACTTCACTCTGAAATTCTTTGAACTTTTCAAATGTTTTAGACTTATGTTTCATTAAGTAGATATACCCATATCTGCTTAAATCATCCGTGAAAGTGATAAAATAACGATATCCCCCACGAGCCTCAACATTCATCGGACCACATACATCTGTATGTATGATCTCCAACAAATCTGTTGCTCTCTCCATAGTTCCGGAGAACGGCGTTTTAGTCATCTTGACCATGAGGCACGGTTCGCAAGTACCAAGTGATTCATAATCAAGTGGTTCGAAAAGTCCATCAGTATGGAGTTTCTTCATGCGCTTTACTCGATATGACCTAAATGGCAGTGCCACTAATAAGTTGCACTATCATTATCAACTCTGCATCTTTTGGCTTCAATATTATGAATATGTGTATCACCACTATCGAGATTTAGCAAAAATAGACCACTCTTCAAGGGTGCATGACCATAAAAGATATTACTCATATAAATAGAACAACCATTATTCTCTGATTTAAATGAATAACCGTCTCGCATCAAACAAGATCCAGATATAATGTTCATGCTCAATGCTGGCACCAAATAACAATTATTTAGGTCTAATACTAATCCCTAAGGTATATGTAGAGGTAGCATGCCGACCGCGATCACATCGACTTTGGAACCATTTCCCACGCGCATCATCACCTCATCCTTAGCCAATCTTCGCTTAATCCGTAGCCCCTGTTTCGAGTTGTAAATATTAGCAACAGAACCAGTATCAAATACCCAGGTGCTACTGCGAGCATTAGTAAGGTACACATCAATAACATGTATATCACATATACCTTTGTTTACCTTGCCATCCTTCTTATCCGCCAAATACTTGGGGCAGTTCCGCTTCCAGTGACCAGTCTGTTTGCAGTAGAAGCACTCAGTCTCAGGCTTAGGTCCAGACTTGGGTTTCTTCTCCTGAGCAGCAACTTGCTTGCTGTTCTTCTTGAAGTTCCCCTTCTTCTTCCCTTTGCCCTTTTTCTTGAAACCGGTGGTCTTATTGACCATCAACACTTGATGCTCCTTCTTGATTTCTACCTCCGCTGCCTTTAGCATCACGAAGATCTCGGGAATTGTCTTATCCATCCCTTGCATATTATAGTTCATCACGAAGATCTTTTAGCTTGGTGGCAGTGATTGAAGAACTCTGTCAATGACACTATCAACCGGAAGATTAACTCCCAGCTGAGTCAAGTGATTGTGGTACCCAGACATTCTGAGTATATGTTCACTGACAAAACTATTATCCTCCATCTTGCAGCTGTAGAACTTATTGGAGACTTCATATCTCTCAATCCGGGCATTTGCTTGAAATATTAACTTCAACTCCTGGAACATCTCATATGCTCCATGACGTTCAAAACGTCGTTGAAGTACCAGTTCTAAGCCATAAAGCATGGCACACTGAACTATCGAGTAGTCATCAGCTTTGCTCTGCCAGACATTCTTAACATCGTCAGTTGCATTAGCAGCAGGCCTGGCACTCAGCGGTGCTTCCAGGATGTAATTCTTCTGGGCAGCAATGAGGATAATCCTCAAGTTACGGACCCAGTCCGTGTAATTGCTACCATCATCTTTCAACTTTGCTTTCTCAAGGAACGTATTAAAATTCAACGAAACAACAGCACGGGCCATCTATCTACAATCAACATAGACAAGCAAGATACTATCAGGTACTAAGTTCATGATAAATTTAAGTTCAATTAATCATATTGTTTAAGAACTCCCACTTAGATAAACATCCTTCTAATCCTCTAAGTGATCATGTGATCCATATCAACTAAACCATGTCCGATCATCACATGAGATGGAGTAGTTTCAACGGTGAACATCACTATGTTGATCATATCTACTATATGATTCATGCTCGACCTTTCGGTCTCCGTGTTCCGAGGCCATATCTGTTATATGCTAGGCTCGTCAAGTTTAACCCGAGTATTCCGCGTGTGCAACTGTTTTGCACCCGTTGTATTTGAACGTAGAGCCTATCACACCCGATCATCACGTGGTGTCTCAGCACGAAGAACTTTTGCAACGGTGCATACTCAGGGAGAACACTTATACTTTGATAATTTAGTGAGGGATCATCTTATAATTCTACCATCAATCAAAGCAAGATAAGATGCATAGACGATAAACATCACATGCAATCAATAAAAGTGATATGATATGTCCATCATCATCTTGTGCTTGTGATCTCCATCTCCGAAGCACCATCATGATCACCATCATCACCGGTGCGACACCTCGATCTCCATCGTAGAACCGTTGTCGTCTCGCCAATCTTATGCTTCCACGACTATCGCTACCGCTTAGTGATAAAGTAAAGCATTACAAGGCGATTGCATTGCATACAATAAAGCGACAACCATATGGCTCCTGCCAGTTGCCGATAACTCGGTTACAAAACATGATCATCTCATACAATAAAATTTAGCATCATGTCTTGACCATATCACATCACAACATGCCCTGCAAAAACAAGTTAGACGTCCTCTACTTTGTTGTTGCAAATTTTACGTGGCTGCTATGGGCTTAGCAAGAACCGTTCTTACCTATGCATCAAAACCACAATGATAGTTTGTCAAGTTGGTGCTATTTTAAGCTTCGCAAGGACCGGGCGTAGCCACACTCGGTTCAACTAAAGTTGGAGAAACTGACACCCGCCAGCCACCTGTGTGCAAAGCACGTCGGTAGAACCAGTCTCACGTAAGCGTACGCGTAATGTCGGTTCGGGCCGCTTCATCCAACAATACCACCGAACCAAAGTATGACATGCTGGTAAGCAGTATGACTCCCACAACTCACTTGTGTTCTACTCGTGCATATGACATATGCACATAAATCATGGCTCGGATGCCACTGTTGGGGAACGTAGTAATTTCAAAAAAATTCATACGCACACGCAAGATCATGGTGATGGATAGCAACGAGAGGGGAGAGTGTTGTCCACGTACCCTCGTAGACCGAAAGCGGAAGCGTTAGCACAACGCGGTTGATATAGTCATACGTCTTCACGATCCGACCGATCAAGTACCGAACGTACGGCACCTCCGAGTTCAGCACACGTTCAACCCGATGACGTCCCTCGAACTCAGATCCAGCTGATTGTTGAGGGAGAGTTTCGTCAGCACGATGGTGTGGTGATGATGATGATGTTCTACCGACGCAGGGCTTCGCCTAAGCACCGCTACAGTATTATCGCGGTGGACTATGGTGGAGGGGGGCACCACACACGGCTAAAAGATCAAACGATCAATTGTTGTGTCTCTGGGGAGCCCCCTGTCCCTATATATAAAGGAGCAAGGGGAGGAGGCGGCTGGCCAGGGAGAGGCGCGCCAAGGGGGAGTCCTACTCCCACTAGGAGTAGGACTCCTCCTATTCCTAGTAGGAGTAGGAGAGGGGGAAGGAAAGGGAGAGTAGGAGAAGGAAAGAGGGGGCCGACCCCCTTGCCCTAAACCAATTCGGTTTGGGCCTGGGGGGGGCGCGCCCCACACTCCCCTTGCTGCCCTCTATTTCCACTAAGGCCCATGTAGGCCCATTAAGCCCCCGGGGGGGTTCCGGTAACCCCCAGTACTCCGGTAAAACCCCGATTTCACCCGGAACACTTCCGATATCCAAATATAGGCTTCCAATATATCAATCTTTATGTCTCGACCATTTCGAGACTCCTCTTCATGTCCATGATCACATCGGGACTCCGAACAACCTTCGGTACATCAAAACATATAAACTCATAATATAACTATCATCAGAACGTTAAGCGTGCGGACCCTACGGGTTCGAGAACTATGTAGACATGACCGAGACACGTCTTCGGTCAATAACCAATAGCGGAACCTGGATGTTCATATTGGCTCCCACATATTCTACGAAGATCTTTATCGGTCAGACCGCATAACAACATACGTTGTTCCCTTTGTCATCGTTATGTTACTTGCCCGAGATTCGATCGTCGGTATCTCAATACCTAGTTCAATCTCATTACCGGCAAGTCTCTTTACTCGTTCTGTAATACATCATCCCGCAAATAACTCATTAGTTGCAATGCTTGCAAGGCTTAAGTGATGTGCATTACCGAGAGGGCACAGAGATACCTCTCCGACAATCGGAGTGACAAATCCTAATCTCAAAATACGCCAACCCAACAAGTACCTTTGGGGACACCTGTAGAGCACCTTTATAATCACCCAGTTACGTTGTGACATTTGGTAGCACACAAAGTGTTCCTCCGGTAAACGGGAGTTGCATAATCTCATAGTCATAGGAACATGTATAAGTCATGAAGAAAGCAATAGCAATATACTAAACGATCAGGTGCTAAGCTAACGGAATGGGTCAAGTCAATCACATCATTCTCCTAATGGTGTGACCCCGTTAATCAAATGACAACCCATGTCAATGGTTAGGAAACTTAACCATCTTTGATCAACGAGCTAGTCAAGTAGAGGCATACTAGTGACACTCTGTTTGTCTATGTATTCACACATGTATTATGTTTCCGGTTAATACAATTCTAGCATGAATAATAAACATTTATCATGATATAAGGAAATAAATAATAACTTTATTATTGCCTCTAGGGCATATTTCCTTCAGTGTTACCTAGCTTTAGCCGAGCATAATTGACGTCACCTAGTCCCTGTCGAGAACACGGCATCCGTAGCTTGGGGCGTAAAAACCCCGCTATACTTTCAATTGATCAGAGGGTACGTGGAAAACACTGTTCCCCTCTCGTCGCTATGCATCACCATGATAGATCTTGCGTGTGCGTAGGAAAATTTTGAAATTATTGCGTTCCCCAATAGTGGCATCAAAGACAGGTCTATGCATAGATGTTATATGCACGAGTAGAACACAAAGGAGTTGTGGGTGTGGGTATATACATATTGCTTGCCGTCACTAGTTGATTCTTGATTCGGCGGTATTGTTAGATGAAGCGGCCCAGACCGACATTACGCGTACGCTTACGCGAGACTGGTTCTACCAACGTGCTTCGCACACAAGTGGCTAGTGGGTGTCAGTTTCTCCAACTTTAGTTGAATCGGATTCAATGAAAAGGGTTCTTTCTGAAGATAAAAAAGCAATCACTATACCGCGTTGTGGTTTTTGATGCGTAGGTAAGAACAGTTCTTGCTAAGCCCGTAGCAGCCGCGTAAAACTTGCAACAACAAAGTAGAGGACGTCTAACTTGTTTTTACAGGGCATGTTGTGATGTGATATGGTCAAGACGTGATGAGATATAAATTGTTGTATGAGTTGATCATGTTTTGTTAAAGTTATCGGCAACTGGCAAAAGCCTTATGGTTGTCTCTTTATTGCATAAGATGCAGGCGCCATATAATTGCTTTACTTTATTGCTATGCGATAGCAATAGTTGCAAAAGCAATAGTTGGCGAGACGACCATGTGATGACACATTGATAGAGATCAAGATGATGGAGATCATGGTGTAATGCTAGTGACGATGGAGATCATGATGGTACTTTGGAGATGGAGATCAAAGGCACAAGATGATGATGGCCATATCATGTCACATATTTTGATTACATGTGATGTTTATCTTTTATGCATCATATTTTGCTTAGTACGACCATAGCATTATAAGATGAACCCTCACTAAATTTTAAGGTACAAGTGTTCTCCCTGAGTATGCACCGTTGCGACAGTTCGTCGTGCCGAGACACCACGTGATGATCGGGTGTGATAAGATCTACGTTCACATACAACGGGTGCAAGCCAGTTTTGCACACGCATAATACTCGGGTTAAACTTGACGAGCCTAGCATATGCAGATATGGCCTCGAAACACTGAGACCGAAAGGTCGAGCGTGAATCATATAGTATATATGATCAACATAGTGATGTTCACCATTGAAAACTACTCCATCTCACGTGATGATCGGACATGGTTTAGTTGACATGGATCACGTGATCACTTAGATGATTAGAGGGATGTCTATCTTAGTGGGAGTTCTTAAGTAATGTGATTAATTGAACTTTAATTTATCATGAACTTAGTCCTGATAGTATTTGCATATCTATGTTGTAGATCAATTGCTCGCGTATAGCTTCCCCGTTTTATTTATGATATGTTCCTAGAGAAAACTATGTTGAAAGATGATAGTAGCAATGATGCGGATTGGATCCGTGATCTGAGCATTATCCTCGTTGTTGCACAGAAGAATTATGTCCTTGATGCACCGCTAGGTGACATAACTATTGCAGGAGCAGATGCAGACGTTATGAACGTTTGGCAAGTTCGATATGATAACTACTTGATAGTTTAGTGCGCATGCTTTACGGCTTAGAACCGGGACTTCAAAAATGTTTGAACGCCACGGAGCATATAAGATGTGCTAAGAGATGAAATTGGTATTTCAGAATCATGCCCGAGTCGAGAGGTATGAGACCTTTGACAAGTACTTTGCCTACAAGATGGAGGAGAATACTTCAACCAGTAAGCATGTACTCAGATTGTTTGAGTACTACAATCACTTGAATCAATTGGGTGTTAATCTTCCGATAAAATAGTGATTGACAGAGTTCTCTAATCACTATCACCAAGTTACTGGAACTTCGTGATGAACTATAATATGCAAGGGATGATGAAAACGATTCCCAAGCTCTTCGCGATGCTGAAATCAGCGAAGGTAGAAATCAAGAAAAGCATGAAGTGTTGATGGTTGACAAGACCACTAGTTTCAAGTAAAAGGGCAAGGGAAAGAAAGGGAACTTCAAGAAGAATGGCAAGCAAGTTACCACTCCCATGAAGAAGCCCAAAGCTAGACCCAAGCCTGAAACTGAGTGCTTCTACTGCAAAGGAAATGGTCACTGGAAGTGGAACTGCCCTAGATACTTGGCAGATAAGAAGGATGTCATACTGAACAAAGGCATATTGGATATACATGTTATTGATGTGTACTTTACTAGTGTTTATAACAACCCCTCGGTATTTGATACTGGTTCAGTTGCTAATAGTAGTAACTAGAGATGGGAGTTGCAAAATAAACAGATACTAGTTAAGGGCGAGGTGATGATGTGTGTTTGAAGTGATTCCAAGGTTGATAAGATCACCATCGCACACTCCCTTTACCTTCGGGATTAGTGTTGAACCTAAAATAAATGTTATTGGTGTTTGTGTTGAGCATAATATGATTGGATCATGTTTATTGCAATGCGGTTATTCATTTAAGTCAAAGAATAATTGCTGTTCTATTTACATGAATAAAACCTTCTATGGTCATACACTCAATATAAATGGTTTATTGAATCTCGATCATAGTGATACACATATTCATAATATTGAAGCCAAAAGATGCAAAGTTAATAATGATAGTGCAACTTATATTTGGCACTACCGTTTAGGTCATATTGGTGTAAAGCGCATGAAGAAACTCCATGCTGATGGGCTTTTGGAATCACTTGATTATGAATCATTTGATGCTTGTGAACCATGCCTCGTGGGCAACATGACTAAAACTCTGTTGTCTGAAACAATGGAGCAAGCAACTGACTTATTGGAAATAATACATACTGATGTATGAAATCCGATGTGTGTTGAGGCTCGCGGCAGGTATCATTATTTTCTGACCTTCACAGGTGATTTGAGCAGATATGGGTATATCTACTTGATGAAACATAAGTCTGAAACATTTGAAAAGTTCAAAGAATTTCAGAGTGAAGTGGAAAATCATCATAACAAGAAAATAAAGTTTCTACGATCTGATCGCGGAGACGAATATTTGAGTTACGAGTTTGGTCTTCAACTAAAACAATGTGGAATAGTTTCACAAATTCATGCCACCTAGAACACCACAGCATAATGGTGTGTCTGAACGTCATAACCGTACTTTATTGGATATAGTGCAATCTATGATGTCTCTTACCGATTTGCCACTATTATTTTGGGGTTATGCATTAGAGACAACTACATTCACGTTAAATAGGGCACCGTCTAATCCATTGAGACGACACCGTATGAACTATGGTTTGGCTAGAAATGTAAGTTGTCGTTTCTTAAAGTTTGGGGTTGTGATGCTTATGTGAAAAAGTTTTAGCCTGATAAGCTCAAACCCATATCGGAAAAGTGTGTCTTCATAAGATACCCAAAAAGAAACTGTTGGGTACACCTTCTATCACAGATCCGAAAGGCAAGATCTTTGTTGCTAAGAGTGGATAATTTCTAAAGAAGAAGTTTCTCTCGAAAGAAGTGAGTGGGAGGAATGTAGAACTTGATGAGGTAATTGTACCTTCTCCCGAATTGGAAAGTAGTTCATCACAAAAATCAATTCTAGTGATTTCTGCACCAATTAGTGAGGAAGCTAATGATGATGATCATGAAACTTCAGATCAAGTTACTACCGAACCTCGTAGGACAACCAGAGTATGGTCCGCACCAGAGTGGTACGGTAATCCTTTCTGGAAGTCATGTTACTAGACCATGACAAATCTACGAACTATGAGGAAGCGATGATGAGCCTAGATTCTGCAAAATGGCTTAAGGCCATGAAATCTGAGATGGGATCCATGTATAAAGAACAAAGTATGGACTTTGATTGACTTGCCAAATGATCGGCGAGCCATTGAGAATAAATGGATCTTCAAGAGGAAGACGGACGTTGATAGTAGTGTTACTATCTACAAAGCTCAAATTGTCGCAAAAAGGTTTTCGACAAGATCAAGGTGTTGACTACGATGAGATTTTCTCACTCATAGCGATGCTTAAGTCTGTCCAAATCATGTTAGCAATTGCCACATTTTTCTGGCAAATGGATGTCAAAACTGCATTCCTTAATGGATTTCTTAAAGAAGAGTTGTATATGATACAACAAGAAAGTTTTGTCAATCCTAAAGGTGCTAACAAAGTGTACAAGCTCCAGCGATCCATCTATGGACTGGTGCATGCATCTCGGAGTTGGAATATACGCTTTGATGAGTTGATCAAAGCATATAGTTTTATACAGACTTTTGGAGAAGCCTGTATTTACAAGAAAGTGAGTGGGAGCTCTGTAGCATTTTTGATATTATATGTGGATGACATATTATTGATTGGAAATGATACTGAATTTCTGGATAGCATAAAAGGATACTTGAATAAGAATTTTTCAAAGAAAGACCTTGGTGAAGCTGCTTACACATTGAGCATCAAGATATATAGAGATAGACCAAGACACTTGATAAGTTTTTTTTCAATGAGTACATACCTTGACAAGATTCTGAAGTAGTTCAAAATGGAACAGTCAAAGAAGGAGTTCTTGCCTGTATTGCAAGGTGTGAAGTTGAGTAAAGACTCAAAACCCGACCACAGCAGAAAATAGAAAGAGAATGAAAAGTCATTTCCTATGCCTCAGTCATAGATTATATAAAGTATGTTATGCCGTGTACAAGTCCTATTGTATACCTTAGCATGATTCTGGCAAGGGGGTACAATAGTGATCTAGGAGTAGATCACTGGACAACGGTCAAAATTATCCTTAGAGGACTAAGGAAATATTTCTCGGTTATGGAGGTGATAAAAGAGTTCGTCGTAAAGAGTTACGTCGATGCAAGCTTTTTACATTGATCCAGATGACTCTAAGTCTCGATCTGGATACATATTGAAAGTGGAAGCAATTAGCTAGAGTATCTTCGTGCAGAGTATTGTAGACATAGAAATTTGCGAAATACATATGGATCTGAATGTTGCAGACCTGTAGACTAAACTTCTCTCACAAGCAAAACATGATCACTCTTTGGGTATTAATCACGTCGCGATGTGAACTAGATTATTGACTCTAGTAAACCCTTTGGGTATTAGTCACATGAAGATGTGAACTAATCACATAAAGAAGTGAACTATTGGTGTGAAATCACATGACGATGTGAACTATATTATTGACTCTAGTGAAAGTGGGAGACTGAAGGAAATATGCCCTAGAGGCAATAATAAAGTTGTTATTTATATTTCATTATATCATGATAAATGTTTATTATTCATGCTAGAATTGTATTAACCGGAAACTTAGTACATGTGTGAATACATAGACAAACATAATGTCACTAGTATGCCTCTACTTAACTAGCTCGTTGAATCAATGATGGTTATGTTTCCTAATCATAGACATGAGTTGTCATTTGATTAACGGGATCACATCATTAGAGAATGATGTGATTGACTTGACCCATTCATTAGCTTAGCACGATGGTCGTTTAGTTTGTTGCTATTGGTTTCTCCATAACTTATACATGTTCCTATGACTATGAGATCATGCAACTCCCAGATACCGGAGGAACACTTAGTGTGCTATCAAACGTCACAACATAACTGGGTGACTATAAAGATGCTCTACAGGTGTCTCCGATGGTGTTTGTTCAGTTGGCATAGATCGAGATTAGGATTTGTGAAAGTACTAGTGATCGACTAGAGGGGGGTGAATAGGCAAATTTTAAGAAAGTCTTCAAAACATGGGAGTTTCGAAGACAAATGATAGAAATAAACCTATTACCATGCAGCGGAAGGTAGACTACACTAAGCAAGCCATAGTCAAGTATTCAATGAAGAGAAAGCAAAACGACTAATAGCAGCTAGGCAGTATAGATCAGGTAGGAGGATAGTATGAAGCCAATCAAAACAAGCAGTCACTCAGTGAAGACAAAAGGTAATGCAAACAGGCAATGACTTCACAAGGACCAACTGTAAATAAAGAGATGGGAAGGATAGAACCAGTGGCTCGTTGAAGACAATGATTTGTTGGACCAGTTCCAGTTGCTGTGACAACTGTACGTCTGGTTAGGGAGGCTGAGATTCAACTCAGAAGACCGTGTCTTCACCTTATTCCCCTTGAGCTAAGGACACCCAGTCCTCGCCCAATCACTCTGGTAAGTCTTCGAGGTAGACTTCCAAACCTTCACAGACTTCATTCACCGGCAATCCACAATGACTCTTGGATGCTCAGAACATGACGCCTAACCGGCTGGAGGATTCACAGTCCTCAGGTGTAATAAGTCTTCAGATCACACAGACAAGAAGACTTCAGTGGTGCCTAACACTCTTTGGCTCTGGGTGTTTAGGGCTTTGTCCTCGCAAGGAATTCTCTCTCAAAGGCTTCGAGGTGGGTTGCTCTCAAACGACAAAAGCCGTATACTAACTCTGAGCAGCCAACCGTTTATGGTTGTAGGGGGTGGGCTATTTATAGCCACTAGGCAACCCAACCTGATTTGTTCGAAATGACCCCGGGTCACTAAGGAACTAACACGTGTTCCAACGATCAGATTTCAATCACACACGGCAACTTTACTTGGGCTACAAGCAAAGCTGACTTATCCAGCTCTGGATAAGATTTCCTCTCATTGTCTTCGCTCGAAGACATAGGATTTTGGTTAAGCATCACTTCAGTCATTCTGACTGGTTCTCTTGGACCCCACTTAACAGTACGGTGGTTCCTATGACTCAACAAAGAAGAAAAAGAACGACGAAACAACTAAGTCTTCATGCTCCATAGTCTTCACGCGATGTCTTCTCTTGTCATAGTCTTCAATGTGAATGTCTTCACATACCACCTTTGACTTCAATGTCTTCATACATTTTTAGGGGTCATCTCTGGTAGGAAAACCGAATCAATGAGGGACTTCTACCTATGTTATCCTGCAATTCTCAGAAACACATTAGTCCCTCAACCAGGTTTGTCGTCAATACTCCAAAACCAACTAGGGGTGGCACTAGATGCACTTACAATCTCCCCCTTTTTGGTGATTGATGACAAACTGGTTGAAGTTTTCAATGGGGAATAAAATATATGAAATTGTAAAGGATAGGGTATTGTCTTCATAAGTGGCAAAGGCTCCCCCTGAAGATGTGCATATAAGTAATTTGCTCTTGGAATGCAAATGCACATGGCAGGTTGTACTTGTGGAGATCCTCTTCAACTTATGATGACAATCATCATGCATGATTTGATGTAACGAAGATACTGACATGCATAATGAAAAATGGATGTCTGCAAAATGACCTAAGTGCGGAAGTTATCATCGCACATGCGGAATTTATCATCGCATCACAGAATAGCAAATAAGTAGCAGACGACCATCGAGTTTAAGCGTTACAACTCGAAGAACCAAATGTATCGAAAAGCAAGAGTTGTAAGCACTTGGCAAAAGTAGCAAAAGGTAAAGCAACCACCCATATGGACCCGCTTGATGACTATCAACTCATATGCTTCTCCCCTTTTGTCAGTAAGGACCAAAAAGGTTTGAAGACATAGAGCGCCTACTTGTTCCCATGAGGTGCAGGCGAGGCAGCAGGGTCGTCATTGAGGTCCGGTGGTGCAGAAGAACTTGGTGCAGTGTCGACATGCGCTGAAGTTGGAGGGGGTGAGGTTGCATCATATTGGTCATCGATGACTCTGGCATTCACTGTCGCAGCTGAGGACGAATAGTCAAAGTCTTCAAGTGAGGGAGTCCGACGCAAGTGAGCATTCCTGGGAGGAGTTGAGTCAAACTTGAATCTTTCGGTGAAGCCATCGTCCTGCAGATCAGCTTCAGCACTAAGCAATGTCAAACTCTTCCATGAACTCCGACAGGTTTCATGAGTGACAAAGGCATTCTTGGTGACAAGATTGCGAATGCGGTTGACATCCACCAAGAGGCTTTGCATCTGACGCTTGAGCCAGTTGTGATGCTTTTCTTGTTTCTAGTGTAGCGTGACGAGAAGCTCTCGGTCATTGAGAACACGAGATCGCCTTCGAGGTCTTTGCGCAATGGTGCTTACAGTGGCGTCAGTTTGAGTACGAGGGGCACGTGTGTTACCAGCCAAGGGATAAACACGCGAGACTGCCTGAACTCCTTCAATGGGCTGGGTGAAGCTTTGGTGATCAACATTGTGAAGATAAATGGGATCCTTAGCAGGCTCTGGGTAAATAGCTTCAACAGACAGATCAACCTCTGGCAAGAAGACAAGATGATTGCGCGCAGACGGCTGATAGTTAATGGCAGAGTGAAGCTTGATAAGTCGCATTACCCATGGAGCATAGAACTTCAGACCAAAAATGTCGGAGCCAGATGCAGCCAACTGCCTAATGAAGAAATCTTGAGCATTGAAGTTGATGCCATTGAAGATGTAGAAAACCAAAGTCTTCATTGCTCCTTCAAGCTTCGCTGCAGATGAATGTCCTTTGATGGGCCATAGAGTTTTTCTGATGATATGATAAATGGTGCGAGGTAGATACTCTAGGTCTTCAACAAAGAATTTAGATGGGTAGTCAGCGTCATGAGGCAAAGGCTTCATCATGCTCAACATTTGGCTCATGTTGGGTTCTGGCTTCTAAAAAATGCTCTCCAAAGTATTCTGGTGCTGTTGGCAACCTGGCTCATAGTATTCACCAGGAGTGGGCAGGCCTGTGAGCTCAATGATATCAAGAGCTTTGGCTTCATGATGGACATTGCCTGTCATCCACTCAAGGACCCAAGTCTTTGGATCTCTATTTTAGCCTCGAATGTGAAGAGTTGCATAGAAGTGTAGCAGAAGCTCTTCATTCCAGTGTTCCTTATCTGTGACAAACTGCAGCAGTCCAGCGTCTCTGAAGCAATCCAACGCTTCTTCAAGGCAGGGCAGGCCAGCTATAGCTTCAGTGTCGAGATGCATATGTGGAAATATGCGCCCTTGATTGTATAAGACGCAGGAATAGTAGCTGCGCTGCTGATAGCTCTAGAACCGATTTGATGAAATGCGAGGTTTGGTGTAAGGGTTCTTGGCGCTGTTGAGGAAGGTGTTATGTGCCACGAAGCCATTCACATTGAAAACCCCAGGTGAAGTTGCAGTGCCTGGGAATCGTGGAAGTCTTGGCTTGGGCTTCTGGACGGGAGGTCTGTGCTCGACATGATAGTCAAATTGTGGACCCGCAGCAGGTGGAGGAACTAGAATGGGCCATCGGACCATAACAGGCTGACCATGATCAAATGCCAGCTCAATTGTATGAGGTCTTGGAGGGGGTACAGGAGCATTGACATTGTCGTTGATCTGGGCTTCAGGGGCCACATTGGCTTCAGGTGCTTCAGTATTGGCTTCGGGCGCTGCAGTGGCTTCAGGTGCATGTACTTCTGGCACCGCAGTAGCTTCAGGCGCCACATTAGCTTCAGCCATGACAATGTCATTGGCTTCAGTGTTGATGTTGGTGGCCGCCTCAGGATTGTTAACCTCCACTTCAGAAGCTGGAGGGTCGGAGACATTCTCCTCGAGAACAACATCTTGGTGGGACGGGGTGTAGCAACTCTTTCTACTTCAACTCTTGGTTCTTCTCTTTCATCGGCTGATGCAGCCAGAATATCTTCAATGGTTTTGTCTTCAAACTCTGACACGTGCATAGTGGGAGTGACTTGGGGCCTCGGTCCTTTGCGAAGCCTGCGTAATGCTGGCGACGGTTGCATAGATGGAGTTTGCTGGGCCTCAAAGTCATCGTCATCTTGCACGGGTGAGGTGACTTGTGGTTGGGGAGAACTTGGGGTGTCTTGTCATTGTGGGTAATCAGCCCACGATGCATCCTGAGCAGTTGGCGTCAGAGGACGACCAATGCTGATGAGTTCGCTGTGCGTGAGCACGGACGATGATACCAACTGGTGCTCGATCTGAGGAAGGACTTCATCATCTTCAACATTGTCGTGAGGACCAATGTCTTCAGCTGCGGTGGGGTCAACAGCTGGATTGTCTTCAGCGTCATGAGCCTCTGTGGAAGCAGGCTCATGAACTACCACTTGGCGTTCTTGATGTTCAGACGCAGGACGAGCCACTGAGATTGGCTCGACCTCAAGGGGCTCTGTGGGAGCAGCCCGGTCTCTCTTCTTGGTTTTGCATTTCTTGGTTGGAGGAGCATCATCAGTGGTGGCCTTGGTTTTGCGCTTTCTGGCTTCAGCTTCAACTGCCCTTGTTTTCTTCAGTTCTGAAGCCACTGTGGGGACCTTAGGCTTCGAGCCTGTCATACTGGCTGGGAAGACAATTGGATGTACTTCCTGCCTTGGTGCTTCGGGTTCTGCCACAGCTGGCTTCTTCTTATTCTTGGCCGCCATTCGGGGGTCGATGCCTGGTCGCCCCAAAGCCTTGCGCTTTTTAGCTTCATTGTGTCCCTGAACACATTTAGCAGCAAGATCCTTCATGCGCTCACGAGAACCTTTGGCTTCTTCGCGTTTGGTTCGGAATGCTTCCTTGAGCTCATGCATCATGACCTGGAAGTTCTGAATGTCTTCAACATTGAGCTTGGCCATATGCTTCTTGAACTGAGCCTTTTCATAATCTATCTTATGCTTCAGCTCAACAATTTTCTGAGCTAGAGCCAGCTCAGCAGCAATGGCTCCGTGGAAGGCAACGCTGAGGCCAATGGGAAGCTGAAGATCATCAAAGCTAACATTTGGGCTGTCAAACCACTCATCAATGAACTTGTTTATGATTTCAACATCAAAGAGAGGAAGGTCATTGAAGATTTCTGCCTCTTGCTTGCTCTTGATCAACTGCTCAAGAGCGTCATCGCCAAGGTCGTCGTTGCTGGACAGATCAATGGCGTCATTCTCGTTGCGCAGAACAGCAGCAGGGGTCAGTGCTTGGCTGGTGGGTTGCATGGGCATCTTCACTTTGGAGGGCTTGGAGATGCGTGACAGATCTTCAGACTGCACACTGTATTCAGGAGGTGTAGTGGCCAGAGGCTTCGCCCGTGAAACCTTTGGTGCAAGGGCAGGCTTCGAAGCCTTAGGTTTCTTCAGCTTCTTTGGCTTCGGTGGTGCAGGCGCTTCATCAGATTCAGCGTCGTCTGCACGTTGATCCACGACTGCCCCTTGAACCTGTATGTGAGTAATGAGACCTTCTAAGTTATAGAAGGGCCCAACCAGATTGGGTTCAGCTTCGCGTGTGCCGGCAGCACGAGGAGCAGAGGGGCCTGGATTGAAGTCTAGTGCCCATGACTTCTTGTTTTCTTTGGCCGAGTTCTTGGCAAACTGGAAGTTGCGCTTGAACAGATTGTCATCATGGCACCATAGCAGCGAAGATGGGTCTGCATCGGTAGGCTGTGGTCCACGGACCATGCAAGGATAGAAGCCTTGTTCAATGTCTTCAGCTCTGGATCTGGGTTGAAGATTTCTGTACAAGATGTCTCCCCACGGTCGCTTGATGGCATTTTTCTCAGCATACTCCTGGGTCACGAACCTGTACTTGAACCATTGTTCTACCCAATATCTTCGAATCCATTGGATTCGGGTTTTCCGCTGATTGTAGTCCTCCTCTGGATCTGTCTTGTACAGCTCATAGAGGTCAGGAGGCAAATCTCTTGAGGTGTTGCCACGACGCTGTCTGCCACCCTTCCTTGCAGATTTCTCTGTTGCCATGAAGTTTAGACTGAAAGGCTTCAAAACTGTCAAAGTCTTCCGTCTACTGGTCAGACAAGAACTAGCTTCAAGAGAATCTATATGATGCTGTAAGAACTCTGCAAATGAATGCAGACTATGAGAACCAAGGGATTCTCCCACGGACATGTACCTATGACAACATTAAAGGTGCGAGGGAAGGGGAAGAGGTCATATGCATTCTCAGAAGATTTTTGAAGATAAATCAGTTTAGAAGACATTGACCTCATAGTGCGAAGACATTCACTCATAGGTAGAGAGTTGGTTCCAGATTCGTACGAATCCACGAATAAGCAAGTGAGGAATCTAACTACTTTGTGAAGCATAAGTGAATATACTAGGCATGTTATGAGATGCAGTATGAGATAGATCCAACTTGTGTGAACAGAAACTACTTGTGGTTGAAAAGGATGAATCTATCGGATCAAAAGGACTGTAAAAAGGAGGTTTTATTTACCACACGAGGAACTGCCAGACGGGGTGGGAGAGGAGGCCAAGCAGTTCGATCTTCTGTGCCCTAACTTGGCGACGGAGGACACCTACGGCGACGGCGGAGACGACGATGTCCGCGGCCAGCGTGAGGACGGTGTCGGTGAGGTCGCGGCAGCTAAGTGCTTCGTCGCCGGCGTCTTCGAGGGCTAGCGGTGGCGCTAGGGTTTGTGCGAGAGTGGAAGAAGAGATAATGACTGGGGTGAGGCGTGTATTTATAGGGACAGGGACGGCACAGTGTTATTACACAGGTGCCCCTAGCGGTTCACATCTAAAGGACACGTGGCTATCATGCAACACATTGAAGGTTGTTCCACATTCCCACACATGCCTGGATTGTCGGGTGGTCGTTCCCACTTCTCCGGGTTTCAGGTGGAAGGATTTAGCATTGAAAATGGATTAATGTTTGTCTCTGTGTCTTCTGCTAACAAGGACGCAGAGAAGACATTTTGACAGTGTCAATAGAATGCATATGATTTGGATAGATAGAATTAAGAAAGAAGCATAGAGGGATTAGGGTCCCATCACATTCACTTAGTTTAAAAGATTCAGCAAGAAGCCATATCTATAAGTGAATGTTGTAGAGGACAGAAACCAAATCAGTACATTGAAGATAAATATGAAGCTGTGTTAACATTGAAGACAAACAGAAAGCGAAGACTTTGCAAATGTAACGCCATGTGAAAAACACTTCTAAGGGAAGAGTTTGGTGGCGGCGTTACCCACCGTATAGGAAGTATTAGACCTAGACACGGCGCACAATTATCGTGGCGCTCCGAAGTCAAATTCCACGTTAATGTATTCACACTCAGAATGCAAGTCTTCATTGATTGAAGACATACGTTACTTCGTGTGTTGCACATCTAAGTCATCAACATGCATAAGTGTTAGGATGTGTGCCTGATCACATGACATTTGAGGATTCCAAGATATTTAGCTCACACCATAACTTGCAAAACCTCTTCTCATCCAAGGGCTTTGTGAAGATATCTGCCAGCTGCTCTTCAGTGTTGACGTGTATGATATCAATATCTTCCTTCATGACATGATCTCTGAGAAAGTGATGACGAATTTCAATGTGCTTTGTCTTTGAGTGCTGAACTGGGTTGTTAGCAATCTTGATGGCGCTCTCGTTGTCGCAATAGAGTGGCACTTGCTTCAGATGAATGCCATAGTCCTTGAGTGTTTGCTTCATCCATAGAAGCTGAGTGCAGCAAGATCCAGCACCAATGTATTCAAATTCAGCAGTGGAGAGAGATACACAGTTCTGCTTCTTTGAAGACCAACATACAAGTGATCGTCCCAGAAAGTGACATGTGCCTGATGTAGACTTGTGATCCACTTTGTCACCAGCATAATCAGCATCCGAGAATCCAACTAGATCAAACTCTGAGCCCTTTGGATACCATAATCCTAGTGTTAGGGTGTGAGCCAAATATCGAAGAATCCGATTCACAGCTAAGTGATGCGATTCCTTTGGTGCCGCTTGGAATCGGGAACACATGCAAACACTAAGCATGATATCTGGCCTAGATGCACATAAATAAAGCAAAGAACCAATCATGGAGCGGTATACCTTTTTGATCAAACTCTTTACCATTGTCGTCGGGACCCAGATGGTGTTTAGCTGGCATTGGCGCCGTGTAACCTTTGCAGTCTTGCATTCCAAACTTCTTTAGGCAATCTTTGAGGTATTTCTCTTGAGATATGAAGATGTTGTTGCGTTGCTGTCGTATTTGAAGACCAAGGAAGAACTTCAGCTCACCCATCATGGACATCTGATATTGCTCTTGGATCATATATCCAAACTCATCACTGTATTTCTGGTTAGTGCAGCCGAAGATAATGTCATCCACATATATTTGGCACACAAACAGTTCACCATCATATGTCTTCGTGAAGAGAGTGGGATCCAGGGAACCAGGTTTGAAGCCTTTGCTCTTCAGGAAGTCTTTGAGTGTGTCATAGCAAGCTCTAGGGGCTTGTTTAAGGCCATATAGTGCCTTATTGAGCTTGTAAACCATGTCAGGATGTTTTGGATCTTCAAAGCCAGGCGGTTGTGCAACATACACTTCTTCTTCAATCTTGCCATTGAGAAAGGCGCTCTTCACATCCATTTGATACAGAAGAATGTTATGACGATTTGCATAGGCCAGCAGTATGCGTATAGCTTCAAGCCTAGCCACAGGAGCAAATGTTTCATCGAAGTCAATTCCTTCAACTTGAGTGTATCCTTGAGCAACGAGACAAGATTTGTTTCTGACAACTTGACCATGCTCATCTTGCTTGTTGCGACATATCCATTTAGTGCCTATGATATTGTGCTTACGAGGATCAGGACGCTTGACCAGTTCCCATACATTATTCAACTCAAACTGTTGAAGCTCTTCTTGCATAGCTTGAATCCATTCAGGTTCCATGAAGGCTTCATCAACTTTCTTGGGTTCAGATATTGAGACAAATGTGAAGTGTCCACAAAAATTTGTTAGTTGTGTTGCCCTTGAACGAGTGAGTGGACCTGGTGCATTGATGCTGTCAATTATTCTCTCAATCTGTACTTCATTTGCAACACGAGGATGAAACAAGACAAAGATTTTGCTCTTACTGATCATTGTCATCGTTAGAAGGATTGTCTTTAGGCTGAGCATTGTCTTCAGGTTGATCAGGTGCAGAGATGATGAGTTCCTCTTCAGGCTGAGCTTCAGACGGTATGATTTCTCTAGTTCCCATGAGCATGATGGTTTCACTGGATGGAACTTCATCTATCACATTTGGCAGGTGCTCTCTTTGCGAGCCGTTAGTCTCATCGAACCGCACATCCATAGTTTCAACCACTTTATAGTGAAAGAGGTTGAAGACTCTGTAGGAGTGCGAGTCATTTCGTATCCAAGCATAAAACCTTCATGTGCTTTCGGTGCAAATTTTGAAGTGTGATGTGGATCCTTGATCCAGCACCTGGCACCAAATACTCTGAAGTAACTGACATTTGGCTTCTTACCAGTGAGAAGCTCATAGGATGTTTTGTTCAGAAACTTGTGAAGATAAACACGGTTGATGATATGGCATGCAGTATCAATGGCTTCAGGCCAAAACTTTCTTGGAGTCTTGTATTCATTGAGCATCGTCCAGGCCATCTCAATAAGTGTTCTGTTCTTGTGTTCCATGACGCCATTCTGCTGCGGCGTGTACAGAGCTGAGAATTCATGAGTGATGCCCAAAGTATCAAGATAAGTGTCGAGGCCAGTGTTCTTGAATTCAGTGCCATTGTCACTTCTAATGTGCTTGATCTTGACGCCATAGTTGTTCATGGCTCGATTGGCAAAGCGTCTGAAGACATCCTGCACTTCAGTCTTGTAGAGGATTATATGCACCCAAGTATATCTTGAATAATCATCAACAATGACGAAGCCATAGAGACAAGCAGTAGTAGTAAGAGTTGAGTAGTGAGTGGGACCGAAGAGATCCACGTAGAGCAGTAGTAGTCATGATTGTCTTCGAGGGATGCTTGGCCCTCGTCATCTTTCCTGCTTCACAGGCATCGCATAAGTGATCCTTCTTGAATTTGACGCCCTCGATGCCTATGACATGTTTCTTATTTGCAAGAGTGTGTAAGTTCCTCATGCCAGCATGCCCTAGCCTCCGATGCCAGAGCCAGCATTCTGAAGCTTTTGCTAGAAGACATACAACAAGTTGTGGTCCTGCTGAGAAATCTACCACGTACAAATCATCTTTCCGATACCCTTCAAAGACCAGAGACTTGTCATATTCCATTAGAACAAGGCAATGATATTTTCCAAATATCACAATCATGTTTAAATCGCAAAGCATTGAGACAGACATTAAGTTGAAACCAAGGGATTCAACAAGCATCACTTTATCCAAGTGTTGATCCCTTGAGATTGCAACTCTACCTAGACCCAATACCTTGCTTTTACTAGTATCAGCAAATGTGATGTGACTCTTGTCAGATGGACGTAAAGTTGAGTCCATGAGAAGACTTCGCTTGCCAGTCATGTGATTAGTACACCCACTATCAATAATCCATTCTGAAGCAGCTGGTGTCATACCCTACAGTGTAGTTAGGGGGATAGGCTTCACGAAGAGAATTGTGAAGCATAAACATTTGACGAGCAAGTGGATTATGAAAGCTTAGATCTAGGTTAGGACTAATAGGGCAAGTAGCAAGCGACTCAGAAACAAAATACATAATAAGACCATTTGTGCATTTGATCTTGCGCCCTACAAGATGTTTAAGGTCCCCAGCAATAGCTTCAGATGAATTTGATTTTCGGCTGGAGACCCTTCCCTGCAAAAGAGAGTTAAGCTTTCTTAGCAACCCACATCTTCAAGGGTGGCTTCGAAGCAATGAGTCTAAGTGCAACATCTGAGAACTTTGGCTTTGGAGCCCTAGCAAATAGTCTTGCAGGTGGACAATAGTACTCATAAGAATAAGCAGAGTAGTTCTTGGTCTTATGAACATGGTGGTTTGATGAAACACGCTCATATTCATAGGCCTGAGTATGGTTTCCCTGCAAAACATTTGCGTTAGTGCGACTCCGGTGAGTCCTTTGTCTGTATGAAGCCTTTGGACCATATGAAGCCTGTGGTCTGGGGTTTGTCTTCTTCACTTGTGGTGTCATGACGACATTCACAGGAAGATTCTCCAACCACTTTTTCGGCACCTAGACTTTCTTCATAGGTGGCCCATTCCTGCAGTTAGTACCAATATACCTGGCAAACACTTCACCATTCTGATTCTTAAACAGTTTATAATTTGCATCAAAGGATTCATCAATAACAATGGGATTAGCACAAGTGAAGCCAGACAGGGTGGATGGATCCACTGAAGGTTCCTTTCCAGCAACCCATGTGTTTTTGGGGTACTGCTCAGGTTTCCAATAAGAGCATCAACATTCATTTTCCTTTAGAACCCAAGACCCTCTTTCCTAGGGTTTCAGTTCAGGATCTGCCTTTTGAGGATATCACATAGTGTTTGATGCCCTTTGAGACTTTTGTACATCCCTGTTTCAAGCAATGTCTTCAACCTAGCATTTTCATCAGCAATAGCAGTGGTATCCTCAGCAGAGGGGTTAGTTACCACATCAACAGTTGAAGATATTGCAATAGTAGCAGCAGTAGAACATCCAGCAACAGAAGTAGCGTTGTCACGCTCAATGCATTTAAGACAAGGTGGTTCAAATCCTTCCTGAGCGGGACTGATCTGTTTGGCGCGAAGTGACTTGTTTTCCTTTTGAAGATCTTCATGAGCCGCTCTCAATTTCTCAAGATCTTGCTTCCTTTGAAGATAATCATAGGAAAGATTTTCATGAGTTGTTGAGAGCATTTCATGACGACTTTCAAGTTCCTCATACTTAACATGAAGATTTTTTATGTCTTCAATGAAGGACTGAGATCGAGTCATTTCAGCATCTAACAGGTCATCGCTTTTGTCTAACAGTTTTTGAATATGTTCCATAGCTTTCTGTTGTTCAGTTGCAATTTTAGCAAGTGTTTTGTAGCTGGGTTTGGAACCACAATCAGAGTCATCTTCGCTGGATGTTTGATAGTGAGTAGTGCGTGTGTTTACCTTGGCACCGTGTGCCATGAAGCAGTAGGTGGGAGCGGAGTAGTCCTTGTCATTTGCATCGGCGTAGGTGATGAAGTCATTGTCTTCATTGTTGAAGATGGACTTGGCAACGTATGCTGTAGCCAGACTTGCAACGCCAGAATCAGACTCCTCCTCAGACTCCACCTCCGCCTCCTCAAAAGTGGACTCCTCCTCTGAATCCATTTCCTTGCCAACAAACGCACGAGCCTTGCCAGATGAGCTCTTCTTGTGTGATGAAGACTTTGAGGAAGACTTGGAAGAAGACTTTGAGTATTTCTTCTTCTTCTTGTCGTCAGAATCATACTACTTGCTCTTCTTCTTGTTGTTGTTCTCATTGTCCCACTGCGGACACTCGGAGATGTAGTGGCCAGGTTTCTTGCACTTGTGGCATGTTCTCTTCTTGTAGTCATGAGCAGAAGCTTCATCATTCCTTGAGCTTGATCGTGAAGACTTTCTGAAGCCTTTCTTCTTGGTGAATTTTTGGAACTTCTTCACAAGCATAGCAAGCTCCTTTCCAATGTCTTCAGGATCATCAGAACTGCTGTCAGATTCTTCTTCAGATGAGGAGACAACTTTTGCCTTCAAGGCACGAGTTCGCCCATAGTTGGGACCGTAGATGTCTCTTTTCTCAGAAAGCTGAAACTCGTGTGTGTTGAGCCTTTCAAGTATGTCAAATGGATCGAGTGTCTTGAAGTCAGGACGTTCTTGAATCATCAGGGCTAGGGTGTCAAACGAGCTGTCAAGTGATCTCAGGAGTGTCTTGACGACTTCATGCTTGGTGATCTCAGTAGCGCCGAGGGCTTGAAGCTCATTTATGATGTCAGTGAGTCAATCAAACATGAGCTGAACATTCTCATTGTCGTTTCTCTTGAAGCGGTTGAAGAGGTTGCGAAGGACACTGATTCTTTGATCTCTCTGGGTTGAGACGCCTTCGTTGACCTTGGAGAGCCAGCCCTAGACTAGCTTAGATGTTTCCAGAGCACTCACACGGTCATACTGTCCTTTGGTCAGATAACCACAAATGATGTTCTTGGCCGTGGAGTCCAGTTGAACGAACTTCTTGACATCAGCAGCGGTGACACCTTCACCAGCCTTGGGGACACCATTCTTGACGACATACCAGAGGTCGACATCAATGGCTTCAAGATGCATGCGCATCTTATTCTTCCAGTAGGGATATTCAGTTCCATCGAAGACTAGGCACGCAGCGGAGACTTTGATTATCCCTGCGGTCGACATAGCTAAAACTCCAGGTGGTTAAACCGAATCACACATAACAAGGGAGTACCTTGCTCTGATACCAATTGAAAGTGCTAGTGATCGACTAGAGGGGGGTGAATAGGCGATTTTTAAGAAAGTCTTCAAAACATGGGAGTTTCGAAGACAAACGATAGAAATAAATCTATTACCATGCAGCGGAAGGTAGACTACACTAAGCAAGCCATAGTCAAGTATTCAATGAAGTGAAAGCACAACGACTAATAGCAGCTAGGCAGTATAGATCAGGTAGGAGGATAGTATGAAGCCAATTAGAACAAGCAGTCACTCAGTGAAGACAAAAGATAATGCAAACAGGCAATGACTTCACAAAGACCAACTGTAAATAAAGAGATGGGAAGGATAGAACCAGTGGCTCGTTGAAGACAATGATTTGTTGGACCAGTTCCAGTTGCTATGACAACTGTACGTCTGGTTAGGGAGGCTGAGATTCAACTCAGAAGACCGTGTCTTCACTTTATTCCCCTTGAGCTAAGGACACCCAATCCTTGCCCAATCACTCTGGTAAGTCTTCGAGGTAGACTTCCAAACCTTCACAGACTTCGTTCACCGGCGATCCATAATGACTCTTGGATGCTCAGAACACGACGCCTAACCGTCTGGAGGATTCACGGTCCTCAAGTGTAATAAGTCTTCAGATCACACAGACAAGAAGACTTCAGTGATGCCTAACACTCTTTGGCTCTGGGTGTTTAGGGCTTTGTCCTCGCAAGGAATTCTCTCTCAAAGGCTTCGAGGTGGGTTGCTCTCAAACGACAAAAGCCGTATACTAACTCTGAGCAGTCAACCGTTTATGGTTGTAGGGGGTGGGCTATTTGTAGCCACTAGGAAACCCAACCTGATTTGTCCGAAATGACCCTGGGTCACTAAGGAACTAACACGTGTTCCAACGGTTAGATTTCAAACACACACGACAACTTTACTTGGGCTACAAGCAAAGCTGACTTATCCAGCTCTGGATAAGATTTGCTCTCATTGTCTTCGCTCGAAGACATAGGATTTTGGTTAAGCATCACTTCAGTCATTCTGACTGGTTCTGTTGGACCCCACTCAATAGTACAGTGGTTCCTATGACTCAACAAAGAAGAAAAAGAACGACGAAACAACTAAGTCTTCACGCTCCATAGTCTTCACGCGATGTCTTCTCTTGTCATAGTCTTTAATGTGAATGTCTTCACATACCACCTTTGACTTCAATGTCTTCATACATTTTTAGGGGTCATCTCTGGTAAGAAAACCAAATCAATGAGGGACTTCTACCTGTGTTATCCTGCAATTCTCACAAACACATTAGTCCCTCAACCAGGTTTGTCGTCAATACTCCAAAACCAACTAGGGGTGGCACTAGATGCACTTACAATTTGTCACTCTGAGTATCAGAGAGGTATCTCTGGGCCCTCTCGGTAATGCACATCACTATAAGCCTTGCAAGCAATGTGACTAATGAGTTAGTTACGGGATGATGCAT
Source organism: Triticum dicoccoides (assembly GCF_002162155.2). Taxonomy (NCBI): domain Eukaryota; kingdom Viridiplantae; phylum Streptophyta; class Magnoliopsida; order Poales; family Poaceae; genus Triticum; species Triticum dicoccoides. The sequence goes on along the minus strand of NC_041380.1, from coordinate 68,718,412 downwards.
TACGGAACGAGTAAAGAGACTTGCCGGTAATGAGATTGAACTAGGGTCCGCACGCTTAACGTTCGGTGACGATCGATATTATGAGTTTATGTGATTTGATGTACCGAGGATAATCCGGAGTCCCGGATGTGATCACGGACATGACGAGGAGTCTCGAAATGGTCGAGACATAAAGATTAATATATTGGACGGCTATATTCGGACACCAAAAGTGTTGCGGGTGATTTCGGAGAAAACCGGAGTGCCGGAGGGTTAC
>NC_041380.1:68586823-68717918 GCF_002162155.2 Triticum dicoccoides | reverse complement strand
GTCCTACTCCTACTAGGAGGAGGACTCCTCCCCTCCTTGGCGCGCCCCAAGGGTCGGCCGGCCTCCCCACTTGCTCCTTTATATACGGGGGCAGGGGCACCCTAGAACACACAAGTTGATCATTGATCCCTTAGCCGTGTGCGGTGCCCCCCTCCACCATAATCCACCTCGATCATATCGTTGTAGTGCTTAGGCGAAGCCCTGCGCCGGTAGCTTCATCATCACCGTCATCACGCCGTCGTGCTGACGAAGCTCTTCCTCGACACTCAGCTGGATCGAGAGTTCGTGGGACGTCACCGAGCCGAACATGTGCAGATCGCGGAGGTGCCGTACTTTCGGTACTAGGATCGGTCGGATTGTGAAGACGTACGACTACATCAACCGCGTTGTCATAACGCTTCCGCTTACGGTCTACGAGGATACGTGGACAACACTCTTTCCCTCTCGTTGCTATGCATCACCATGATAGATCTTGCGTGTGCGTAGGAAAATTTTGAAATTCCTGCGTTCCCCAACAGGGTCTTCACCAGTTGAATCTTTGTCTTACATGTTGGTTCCTCTGCAAGGTGGAGATTGTTCTTCTTCTTTCCTCACGACAACAATGAGCGATGGTTTGTACCCTCGCCCATGGAGCTCTCCACGGTGCATCCTCGTTCTCATATTCCGGGCTGCTCAAATGGCTTCAAAAGCTGTGAATGCCGGGTAGGTGGACAACCAATTAGCCGACATTAGTGCGGGTAGGCTGCCGCCCCGCCCAACCGCGTTCACTCTAATCAGCATGAATACAACGCAGAGAGCAGCGAAACAGGAGTTTTAGGGTGGCTCTGAATTAGTTTTAGGGTGGCTCTGATTTGTCAAAATCCAATGTGCGAACTTCCGAACTCCTGCAAACATCCCCCAGTTTGTTATCGTTTTGTGGGATTTCAGACGTCAGGGCCAGTCCGAACAAATTTGGTGACCTCCATTAGACGGCCAAAAGTGTTCAGACCGTCCAATCTAGATATTTGTGGGCGATTTGATGATCCTCGTTAAAGTTGCAGGGTGGATTAGTATGTACTTTCTCCGTCCTTGAAGGAGTGTACTTGCAACTTTGTTGGAGGGTCAAACTATCTCAAAGTTTGATCGAGCTTTTATAAAAAATATATCAATGTTTGTGAAATCAAATAGGTATATGATGAAAATATATTATATCATGAATCTAATGCTACTAATTTTTTTGCCGGTAGAATACCACGTAAAACTTGCCACCAAAAAACCCGGACTCTCAGAATGACCTTGAGTTTCCACAAGGCCGTCCGTAAGTGTTTCTCTGACGATGAAGTTTCCGGTATCGTTCCTTCCTTTGGAGCTAAACGTTCTTTGTGAGTCATTAAAGCACGATAGGCCGATTTAACTGAGTAAACACCCGACGGTTCGCGAGCCCAAGCATAATAGTCCTCTCCATCTAATGCTCTCAAAGGAATATGTAAGATTGCCTCTGCATTGGTGCAAGAAAGTTTCATTGCACCAACTCCACATTCCATGCACCTCTCTAATCATCAATGAGTTCTGATACTAATTTGATGACATGAATGTTGGTGTATTATTATATAAATACAGTCAAATATAAAATAGTTTGACTTTCCAACAAAGTTGAAAGTACACTCTTTCAAAGACGGAGGGAGTAAATCCCATAAAAGACATGGCAAAAGGTCAATTTCCCACCTTCCTCATTCTGCTTCCCCTCTTTTTCAAGAATACCGAGACAAGTTCTCCTATCAGTATCAAATAGAACATTTTGAACAAGATCCTCATGAAAATTCGAATAGATCATTTTGAACAAGATCCTCATGAAAACCTGCTCGATTTAGATCAGGAAAATCATACACATTTTATGAAACCATGTGCAATGGCTCGAATCCATACTCAATCCTACATGAGTTCCCACAGTAGATTTCTCACATTTGTATTGCGAGTTTGCTTACCTAGGACATTCAAAAATCAGTATGCCGATTTCCTCAAAAAGTACCTTCACACTAGTACTATAGTCTATCTTCACAAATAAATAATGGAATGAATCAGCAGTCAAACTTGTGCACTCTCAGAGAGTCATAGCACCGACAAGCGACAAAGCACTCAAGCCATCTCGTGTCAAGCAGGCGTACTTAATGCCATGTGCCCAAGATTTGCCGGCCGCTCAGCACGCAACGCCATGTGAGCGAGGTTCACCATGAGAAACACACTCTGAGAGAGTGACAGAGAGACAAGAAAAACCTCTAGATCTGAATCGAATCCGATTGCTTAACCATCATCATTGACACTCCATTATTGAAATTGTACACAAATAACAAATGCAGCCGCCGTGCTGTACACGTACTACAGCGTAGGGATCTACACCGCCCACAGCAGTGACACTCCCAACAGTCAACAGTGTGAGCCACACTGGCTTCAGTTCAGGACCAGATCAAGATTTGACTACTATTATCACCACCATCACCAGCTAGCAAGCCTTATTAGTATTATTGATTGATCGAAACCAGCATCACCGTCATCATACAGCTTGCGCTCGGGACTGACTTACCGGGTGCCGCCATGGCCGCCGGGAAGTCCACTCCACCGCCTGGTTGGCAGCGTGGAACCCGGCGGGGGGACGCGCAACACACGCTAGAGAAGGTTCATTTACAGCGAGGCCTCCTCGAGGGGCGCTAAACAAAGCCTCGGATTTACATCGGCCAGCCTGTCGTGGGGGAGCTCTCAAAATGGCGGCGAGCGGGAGGGCGTGTCGGCGGGGGCCTTGGCGCAGCCGGCGGTCATGCCCGGTCGACGTGCTCGTGCCGCGGCCTCTCTCCCCTCGGGACGGATCTCCAGCCCCGGTGGTGTGTTTCGTAGTTGCTGCAAAGGTTGAAGGTAAGTGAAAGCATCAGCAAATGCATCGTAGCATGGTACAAACGAAGGCTCCAGATCTTGAGATTTCGGGTTTCAGTGAGATGCATTGTTTGGAAAATGACTGAGTTTGCATACTTGGGAGCCGCGGAGGTGGAACCGTGAGGTCTGACGTTAGAATGGTTCTTCTTGTAGAACCGAATGGAGATCAGGCTGCTATGCTCTCTAACCGAAGATTCAGGTGATCCGTGGAAGCTTACTCCAGATGCTTGCCTTGAGCAAAACCCTGTAGTGTAAAAAAAACAAGGAAGTTCAGTGTGCCGTTATTTTCTGAAAACCAACGGCTTTTTGAACTACATGGCTTAAAAGTTGACTACTTGACTCAATATATATACCACAAGTGGATCTTTGCATTGCCCAACGTAAAAAATATGCCATCCGCAACTATGTCTAAACTAAACATTAACTCTTGCATAAATGACATTGATGAACAATTTGACAAGCAAGGACATGGTAAGAAACTAGTATAATGTGAACATTAATTAAGAGTCTGATATATACACATACAGTTGATTGCTCAATAATAAAACTGGCTGTTTAAATAAGGTAAATTCTAATGAACAGATAACAATACTGCCTAGATTCATGCTATGTACAAAAGATTTGATATGATTAATTGTTGAGTATATAAAATTTATCACAGGGAAATTTGTATTTGACAAGGTTAGTTTCAGGATCAAGAAAGGCTTTCCTTCATTTGCAAACATATTCTTGTTCTACCATACAAGTATGACAAAATATGAGATAGCAGCAATAATACTTTGAGGAACCCTGTTTATGAGATCCATGAATCCATGCATTTGGTATACCTTGCCAGAGTATGACGAGGCAGAAGATAATGGTGATGATCATTGGACAAAAATTGCTATTTGAGGAACCCTGTTTGCCATTCTTCATCTTCTTCAAAGCCTTCATCCGCTCAATCCTTGCCCGCTTCAACAAAGCGAGCTCATTCAGCTCATTGAGGAGCTTCTGGTCAGAAGCATCCAACGGCAAATGCGTCGGCGGCCTCGGTGGCCGCGGTGGTTTCTTGGAGCTGGACCGCTTCTTCTTTGCCTTCTCACCTCCAGAACTGTCCAGGAGGCCCAGCTTCTCCTCCCCTTCGGACTTCCTGTCATCTCCATTCTTGGAAGCGGTTTCCATAGCGGGCGAGGAACAATCCATGTGCTGATTCCCCTCATCCTTGGTGTGCATGACACGATTCAGCCCCCCATTTGGCGGTGTTCTGGGTGGGCTCACCGCAAAATTAGCATCCATTCCATGGCCATGCTCGCTGATAACAACGTTGTTCCCACTCTCCAGGTCGATCAGAGCATCCCGCTCGCTCGCGCCCTTGGCTTCCATCAGAACTGGAGAAACAACGCCTCTAAAGCATCAAGAGACAAAATCTCTGGCTCCCACTTTGACCCGGGACCAACACTCGGATCAAATGTGCTCCTCCCAAAACCGCAAGAAACAGCCTGCCTGCCTACCTGCACGGACAAGTTTGGCCACAAGTTAGGTCAGTTAGTTAAAAGTCAACATTCCACAGAGTTGTAACCATGGAATTCAAAACAATGGAAACCAAATTCAAGGCTTTCTCCGCCAGAATTACCAAACCATCAAATAGATCAGCACCCTGAACCGCGCCTAATCGCGACACGAAAATGGAAAACCAGCCATGTAACACACAAGGATAACAATGATAGGAGACACCACCAGAGTCCAAAGGGAGGTATAGATTAAAGGAGGGAAGAGGCTTCCTTGGATTCCAAGGACAGCTCGTCAAAAAGGAAGAGCTGCAACAACCCCCAAATACCTGAATCAAGAAGAAACCTGGGAGAGAATCACGCAAAGCCCCCAAATCTTTACCCTGCTTGAACGCCACATGCAGCAGGGCGCCGCCGCCGCCACTCCACCTCCGTCCACACGCACCTTTGCATTGCAATCAAAGGAAGCATCGCACCCCATCGGTTACACATGGCGATGGCGGACGCGCTGCCCCCCTCCATTGTTTTCTGTTGCTTCGTCTCAGGGGAAACCGGCGAGGCGAGAAACAAATGGCTTCGGTTACGGTCTGGAACCACCACCATGTTTCCAGGGACAGCGACGGCTATTTTTAGCTTTTCCCAAAACCGGAAGAATCTGGCGAGCGGGCGTCCGCATTTCAAGCCACTCTAAACAGGGGAAAGCAGAGCAGAGCAGGCCCCGAATTTGGTGCTGAGAGTAGCAACACAAATTTCCGCCCAAATCGGGGCAGTAAATCCGCCGAAAGGCAGGAGAAATTAATTAGTTCATTAACTAATTCGGCAGCTAAACAGGGAACCCGGCGAACCAAACGAACAAATCGGCGAAAATGTTTGGATTTTTGCTGGCCTATCCGGTCCTGGAAACAAGCGGAAGCGACGGGGGGAAGGGATGGGCGCGGAAAAGAATCCAAGGGAATGCCGCTCCGCCGAGCGAATCGAGACGGAGGAAAGGGACGGACACGCGGACGCGATGCATGAACGGGAGCGGAACAGCTCGAACAGAAATCATGGAGGCAATCCCCAAGCTACGATCCATGGTGGTGAGGAGGAGGCACCAAGTAAATAAAATCGAATAAAAAGATTCAAAACAACGGCTCTATCACGAACATATAATAATCAGCCGAAGCAAAAGAAGCCATCTTTCCGCCCAGCCCCATGGCCCGGGACGAGGAGCAAAACGAATCGAGAACCCCGACCCCTTTTCCCCCACAAATCAAGAAGAAATCCCCGACGAGTTCAAAAGGGGAAGCAGCGAACCCACCTATCAGCGCCGGCGAACGATGACGTAGCAGCGGCCGATCTCTCCGCGGCGAATGGAGAACTCCGGGGCGGCAATCCAGGAGCGGGGCGCGGACCGAGGCGGAGGGGGGAGGCGAGCTGGCTGAGGGATCGAGGAGGAGGGGGGAGGAGGAGGAGGGGTCCCTGGCTGCCCTGGGGTGGGGTGGGGTGGTATGGGTGCGGGCTGGAGCTTGGAAGCATCCGGATTTGCCTCGGATATCACGCGCCCCTTTTATTTAACCTCCCAGATTTGTTCGCTTTGTTTTCTTTCCCTCGGCTCCTTTTCGGGGGAGTGCCCGGGTTGGTGGGGACGAGACTGGGGCCGTCGGATCGGGGAACGGACGGCTCAGATCGCGTGGGAGCGGTGCCGAATTTAGGACGGCCGGGGGAGAAAAATGTCTTTTTTTTGGGCGAAAAAACAGGGGATTTTGTGGTTGCGGGGGGAATATTCCGTTTGTACTACGTGTCCTCCTCTTCGTCCTTTCTCGTGCGCGCTCGTCGGTCGTGCCGGCAATCAAGCCATCAAATAGTACGACCAGTCTCTCTCTCTCTCTCTCACACGCACACACTCGGCAGGGATTCTTCGAATTCAAAGAGTTTGTATTTATACGAAGAGCACTTTTGAAGCGGAATAATTGTTTGTGATAGTATCGTTTTCCGTTGTGTGATATCTCTTGAATCCTCCGAAAAAGATAGAGAGAGGGAGGGGGAGGAGCTTTTTACTTGCCCGTGTTATAAACAAATGGCATGGATTGGCTTTGCGACCCTTATCTTATCTTGAGGCGTACGTATGTATTCCCTCCTTTTCAAAATAGATGACTCAACTTTGTACTAACTTTAGTACAAGGTTGGGTCATCTATTTTGGAACGGAGGGAGTACGTATGTATGTTGTGCTGCCGTGCCGTCCCACGAGACAGACACGAACGGGCTCTATCCATCCATCCATCCAGCTTTTGCTTTGCTTTGGCCGTGGGGTCGACAAATGGAGATGGAGGTCGACATGTCTGCTGGACAGCTCGGCGACCGCGACCGCCGGCCGCGACGGAGTGCTGCGCTGCCTGCCGTCCGCTCGTCCGCTACGTGCTACGCAGTCGACACAAGAAAACAGGGCTTGATCTGAAAAACAATAGGAAGAAAGAATGGCTAGTGGCTTTGCTTTAGACATATCCAGAATCGCCGGTGCCCGATTTGTTTGTTGGTTTCGGCGTGCGAGACCTTCGTTTTGCTTTTGTGATGAAGCTGTGCACCTAGGGCACGACTTTCGTTTTGTTTTCTCGTTTTTGAGGGGAGACTTTCGTTTTGTTTGCAAGACCCGCGCTCATGACTTTCTGGTCAATGCATCCATTGGGTTTGATTTGACGACCTTTCTTTCTTTTTTTCCTTTGTCGGTCGTGGTGACACTATTCTGGCGTGGCAAGGTCATGAGACAATCGTGTTTTTAAATATATTAGTATCTCGTTTTATATTCAAAAATGTGTCAGCAGACACACATTTCGTAACATCGACTCTAAGATAAACAAAAATAAATAAATACGATTGCCCTTATTCGTAGTATCGGTACAAACTATACCATTCTTGCACCGGACGATACCAACACTTCTGGCGCCGCGTCCTAGTAAGGTATCGGGCGGACGCTCGCGGTGAAGTGGAAGTCGTTGCGTCGGGATCGCTGTGTTGAGACTACATTTGAATGCACAGTGCGCCTTGTGTGACCGGCTTTGGCTTTCCCATGTTGACTTTGGTCTATGGTGGATGGCGTTACATTTCGCCCTCGTGCGAGTCGGCGCAATGTTTGCCTTTCAGGGATTATCGAGAAGCTATTGACACCTAGCCATGTATTTTGAAGACGACGCGTTCAATCCAGCCTCAACCTGGAAGCGAATGACCAATTCAAGGCAACTAACGGTGTCATGTACTAGGGTACCTCGGGCCATCGGAAGGCGGCTCGCCTGAACGAGTAGATGCCCACTAGGCCACGCTATGGCCAGGCCCACGACCCTGCCTGCGGCCTCCCTAGACGAAGGAAGTCGGCTTGGGGTCCTAGACAAGCCGGCCCAGAGATCTATGGGGACTCTTAACCGCCGGAGCCGAGTAGGATGTCATGTAATCCTAGACTCCACCATCCTTTCTCAGGCGAGCTCGAGCTAGTCTAGGAGTAACATCATAATACGTTCAACCCCTGGATGCACCTACGAGATCATCCATGTAATATGTACACCCCATCCATCAAGTGCAATCGAATAGGAAGTAGAGTTCTACTCCACCGAGAGGGTTCGAACCTAGGTAAATCTTGATCCATGTTTCCCATGTAGGTAATCCGGCTAAGTGCAACACCCTACTGAGGGATCTGCCGGAATTTGAACCGGCGGTGGCGCGTCAGGCATGGTTTGCGCTAGTTGCAAACCGGATCCAAATGTGATCTAACTTCGTTTACGTCGACTGCGCTCCAGGCCGGATCTCCGCCATTGACGCTTTGAACTTCGTCACCAACTTGGTGGGGCAACTCGACCTTGTCGCTCCCCTCACCGAGGGCCTGGTTCTCACCTTTGGGGGTCTGGAATTCGTTGCCGACCAACACGACGAGGCATGGCTCCGAAATCTGGCAAGAACTCGAAGAAACTAGAGGCCCAGCGCCAAAAAGATGCAGCGAGCGCATGAGCTTCGTGGAGAAACAGAGTTGGTTGTTGGCTTTCGTAGAACACATTCGAAAATGGTGAGCGAACCGTGCATCCATCGTCGACATGGTGGAGCTTGCAAACCAGGTTCGGTTGGATCGAGCCGGCATCTCCGGTGGTGCCGCAGGAGGCTCTCAAGACTTCCACATCCCTGCGAGCAACCTCATGGCTGCCACAGAGGAGATCATCGGCATTGAGCTTCCAGCCGATCACTCGACGCCGATACGGCTAAACGCCGCCTAGAGAGTCACTACTAGGGATAAGCCTATAGTGTTCAAGAATTTCATAAGAATAGTTTTGTGTTCAAGATGCTAGTATATCTTTCTATAGAATTGATCAAAATTATACAAATTTGATTTTAGGACAAACCTGAAACTTGAATTATTTTGGAAGTGTTGGAAATGAGAGTTTTGGCAATGCTACACGATGTATTGATCGGTGCATAGCGCACGTATATATGGAGTACAAAGTGGGCCTCAACCTCAACTATACAATGACTAGGAGGTGGGCCGGGGTATACAATATATATGCACAAACCATATGTTCAACACCCCCCGCAGTCGAAGCGTCGCCGGAGACGCAAAGACTGGACCTGAACTCCTCAAAAACAGAAGTAGGCAGTCCTTTCGTCATGACATCGGCAAACTATTGCGTCGTTGGGACGTGGAGGACCCGGATGTGCCCAAGAGCCACCTGCTCACGAACGAAGTGTATGTTGAGCTCAATGTGCTTCGTTCGACGATGGTGGACCGGGTTGGCGGAGAGGTACACGGCAGAGACGTTGTCGCGGTAGACGAGCGTGGCCTTGTGAACGTCACAAAGCAACTCCTGGAGCAGCTGACGAAGCCAAGAGCATTCAGCAACGGCGTTAGCCACTGTTCGATACTCTTCCTCGGCACTTGAGCAGGAGACGGTGGGCTGTCACTTGGAGGACCAAGAGATCAAGGACGACCCAAGGTAAAACAGTACCCCAAGGTGGAGCGTCGTGTATCCGGGCAGCCAGCCCAGTCCGCATCAGAGTAGGCAACGAGGTCGGTGGAGGCAGAGGCCGTCAACGTAAGCCCATGGACGGGGTGTCGCATATATAACAGAGGATATGCTTCACCAGGGTCCAGTGAGAGTCGTGCGGAGCATGCATGTGAAGACAGACCTGCTGAACAACGTACTGCAGATCGGGGCGCGTCAGAGTCAAGTACTATAGAGCGCCCACAATGGAGCGATAGAATGCCGCATCGGATGCGGGAGAACCCTCCAGAGCAGAAACCTTGGCCTTGGTGTCGACTGGCGTGGGAGCGGGCTTGCAATTAAGCATGTCGGCGCGGTCAAGAAGCTCATGAGCATATCTCTGCTGGTGCAGGAAGAACTCATCTGACCGTCGAACCACCTCGATGCCAAGGAAGTAGTGCAGGGCCCCCAAGTCCTTGAGGGCAAAATCATCGTGAAGACGAGCAGTGAGCCGCTGAAGGAGCGCGGCAGTGGATGCCATCGGTATGATGTCGTCGACATATAGCAGCAAGTAGGCCGTGTCAGCTACGTGATGGTACACGAAGAGGGACACATCGGAGCGAGCGGATGTAAACCCGAGCGTTTGCAGGAAAGCAGCGATGCGCTGGTACCAGGCCCGAGGCGTCTGCTTCAAACCATAAAGGGAATGGGAGGGCAAGCACACATGGTCTGGATGCATGGCGTCGACGAAGCCAGTGGGCTGCTCACAGAACACCTGCTCAGCGAGGTGGCCATGCAAGAAGGCGTTGGAAATGTCCAACTGATGCACAGGCCAAGCTCGGGAGATGACTAATTGAAGCACGGTGCGGATCGTGCCCGGTTTAACAACCGGAGCAAAAGTGTCAGTGAAGTCCACGCCCGCACGTTGCCGAAAGCCCCAAATCACCCAGTGAGCTTTGTAGCGCTCGAGAGTGCCATCCGGATGAGTCTTGTGAAGGAAATATACCCTATAGGCAATAATAAAGTTATTATTTATTTCCTTATTTCATGATAAATGTTTATTATTCATGCTAGAATTGTATTAACCGGAAACATAATACATGTGTGAATACATAGACAAACAGAGTGTCACTAGTATGCCTCTACTTGACTAGCTCGTTGATCGAAGATGGTTATGTTTCCTAGCCATAGACATCAGTTGTCATTTGATTAACGAGATCACATCATTAGGAGAATGATGTGATTGACTTGACCCATTCCATTAGCTTAGCACTTGATCGTTTAGTTTGTTGCTATTGCTTTCTTCATAACTTATACATGTTCCTATTGTTGGAAATATGCCCCAGAGGCAATAATAAAATGGTTATTATTATATTTCTTTGTTCATGATAATTGTCTATTGTTCATGCTATAATTGTGTTATTCGGAAATCGTAATACATGTGTGAATACATAGACAACAACACGTCCCTAGTGAGCCTCTAGTTGACTAGCTCGTTGATCAAAAGATAGTCATGGTTTCCTGACTATGGACATTGGATGTCATTGATAACGGGATCACATCATTAGGAGAATGATGTGATGGACAAGACCCAATCCTAAGCATAGCTCAAAGATCGTGTAGTTCGTTTGCTATAGCTTTTCCAAATGTCAAGTATCATTTCCTTAGACCATGAGATTGTGCAACTCCCGGATACTTTAGGAGTGCTTTGGGTGTGCCAAACTTCACAACGTAACTGGGTGACTATAAAGGTACACTACGGGTATCTCCAAAAGTGTCTGTTGGGTTGGCACGAATCGAGACTGGGATTTGTCACTCTGTATGACGGAGAGGTATCTCTGGGCCCACTCGGTAATGCATCATCATAATGAGCTCAATGTGACCAAGTGGTTGATCACGGGATCATGCATTACGGTACGAGTAAAGTGACTTGCCGGTAACGAGATTGAACGAGGTATTGGGATACCGACGATCGAGTCTCGGGCAAGTAATGTACCGATTGACAAAGGGAATTGTATACGGGATTGATCGAATCCTCGACATCGTGGTTCATCCGATGAGATCATCGAGGAGCATGTGGGAGCCAACATGGGTATCTAGATCCCGCTGTTGGTTATTGACCGGAGAGTCGTCTCGGTCATGTCTGCATGTCTCCCGAACCCGTAGGGTCTACACACTTAAGGTTCGGTGACGCTAGGGTTGTCGAGATATTAGTATGTGGTAACCCGAAAGTTGTTCGGAGTCCCGGATGAGATCCTGGACGTCATGAGGAGTTCTGGAATGGTCCGTATGTGAAGATTTATATATAGGAAGTCATGTTTCGGCCATCGGGAAAGTTTCGGGGGTAATCGGTATTGTACCGGGACCACCGGAAGGGTCCCGGGGGTCCACCGGTGGGGCCACCTATCCCGGAGGGCCCCATGGGCTGAAGTGGGAGGGGAACCAGCCCCTAGTGGGCTGGTGCGCCCCCCTTGGGCCTGCCCCTGCGCCTAGGGTTGGAAACCCTAGGGGTGGGGGCGCCCCACTTGGCTTGGGGGGCACTCCACCCCCCTTGGCCAGCGCCCCCCTTGGAGATTCAATCTCCTAGGGCCGGCGCTCCCCTAGGGGTCCTATATATAGTGGGAGGGGAGGGCAGCCGCACCCTAGCCCCTGGCGCATCCGTCTCCCTCCCGTGACACTCCTCCCTCTCTGTGAGCTTGGCGAAGCCCTGCTGAGATCACCGTTGCTTCCACCACCACGCCGTCGTGCTGCTGGATCTTCATCAACCTCTTCTTCCCCCTTGCTGGATCAAGTTGGAGGAGACGTCTTCCCAACCGTACGTGTGTTGAACGCGGAGGTGCCGTCCGTTCGGCGCTAGGTTATTGGTGATTTGGATCACGACGAGTACGACTCCATCAACCCCGTTCTCTTGAACGCTTCCGTGCGCGATCTACAAGGGTATGTAGATGCACTCCCCTCTCCCTCGTTGCTAGATGACTCCATAGATTGATCTTGGTGATGCGTAGAAAATTTTAAAATTCTGCTACGTTCCCCAACAGTGGCTTCATGAGCTAGGTCTATGCGTAGTTTCTATGCACGAGTAGAACACAAAGCAGTTGTGGGCGTGGATATTGTCAATTTGCTTGCCGTTACTAGTCTTATCTTGATTCGGCGGCATCATGGGATGAAGCGGCCCGTACCGACCTTACACGTACGCTTATGTGAGACTGGTTCCACCGATTAACATGCACTAGTTGCATAAGGTGGCTGGCGGGTGTCTGTCTCTCCCACTTTAGTCAGATCGGATTCGATGAAATGGGTCCTTATGAAGGGTAAATAGAAATTGGCATATCACGTTGTGGTTTTGGCGTAGGTAAGAAACATTCTTGCTAGAAACCTATAGCAGCCACGTAAAAACTTGCAACAACAATTAGAGGACGTCTAACTTGTTTTTGCAGCATGTGCCGTGTGATGTGATATGGCCAAAAGGATGTGATGAATGATATATGTGATGTATGAGATTGATCATGTTCTTGTAATAGGAATCACGACTTGCATGTCGATGAGTATGACAACCGGCAGGAGCCATAGGAGTTGTCTTAATTTATTTATGACCTGCGTGTCAACATAAACGTCATGTAATTACTTTACTTTATTGCTAAAGCGTTAGCCATAGTAGTAGAAGTAATAGATGATGAGACAACTTCAAGAAGACACGATGATGGAGATCATGATGATGGACATCATGGTGTCATGCCGGTGACAACGATGATCATGAAGCCCGAAGATGGAGATCAAAAGGAGCAAATGATATTGGCCATATCATGTCACAATTTGATTGCATATGATGTTTATCATGTTTTGCATCTTATTTGCTTAGAACGACGGTAGCTTAAATAAGATGATCCCTCGTAATAATTTCAAGAAAGTGTTCCCCCTAACTATGCACCGTTGCGAAGGTTCGTTGTTTCGAAGCACCACGTGATGATCGGGTGTGATAGATTCTAACGTTCAAATACAACGGGTGTAAGCCAGATTTACACACGCAATACACTTAGGTTGACTTGACGAGCCTAGCATGTACAGACATGGCCTCGGAACACGGAAGACCGAAAGGTCGAGCATGAGTCGTATAGAAGATACGATCAACATGAAGATGTTCACCGATGTTGACTAGTCCGTCTCACGTGATGATCGGACACGGCCTAGTTGACTCGGATCATGTTTCACTTAGATGACTAGAGGGATGTCTATCTGAGTGGGAGTTCATTGAATAATTTGATTAGATGAACTTAATTATCATGAACTTAGTCTAAAATCTTTACACTATGTCTTGTAGATTAAATGGCCCACGCTAATGTTGCCCTCAACTTCAACGCGCTCCTAGAGAAAACCAAGCTGAAAGACGATGGCAGCAACTATACGGACTGGGTCCGGAACCTGAAGATCATCCTCATAGCTGCCAAGAAAGATTATGTCCTAGAAGCACCGCTAGGTGACGCACCCATCCCAGAGAACCAAGACGTTATGAACGCTTGGCAGTCATGTGCTGATGATTACTCCCTTGTTGAGTGCGGCATGCTTTACAGCTTAGAACCGGGGCTCCAAAAGCGTTTTGAGAGACACGGAGCATATGAGATGTTCGAAGAGCTGAAAATGGTTTTCCAAGCTCATGCCCGAGTCGAGAGATATGAAGTCTCCGACAAGTTCTTCAGTTGTAAGATGGAGGAAAACAGTTCTGTCAGTGAGCACATACTCAAAAATGTCTGGGTTGCATAACCGCTTGACTCAGCTAGGAGTTAATCTCCCGGATGACGCGGTCATTGACAGAATCCTTCAGTCGCTTCCACCGAGCTACAAGAGCTTTGTGATGAACTTCAATATGCAGGGGATGGAAAAGACCATTCCTGAGGTATATTCAATGCTGAAATCAGCGGAGGTGGAAATCAAAAAGGAACATCAAGTGTTGATGGTGAATAAAACCACTAAGTTCAAGAAAGGCAAGGGTAAAAAGAACTTCAAGAAGGACGGCACGGGAGTTGCCGCGCCCGGTAAGCAAGCTGCCGGCAAGAAGTTAAAGAATGGACCCAAGCCTGAGACTGAGTGTTTTTATTGCAAGGGAAGTGGTCACTGGAAGCGGAACTGCCCCAAGTACTTAGCGGACAAGAAGGCCGGCAACACTAAAGGTATACGTGATATACATGTAATTGATGTGTACCTTACCAGTACTCGTAGTAGCTCCTGGGTATTTGATACCGGTGCGGTTGCTCACATTTGTAACTCAAAGTAGGAGCTACGGAATAAGCGGAGACTGGCGAAGGATGAGGTGACGATGCGCGTCGGGAATGGTTCCAAGGTCGATGTGATCGTCGTCGGCACGCTGCCTCTACATTTACCTACGGGATTAGTTTTAAACCTCAATAATTGTTATTTAGTGCCAGCTTTGAGCATGAACATTGTATCAGGATCTCGTTTAATTCGAGATGGCTACTCATCTAAATCCGAGAATAATGGTTGTTCTATTTATATGAGAGATATGTTTATGGTCATGCTCCGCTGGTGAATGGTTTATTCTTAATGAATCTCGAGCGTAATGTTACACATATTCATAGTGTGAATACCAAAAGATGTAAGGTTGATAATGATAGTCCCACATACTTGTGGCACTGCCGCCTTGGTCACATAGGTGTCAAATGCGTGAAAAAGCTCCATGCTGATGGACTTTTGGAGTCTCTTGATTACGAATCATTTGACACGTGCGAACCATGCCTCATGGGTAAAATGACCAAGACTCCGTTCTCAGGAACAATGGAGCGAGCAACCAACTTATTGGAAATCATACATACTGATGTGTGCGGTCCAATGAGCGTTGAGGCTTGCGGTGGCTATCGTTATGTTCTCACCCTCACTGATGACTTGAGTAGATATGGGTATGTCTACTTAATGAAACACAAGTCTGAGACCTTTGAAAAGTTCAAGGAATTTCAGAGTGAGCTTGAAAATCAACGTGACAGAAAAATCAAGTTCTTGCAATCAGATCGTGGGGGAGAATACTTGAGTCACGAATTTGGCACACACTTAAGGAAATGTGGAATAGTTTCACAACTCATGCCGCCTGGAACACCTCGGCGTAATGGTGTGTCCAAACGTCGTAATCGCACTCTATTGGATATGGTGCGATCTATGATGTCTCTTACCGATTTACCGCTGTCATTTTGGGGCTATGCTTTAGAGACTGCCGCATTCACTTTAAATAGGGCTCCGTCAAAATCCGTTTTGACGACACCGTATGAATTATGGTTTTGGGAAGAAACCTAAGCTGTCGTTTCTAAAAGTTTGGGGATGCGATGCTTATGTCAAGAAACTTCAACCTGAAAAGCTCGAACCCAAGTCGGAAAAATGCGTCTTCATAGGATACCCTAAAGAAACTATTGGGTATACCTTCTACCTCAAATCTGAAGGCAAGATCTTTGTTGCCAAGAATGGATCCTTTCTAGAGAAAGAGTTTCTCTCGAAAGAAATAAGTGGGAAGAAAGTAGAACTCGATGAAGTATTACCCCTTGAACCGGTAAGTGGCACAGCTCAAGAAAATGTTCTTGAGGTGCCTGCACCGACTAGGGAGGAAGTTAATGATGATGATCATGAAACTTCAGATCAAGTTGCTACTGAACTTCGTAGGTCCACAAGGAATTGTTCCGCACCAGAGTGGTACGGCAACCCTGTCTTGGAAGTCATGTTGTTAGACAACGGTGAACCTTCGAACTGTGAAGAAGCGATGGCGGGCCCAGATTCCGACAAATGGCTGGAAGCCATGAAATCCGAGATAGGATCCATGTATGAAAATGAAGTATGGACTTTGACTGACTTGCCCGATGATCGGCGAGCCATAGAAAATAAATGGATCTTTAAGAAGAAGACAGACGCAGATGGTAATGTAACCATCTATAAAGCTTGGCTTGTCGCTAAGGGTTATCGACAAGTTCAAGGGGTTGACTACGACGAGGCTTTCTCACCCGTAGCGAAGCTGAAGTCCGTCCGAATCATGTTAGCAATTGCCGCATTCTATGATTATGAGATATGGCAAATGGACGTCAAAACGGCATTCCTTAATGGTTTCCTTAAGGAAGAATTGGATATGATGTAGCCGGAAGGTTTTGTCGATCCTAAGAATGCTGACAAGGTGTGCAAGCTCCAATGCTCAATTTATGGGCTGGTGCAAGCATCTCGGAGTTGGAACATTTGTTTTGATGAGATGATCAAAGCGTTTGGGTTTACGCAGACTTATGGAGAAGCCTGCATTTACAAGAAATTGAGTGGGAGCTCTGTAGCATTTCTCATATTGTATGTGGATGACATACTGTTGATGGGAAATGATATAGAATTCTTGGAAAGCATAAAGGCCTACTTGAACAAGTGTTTTTCAATGAAGGATCTTGGAGAAGATGCTTACATATTAGGCATCAAGATCTATAGAGATAGATCGAGACGCCTTCATTGGTCTTTCACAGAGTACGTACCGTGACAAGATATTGAAGAAGTTCAATATGGATCAGTCAAAGAAGGGGTTCTTGCCTGTATTGCAAGGTACGAGATTGAGCACGGCTCAATGCCCGACCACGGCAGAAGAAAGAGAAAAGATGAGTGTCGTCCCCTATGCCTCGGCCATAGGGTCTATCATTTATGCTATGCTGTGTACCAGACCTGATGTAAACCTTGTCGTAAGTTTGGTAGGAAGGTACCAATGTAATCCCGACATGGAACACTGGACAGCGGTCAAGAATATCCTGAAGTACCTGAAGAGGACTAAGGATATGTTTCTCGTTTATGGAGGTGACGAAGAGCTCATCGTAAAGGGTTACGTTGATGCTAGCTTCGACACAGATCTGGATGACTCTAAGTCACAAACCGGATACGTGTATATTTTGAATGGTGGGGCAGTAAGCTGGTGCAGTTGCAAGCAAAGCGTTGTGGCGGGATCTACATGTGAAGCGGAGTACATGGCAGCCTCGGAGGCAGCACAAGAAGCACTCTGGGTGAAGGAGTTCATTACCGACCTAAGAGTCATACCCAATGCGTCGGGCCCGATGACTTTCTTATGTGACAACACTGGAGCTATTTCCCTTGCCAAGGAGCCCAGGTTTCACAGGAAGACCAGGCAATCAAGCGTCGCTTCAACTCCATTCGTGAAAGTGTTCAAAATGGAGTCATAGATATTTGTAAAGTACATACGGACCTGAATGTGGCAGATCCGTTGACTAAACCTCTCCCTAGAGCACAACATGATCAACACCAGAACTGCATGGGTGTTCGATTCATCACAATGTAACTAGACTATTGACTCTATTGCAAGTGGGAGACTCTTGGAAATATGCCCTAGAGGCAATAATAAAATGGTTATTATTATATTTCTTTGTTCTTGATAATTGTCTATTGTTCATGCTATAATTGTGTTATTCGAAAATCGTAATACATGTGTGAATACATAGACCACAACACGTCCCTAGTGAGCCTCTAATTGACTAGCTCGTTGATCAAAAGATAGTCATGGTTTCCTGACTATGGACATTGGATGTCATTGATAACGGGATCACATCATTAGGAGAATGATGTGATGGACAAGACCCAATCCTAAGCATAGCTCAAAGATCGTGTAGTTCGTTTGCTATAGCTTTTCCGAATGTCAAGTATCATTTCCTTAGACCATGAGATTGTGCAACTCCCGGATACTGTAGGAGTGTTTTGGTGTGCCAAACGTCACAACATAACTGGGTGACTATAAAGGTACACTACGGGTATCTCCGAAAGTGTTTGTTGGATTGGCACGAATCGAGACTGGGATTTGTCACTCCGTATGACAGAGAGGTATATCTGGGCCCACTCAGTAATGCATCATCATAATGAGCTCAATGTGACCAAGTGGTTGATCACGGGATCATGCATTACGGTACGAGTAAAGTGACTTGCCGGTAACGAGATTGAACGAGGTATTGGGATACCGACGGTCGACTCTCGGGCAAGTAACGTACCGATTGACAAAGGGAATTGTATACGTGATTGATCGAATCCTCGACATCGTGGTTCATCCGATGAGATCATCGAGGAGCATGTGGGAGCCAACATGGGTATCCAGATCCCGCTGTTGGTTATTGACCGGAGAGTCGTCTCGGTCATGTGTGCGTGTCTCCCGAACCCGTAGGGTCTACACACTTAAGGTTCGGTGACGCTAGGGTTGTTGAGATATTAGTATACGGTAACCCGAAAGTTGTTTGGAGTCCCGTATGAGATCCTGGACGTCACGAGGAGTTCCTGAATGGTCCGGTGGTGAAGATTTATATATAGGAAGTCAAGTTTCGGCCATCAGGAAAGTTTCGGGAGTAATCGGTATTATACAGGGACCACCAAAAGGGTCCCATGGGCTGAAGTGGGAGGGGAACCAGACCCTAGTGGGCTGGTGCACCCCCCTTGGGCCTCCCCCTGCGCCTAGCGTTGGAAACCTAGGGGTGGGGGCGCCCCACTTGGCTTGGGGGGCACTCCACCCCCCTTGGCCGCCGCTCCCCCTTGGAGATTCAATCTCCTGGGGCCGGCGCCCCCCTAGGGGTCCTATATATAGTGGGGGGAGGGAGGGAAGCCGCACCCTAGCCCCTGGCGCCTCCGTCTCCCTCCCTTGACACTCCTCCCTCTCTGTGAGCTTGGCGAAGCCCTGCTGAGATCACCGTTGCTTCCACCACCACGCCGTCGTGCTGCTGGATCTTCATCAACCTCTCCTTCCCCCTTGCCGGATCAAGTTGGAGGAGACGTCTTCCCAACCGTACGTGTGTTGAACGCGGAGGTGCCGTCCATTCGGCGCTAGGTCATCGGTGATTTGGATCACGACGAGTACGACTCCATCAACCCCGTTCTCTTGAACGCTTCCGCGCGCGATCTACAAGGGTATGTAGATGCACTCCCGTCTCCCTCGTTGCTAGATGAATCCATAGATTGATCTTGGTGATGCGTAGAGAATTTTAAAATTCTGCTACGTTCCCCAACACCTATGACCATGAGATTATGCAACTCCCGTTTACCGGAGGAACACTTTGTGTGCTGCCAAACGTCACAACGTAACTGGGTGATTATAAAGTTGCTCTACAGGTGTCTCCGAAGGTACTTGTTGGGTTGGCGTATTTCGAGATTAGGATTTGTCACTCCGATTGTCGGGTAGGTATTTCTCGGCCCTCTTGGTAATGCACATCACTTAAGCCTTGCAAGCATTGCAACTAACAAGTTAGTTGCGGGATGATGTATTACGGAACGAGTAAAAGAGACTTGCCAGTAACGAGATTGAACTAGGTATTGAGATACCGATGATCGAATCTCGGGCAAGTAACACACCGATGACAAAGGGAACAACGTATGTTGTTATGCGGTCTGACCGATAAAGATCTTCGTAGAATATGTGGGAGCCAATATGAGCATCCAGGTTCCGCTATTGGTTATTGACCGGAGACATGTCTCGGTCATGTCTACATAGTTCTCGAACCCGTAGGGTCCGCACGCTTAAAGTTTTGGTGACAATTGTATTATGAGTTTATGTGATTTGATGTACCGAAGGTAGTTTGGAGTCCCAGATGAGATCGGGGACATGACGAGGAGTCTAGAAATGGTCGAGACGTAAAGATCGATATATTGGACGACTATATTGGAACATCGGAAAGGTTCCGAGTGATTCGGGTATTTTCGGGGTTACCGGGGAGTTACGGGAATACGAGGAAGAATTAATGGGCCTCATGGGCCAAGTGGTGGAAGAGAGGGGACAGGGCGCGCGGCCCCCCTAGCCCAAACCGAATTGGACTAGGGGGCCGGCCCCCCTTTCCTCCTTTTCCTCCTTCTCTTCCTTCTCCTTCTCGTCCTTCCTCTCCTCCTCCTAGTAGGAGTAGGAATGGGGAGTCTTACTCCTACTAGGAGGAGGACTCCTCCTCCTGGCGCGCCCATAGAGGGCCGGCCAGCCTCCCCCCTTGCTCCTTTATATACAGGGGCAGGGGGGCACCTCTAGACACAGAAGTTGATCAGTTGATCTCTCCCAGCCATGTGCGGTGCCCCCCTCCACCATATTCCACCTCGGTCATATCGTAGCGGTGCTTAGGCGAAGCCGTGCGTCGGTAGCAACATCATCACCGTCACCACGCCGTCGTGCTGACGGAACTCTCCCGTGAAGCTCTACTGGATCGGAGTTCACGGGACGTCATCGAGCTGACCGTGTGCTGAACTCGGAGGTGCCGTGTGTTCGGTACTTGGATCAGTCGGATCGTGAAGACGTACGACTACATCAACCGCATTGTGCTAACGCTTCCGCTTTCGGTCTACTAGGGTACGTGGACAACACTCTCCCCTCTCGTTGATATGCATCACCATGATCTTGCGTGTGCGTAGGAAAATTTTGAAATTACTACGTTCCCCAACAGTTGCATCCGAGCCAGATTCTATGCGTAGATGTCATATGCACGAGTAGAACACAAGTGAGTTGTGGGCGATATAAGTCATACTGCTTACCAGCATGTCATACTTTGGTTCGGCGGTATTGTTGGATGAAGTGGCCCGGACCGACATTACGCGTACGCTTACGCGAGACTGGTTCTACCGACGTGCTTTGCACATAGGTGGCTGGCGGGTGTCAATTTCTCCAAATTTAGTTAAACCGAGTGTGGCTACGCCCGGTCCTTGCGAAGGTTAAAACAACACCAACTTGACAAACTATCGTTGTGGTTTTGAGGCGTAGGTAAGAACGGTTCTTGCTCAGCCCGTAGCAGCCACGTAAAACTTGCAACAACAAAGTAGAGGACGTCTAACTTGTTTTTGCAGGGCATGTTGTGATGTGATATGGTCAAGACATGATGAGATATAAGTTGTCGTATAAGATGATCATGTTTTGTTGAAGTTATCGGCAACTGGCAGAAGCCTTATGGTTGTCTCTTTATTGCATAAGATGCAAGAGCCAAATAATTACTTTACTTTATCGCTATGCGATAGCAATAGTTGCAAGAGCAATAGTTGGCGAGACGGCCATGTGACGACACATTGATATAGATCAAGATGATGGAGATCATGGTGTCATGCCGGTGACGATGGAGATCATGACGATGCTTTGGAGATAGAGATCAAAGGCACAAGATGATGATGGCCATATCATGTCACATATTTTGATTGCATGAGATGTTTATCTTTTATACATCTTACTTTGCTTAGTTATGATGGTAGCATTATAAGATGATCTCTCACTAAATTTCAAGATAAAAGTGTTCTCCCTGAGTATGCACCGTTGCCAAAGTTCGTCGTGCCCAGACACCACGTGATGATCGGGTGTGATAAGCTCTACGTCCATCTACAACGGGTGCAAGCCAGTTTTGCACACACAGAATACTCAGGTTAAACTTGACGAGCCTAGCATATGCAGATATGGCCTCGGAACACTGAGACCGAAAGGTCGAGCGTGAATCATATAGTAGATATGATCAACATAGTGATGTTCACCATTGAAAACTACTCCATTTCACGTGATGATCGGTTATGGTTTAGTTGATTTGGATCACGTAATCACTTAGAAGATTAGAGGGATGTCTTTCTAAGTGGGAGTTCTTAAGTAATATGATTAATTGAACTTTAATTTATCACGAACTTAGTCCTGGTAGTATTAGCATATCTATGCTGTAGATCAATAGCTCGCGATGTTGCTCCCAGTTTATTGTGTTCCTAGAGAAAAATCTTGTTGAAAAATGTTAGTAGCAATGATGCGGATTGGATCCGTGATATGAGGATTATCCTCATTGCTGCACAGAAGAATTATGTCTTTGATGCACCGCTAGGTGACAGACCTATTGCAGGAGCAGATGCAGACGTTATGAACGTTTGGCTAGCTCAATATGATGACTACTTGATAGTTTAGTGCACCATGCTTAACAACTTAGAATCGGGATTTCAAAGGCGTTTTGAACGTCATGGACCATATGAGATGTTCCAGGAGTTGAAGTTAATATTTCAAGCAAATACCCGAGTTGAGAGATATGAAGTCTCCAACAAGTTCTATAGCTAAAAGATGGAGGAGAATAGCTCAAGCAGTGAGCATGTGCTCAGATTGTCTGGGTACTATAATCACTTGAATCAAGTGGGAGTTAATCTTCCAGATAAGATAGTGGTTGATAGAATTCTCTAGTCATCATCACCAAGTTAGTAGAACTTCGTGATGAACTATAGTATGCAAGGGATGACGAAAACAATTCCCAAGCTCTTCGTGATGCTGAAATCGACGAAGGTAGAAATCAAGTAAAATATCAAGTGTTGATGGTAGACAAGACCACTAGTTTCAAAAAAGGGCAAAGGGAAGAAGGGGAACTTCAAGAAGAACGGCAAGCAAGTTGCTGCTCAAGTGAAGAAGCCCAAGTCTGGTCCTAAGCCTGAGACTAAGTGCTTCTACTGCAAAGTCGGTCACTGGAAGCGGAACTACCCCAAGTAATTGGCGGATAAGAAGGATGGCAAAGTAAACATAGGTATATTTGATATACATGTTATTGATGTGTACTTTACTAGTGTTTATAGCAACCCCTCAGTATTTGATACTAGTTCAGTTGCTAAGAACAGTAACTCGAAACGGGAGGTGCGGAATAAACAGAGACTAGTTAAGGGTGAAGTAACGATGTGTATTGGAAATGGTTCCAAGATTGATATGATCATCATCGCACACTCCCTATACTTTCGGGATTAGTGTTAAACCTAAAATAAATGTTATTTAGTGTTTGCGTTGAGCATGAATATGATTGGATCATGTTTATTGCAATACGGTTATTCATGCAAGTTAGAGAATAATTGTTGTTCTATTTACATGAATAAAACCTTCTATGGTCATACGCCCAATGAAAATGGTTTGTTGGATCTCGATCGTGGTGATACACATTTTTATAATATTGAAGACAAAAGATGCAAAGTTAATAATGATAGTGCAACTTATTTGTGGCACTGCCGTTTAGGTCATATTGGTGTAAAGCGCATGAAGAAAATCCATGCTGATGGGCTTTTGGAATCACTTGATTATGAATTAGTTGATGCTTGCGAACCATGCCTCATGGGCAAGATGACTAAGACTCCGTTCTCTGGAACAATGTAGCAAGCAACAGATTTGTTGGAAATCATGCATACTGATGTATGTGGTCCGATGAATATTGAAGCTCGCGGCAGGTATCATTATTTTCTGATCTTCACAGATGATTTGAGCAGATATGAGTATATCTACTTGATGAAACACAAGTCTGAAACATTTGAAAAGTTCAAAGAACTTCAGAGTGAAGTGGAAAATCATCATGACAAGAAAATAAAGTTTCTACGATCTGATCGCAGATGCAAATATTTGAGTTACGAGTTTGGTCTTCAATTAAAACAATGTGGAATAGTTTCACAAAATCATGCCACCTGGAACCCCACAGTGTAATGGTGTGTCCAAACATCGTAACCGCACTTTATTAGATATGGTGCGATCTATGATGTCGCTTACCGATTTACCACTATCATTTTGGGGTTATGCATTAGAGACAGCTACATTCACATTAAATAGGGCACCATCTAAATTCGTTGAGACGACACCGTATGAACTATGGTTTGGCAAGAAACCTAAGCTGTCGTTTCTTAAAGTTTGAGGTTACAATGCTTATGTGAAAAAGTTTCAACCTGATAAGCTCAAACCCAAATCGGAGAAGTGCATCTTCATAGGATACCCAAAAGAAAATGTTGGATACACCTTCTATCACAGATCCGAAGGCAAGTTATTCATTGCTGAGAATAGATCCTTTCTAGAGAAGGAGTTTCTCTCGAAAGAAGTGAGTGGGAGGAAAGTAGAACTTGATGAGGTAACTGTACCTGCTCCCTTATTGGAAAGTAGTTCATCACAGAAATCTGTTCCTGTGACTACTACACCAATTAGTGAGGAAGCTAATGATGATGATCATGTAACTTCAGATCAAGTTACTACCGTACCTCGTAGGTAAACCAGAGTGAGATCCGCACCAGAGTGGTACGGTAATCCTGTTCTGGAGATCATGTTACTTGACCATGACGAACCTACGAACTATGAGGAAGCGATGATGAGCCCAGATTCCGCGAAATGGCTTGAGGCCATACAATCTGAGATGCGATCCATGTATGAGAACAAAGTGTGGACTCTGATTGAATTGCCCATTGATCGGCAAGCCATTGAGATTAAATGGATCTTCAAGAGGAAGACAGACGCTGATAGTAGTGTTACTATCTACAAAGCTAGAATTGTCGCAAAAATGTTTTCGACAAGTTCAAGGTGTTGACTACGATGAGAGTTTCTCACTCGTATCTATGCTTAAGTCTGTCCGAATCATGTTAGCAATTGTCATCTGGCAAATGGATAAACAAAACTGCATTCCTTAATGGATTTATTAAAGAAGAGTTGTATATGATGCAACCAGAAGGTTTTGTCAATCCTAAAGGTGCTAACAAAATATGCAAGCTCCAGCGATCCATCTATGGACTGGTGTAAGCATCTCGGAGTTGGAATATACGCTTTGATAAGTTGATCAAAGCATATGATTTTATACAGACTTGCGGTGAAGCCTGTATTTACAAGAAAGTGAGTGGGAGCACTACAACATTTCTGATAAGTATATGTGAATGACATATTGTTGATCGGAGATAATGTAGAATTATTCTGCAAAGCATAAAGGAATGTTTGAAAGGAGTTTTTCAAAGAAAGACCTCGGTGAAGCTGCTTACATATTGAGCATCAAGATCTATAGAGATAGATCAAGACGCTTGATAAGTTTTTCAATGAGTACATACCTTGACAAGATTTTGAAGTAGTTCAAAATGGAACAGTCAAAGAAGGAGTTCTTGCCTGTGTTACAAGGTGTGAAGTTGAGTAAGACTCAAAACCCGACCACGGCAGAAGATAGAGAGAGAATGAAAGTCATTCCCTATGCCTCAGCCATAGGTTCTATAAAGTATGCCATGTTGTGTACCAGACCTATTGTATACCCTGCCCTGAGTTTGGCAAGTGAGTACAATACTGATCTAGGAGTAGATCACTGGACATTGGTCAAAATTATCCTTAGTGGAATAAGTATATGTTTCTTGATTATGGAGGTGACAAAAGGTTCATCGTAAAGGGTTACGTCGATGCAAGTTTTGACACTGATCCAGATGACTCAAAGTCTCAATCTGGATACATATTAAAAGTGGGAGCAATTAGGTAGAGTAGCTTAGTGCAGAGCATTGTTGACATAGAAATTTGCAAAATACTTACGGATCTGTATGTGGCAGACCCGTTGACTAAACTTCTCTCACAAGCAAAACATGATCACACCCTAGTACTCTTTGGGCGTTAATCACATAGCGATGTGAACTAGCTAGATTATTGAATCTAGTAAACCCTTTGGGTGTTGGTCACATGACGATGTGAACTATGGGTGTTAATCACAAGGTGATGTGAACTATTGATGTTAAATCACATGGCGATGTGAACTAGATTATTGACTCTAGTGCAAGTGGGAGATTGAAGGAAATATGCCCTAGAGGCAATAATAAAGTTATTATTTATTTCCTTATTTCATGATAAATGTTTATTATTCATTCTAGAATTGTATTAACCAGAAACATAATACATGTGTGAATACATAGCCAAACAAAGTGTCACTAGTATGCCTCTACTTGACTAGCTCGTTGATCGAAGATGGTTATGTTTCCTAGCCATAGACATGAGTTGTCATTTGATTAACGGGATCACATCATTAGGAGAATGATGTGATTGACTTGACCCATTCCATTAGCTTAGCACTTGATCGTTTAGTTTGTTGCTATTGTTTTCTTCATAACTTATACATGTTCCTATGACTATGAGATTATGCAACTCCCATTTACCGGAGGAACACTTTGTGTGCTACCAAACTTCACAACGTAACTGGGTGATTATAAAGGTGCTCTACAGGTGTCTCCGAAGATACTTGTTGGGTTGGCGTATTTCGAGATTAGGATTTGTCACTCTGATTGTCGGAGAGGTATCTCTGGGCCCTCTCGGTAATGCACATCACTTAAGCCTTGCAAGCATTGCAACTAATAAGTTAGTTGCGGGATGATGTATTACGGAACGAGTAAAAGAGACTTGCCGGTAACGAGATTGAACTAGGTATTGAGATACCGACGATCGAATTTCGGGCAAGTAACATACCGATGACAAAAGGAACAACGTATGTTGTTATGCGGTCTGACTGATAAAGATCTTCGTAGAATATGTGGGAGCCAATATGAGCATCCAGGTTCCGCTATTGGTTATTGACCGGAGACATGTCTTGGTCATGTCTACATAGTTCTCGAACCCGTAGGGTCCACACGCTTAAAGTTTCGGTGACGATTGTATTATGAGTTTATGTGATTTGATGTACCGAAGGTAGTTCGGAGTCCCGGATGAGATTGAGGACATGACGAGGAGTCTCGAAATGGTCGAGACGTAAAGATCGATATATTGGACGAATATATTCAGACATCGGAAAGGTTCCGAGTGATTCGGGTATTTTCGGGGTTACCGGGGAGTTACGGGAATACGAGGAAGAAGTAATGGGCCTCATGGGCCAAGTGGTGGAAGAGAGGAGGCAGGCGCGCGGCCCCCCTAGCCCAAACCGAATTGGACTAGGGGGTCGGCCCCCCTTTCCTCTTTTCCTCCTTCTCCTTCCTTCTCCTTCTCCTCCTTCCTTTTCTCCTCCTAGTAGGAGTAGGAAAGGGGAGTCCTACTCCTACTAGGAGGAGGACTCCTCCTCCTGGCGCGCCCATAGAGGCCGGCCGGCCTCCCCCTTGCTCCTTTATATACAGGGGCAGGGGGGCACCTCTAGACACAGAAGTTGATCAGTTGATCTCTCCCAGCCGTGTGTGGTGCCACCCTCCACCATATTCCACCTCGGTCATATCGTAGCAGTGCTTAGGCGAAGCCCTGCGTCAGTAGCAACATCATCACCGTCACCATGCAGTCGTGCTGACGGAACTCTCCCGTGAAGCTCTGCTGGATCGGAGTTCGCGGGATGTCATCGAGCTGAACGTGTGCTGAACTCGGAGGTGCCGTGTGTTCGGTACTTGGTGTTGGGGAATGTAGCAGAATTTCAAAATTTTCTACGCATCACCAAAATCAATCTATGGAGTCATCTAGAAACGAGGGAGAGAGGAGTGCATCTACATACCCTTGTAGATCACGAGCGGAAGCGTTCTAGAGAACGGGGTTGATGGAGTCGTACTCAACGTGATTCAAATCACCGATGACCTAGTGCCGAACGGACGGCACCTCCGCGTTCAACACACGTACGGTTGGGAGACGTCTCCTCCTTCTTGATCCAGCAAGGGGGAAGGAGAGGTTGATGAAGATCCAGCAGCATGACGGCGTGGTGGTGGAAGCAACGGTGATGTCGGCAGGGCTTCGCCAAGCGCCGGGAGACGGAGGAGTGTCACGGGAGGGAGAGGGAGAGGCCAGGGGCTTGGGTGCGCAGCCCTCCCTTCCCCCCACTATATATAGGGTGCCTGGGGGGCGCCGGCCCTAGGAGATCCAATCTCCTAGGGGGGCGGCGGCCAAGGGGGTGCCTTGCCCCCCAAGGCAAGGGTGGCGCCCCCACCCCTAGGGTTTCTAACGCTAGGCGCAGGGGGAGGCCCAAGGGGAGGCGCACGAGCCCACTAGGGGCTGGTTCCCCTCCCACTTCAGCCCATGGGGCCCTCCGGGATAGGTGGCCCCACCCGGTGGACCCCCGGGACCCTTCCGGTGGTCCCGGTACAATATCTGTGACCCCGAAACCTTCCCGATGGCCGAAACTGGACTTCCTATATATAAATCTTTACCTCCAGACCATTCCGGAACTCCTATGACATCCGGGATCTCATCCGGGACTCCGAACAACTTTCGGGTTACCGTGTGCTAATATCTCTACAACCCTAGTGTCATCGAACCTTAAGTGTGTAGACCCTACGGGTTCGGGAGACATGCAGACATGACCGAGAAGCCTCTCCGGTCAATAATCAACAGCGGGATCTGGATACCCATGTTGGCTCCCACAAGCTCCACGATGATCTCATCGGATGAACCATGATGTCGAGGATTCAATCAATCCGTATATAATTCCCTTTGTCAATCGGTACGTTACTTGCCCGAGACTCGATCGTCGGTATCCCAATACCTTGTTTAGTCTCGTTACCGGCAAGTCACTTTACTCGTACCGTAATGCATGATCCCGTGATCAATCACTTGATCACTTTGAGCTCATTATGATGATGCATTACCGAGTGGGCCCAAAGATACCTCTCCGTCATACGGAGTGACAAATCCCAGTCTCGATTCATGCCAACCCAACAGACACTTCCGGAGATACCTGTAATGTACCTTTATAGTCACCCAGTTATGTTGTGACGTTTGGCACACCCAAGGCACTCCTACAGTATCCGGGAGTTGCACAATCTCATGGTCTAAGGAAATGATACTTCACATTCAAAAAAGCTACAACAAACGAACTACACGATCTTTGAGCTAAGCTTAGGATTGGGTCTTGTCCATCGCATCATTCTCCTAATGATGTGATCCCGTTATCAATGACATCTAATGTCCATAGTCAGGAAACCATGACTATCCTTTGATCAACGAGCTAGTCAACTAGAGGCTCACTAGGGGCGTGTTGTGGTCTATGTATTCACACATGTATTACGATTTCCGAATAACACAATTATAGCATGAACAATAGACAATTATCAAGAACAAAGAAATATAATAATAACCATTTTATTATTGCCTCTAGGGCATATTTCCAAGAGTCTCCCACTTGCAATAGAGTCAATAGTCTAGTTACATTGTGATGAATCGAACACCCATGCAGTTCTGGTGTTGATCATGTTGTGCTCTAGGGAGAGGTTTAGTCAACGGATCTGCCACATTCAGGTCCGTATGTACTTTACAAATATCTATGACTCCATTTTGAACACTTTCACGAATGGAGTTGAAGCGACGCTTGATTGCCTGGTCTTCCTGTGAAACCTGGGCTCCTTGGCAAGGGAAATAGCTCCAGTGTTGTCACATAAGAAAGTCATCGGGCCCGACGCATTGGGTATGACTCTTAGGTCGGTAATGAGCTCCTTCACCCAGAGTGCTTCTTGTGCTGCCTCCGAGGCTGCCATGTACTCCGCTTCACATGTAGATCATGCCACAACGCTTTGCTTGCAACTGCACCAGCTTACTGCCCCACCATTCAAAATATACACGTATCCGGTTTGTGACTTAGAGTCATCCAGATCTGTGTTGAAGCTAGCATCGACGTGACCCTTTACGACGAGCTCTTCGTCACCTCCATAAACGAGAAACATTTCCTTAGTCCTTTTCAGGTACTTCAGGATATTCTTGACCGCTGTCCAGTGTTCCATGCCGGGACTACTTTGGTACCTTCCTACCAAACTTACGACAAGGTTTACATCAGGTCTGGTACACAACATAGCATACATGATAGACCCTATGGCCGAGGCATAGGGGACGACACTCATCTTTTCTCTATCTTCTGCCGTGGTCGGGCATTGAGCCGTGCTCAATCTTGTACCTTGCAATACAGGCAAGAACCCCTTCTTTGACTGATCCATCTTGAACTTCTTCAATATCTTGTCAAGGTACACACTCTGTGAGAGACCAATGACGCATCTCGATCTATCTCTATAGATCTTGATGCCGAATATATAAGCAGCTTCTCCAAGGTCCTTCATTGAAAAACACTTGTTCAAGTTGGCCTTTATGCTTTCCAAGAATTCTATATCATTTCCCATCAACAGTATGTCATCCACATACAATATGCAAAATGCTACAGAGCTCTCACTCACTTTCTTGTAAATGCAGGCTTCTCCATAAGTCTGCATAAACCCAAACGCTTTGATCATCTCATCAAAGCGAATGTTCCAACTCTGAGATGCTTGCACCAGCCCATAAATTGAGCGTTGGAGTTTGCACACCTTGTCAGCATTCTTAGGATCGACAAAACCTTCTGGCTGCATCATATACAATTCTTCCTTAAGGAAACCATTAAGGAATGCCATTTTGACGTCCATTTGTCATATCTCATAATCATAGAATGCGGCAATTGCTAACATGATTCGGACGGACTTCAGCTTCGCTACGGGTGAGAAAGTCTCATCGTAGTCAACCCCTTGAACTTGTCTATAACCCTTAGCGACAAGCCGAGCTTTATAAATGGTCACATTACCATCCATGTCTATCTTCTTCTTAAAGATCCATTTATTTTCTATGGCTCTCCGATCAACGGGCAAGTCAGTCAAAGTCCATACTTCATTTTCATACATGGATCCTATCTCGGATTTCATGGCTTCCAGCCATTTGTCGGAATCCGGGCCCGCCATCGCTTCTTCATAGTTCGAAGGTTCACCGTTGTCTAACAACATGATTTCCAAGACAGGGTTGCCGTACTACTCTGGTGCGGAACGTGTCCTTGTGGACCTACGAAGTTCAGTAGCAACTTGATCTGAAGTTTCATGATCATCATCAACTTCCTCTCTAGTCGGTTGAGGCACCTCAGGAACATTTTCTTGAGCTGCGCCACTTACCGGTTCAAGAGGTAATACTTCATCAAGTTCTACCTTCCTCCCACTTATTTCTTTCGAGAGAAACTCTTTCTCTAGAAAGGACCCATTCTTGGCAACAAAGATCTTGCCTTTGGATCTGAGGTAGAAGGTATACCCAACAGTTTCTTTAGGGTATCCTATGAACACGCATTTTTCCGACTTGGGTTTGAGCTTTTCAAGTTGAAGTTTCTTGACATAAGCATCGCATCCCCAAACTTTTAGAAATGATAGCTTAGGTTTCTTCCCAAACCATAATTCATACGGTGTCGTCTCAACGGATTTCGACAGAGCCCTATTTAAAGTGAATGCGGCAGTCTCTAAAGCATTGACAGCGGTAAATCGGTAAGAGACATCATAGAGCGCACCATATCCAATAGAGTGCGATTACGATGTTCGGACACACCATTATGCTGAGGTGTTCCAGGCGGCGTGAGTTGTGAAACTATTCCACATTTTCTTAAGTGTGTGCCAAATTCGTGACTCAAGTATTCTCCCCCCACGATCTGATCGCAAGAACTTGATTTTCCTGTCACGTTGATTCTCAACCTCACTATGAAATTCCTTGAACTTTTCAAAGGTCTCAGACTTGTGTTTCATTAAGTAGACATACCCATATCTACTCAAGTCATCAGTGAGGGTGAGAACATAACGATAGCCACCGTGAGCCTCAACACTCATTGGACCGCACACATCAGTATGTATGATTTCCAATAAGTTGGTTGCTCGCTCCATTGTTCCTGAGAACGGAGTCTTGGTCATTTTACCCATGAGGCATGGTTCGCACGTGTCAAATGATTCGTAATCAAGAGACTCTAAAAGTCCATCTGCATGGAGCTTCTTCGTGCGTTTGACACCTATGTGACCAAGGCGGCAGTGCCACAAGTATGTGGGACTATCATTATCAACCTTACATCTTTTGGTATTCACACTATGAATATGTGTAGCATTACGCTCGAGATTCATTAGGAATAAACCATTCACCATCAGAGCATGACCATAAAACATATCTCTCATATAAATAGAACAACCATTATTCTCGGATTTAAATGAGTACCCATCTTGTATTAAACGAGATCCTGATACAATGTTCATGCTCAAAGCTGGCACTAAATAACAATTATCGAGGTTTAAAACTAATCCCGTAGGTAAATGTAGAGGTAGCGTGTCGACGGCAATCACATCGACCTTGGAACCATTCCCGACGCGCATCGTCACTCGTCCTTCGCCAGTCTCCGTTTATTCCGCAGCTCCTGCTTTGAGTTACAAATGTGAGCAACCGCACCGGTATCAAATACCCAGGAGCTACTACGAGTACTGGTAAGGTACACATCAATTACATGTATATCACATATACCTTTCGTGATGCTGTCCTTCTTGTTCGCTAAGTATTTGGGGCAGTTCCGCTTCCAGTGACCACTTCCCTTGCAATAAAAACACTCTGTCTCGGGCTTGGGTCCATTCTTTGGCTTCTTCCCGGCAGCTTGCTTACCAGGCGCGGCAACTCCCTTGCCGTCCTTCTTGAAGTTCTTCTTACCCTTGCCTTTCTTGAACTTAGTGGTTTTATTCACCATCAACACTTGATGTTCCTTTTTGACTTCTACCTCTGCTGATTTCAGCATTGCAAATACTTCAGGGATGGTCTTTTCCATCCCCTGTATATTTAAGTTCATCACAAAGCTTTTGTAGCTCGGTGGAAGCGACTGAAGGATTCTGTCAATGACCGCGTCATCCGGGAGATTAACTCCCAGCTAAGTCAAGCGGTTATGCAACCTAGACATTTTGAGTATGTGCTCACTGACAGAACTATTTTCCTCCATCTTACAGTTGAAGAACTTGTCGGAGACTTCATATCTCTCGACCCGGGCATGAGCTTGAAAAACCATTTTCAGCTCTTCGAACATCTCATATGCTCCGTGTCTCTCAAAACGCTTTTGGAGCCCCGGTTCTAAGCTGTAAAGCATGCCGCACTGAACGAGGGAGTAATCATCAGCACGTGTCTGCCAAGCGTTCATAACGTCTTGGTTCTGTGGGACGGGTGTGTCACCTAGCGGTGCTTCTAGGACATAATCTTTCTTGGCAGCTATGAGGATGATCCTCAGGTTCCGGACCCAGTCTGTATAGTTGCCGCCATCGTCTTTCAGCTTGGTTTTCTCTAGGAACGCATTGAAGTTGAGGACAACGTGGGCCATTTGATCTACAAGACATATTGTAAAGATTTTAGACTAAGTTCATGATAATTAAGTTCATCTAATCAAATTATTAAATGAACTCCCACTCAGATAGACATCCCTCCAGTCATCTAAGTATAACATGATCCGAGTTAACTAGGCCATGTCCGATCATCACGTGATACGGACTAGTCAACATCGATGAACATCTTCATGTTGATCGTATCTTCTATACGACTCATGCTCGACCTTTCGGTCTTCTGTGTTCCGAGGCCATGTCTGTAGATGCTAGGCTCGTCAAGTCAACCTAAGTGTATTGCGTGTGTAAATCTGTCTTACACCTGTTGTATTCGAACATTAGAATCTATCACACCCGATCATCACGTGGTGCTTCAAAACAACGAACCTTCGCAACGGTGCACAGTTAGGGGGAACACTTTCTTGAAATTATTACGAGGGATCATCTTATTTAAGCTACCGTGGTTCTAAGAAAATAATATGTAAAACATGATAAACATCACATGCAATCAAATAGTGACATGATATGGCCAATATCATTTGCTCCTTTGATCTCCATCTTCGGGGCTCCATGATAATCGTTGTCACCGGCATGACACCATGATCTCCATCATCATGATCTCCATCATCGTGTCTTCTTGAAGTTGTCTCGTCATCTATTACTTCTACTACTATGGCTAACGCTTTAGCAATAAAGTAAAGTAATTACATGACGTTTATGTTGACACGCAGGTCATAAATAAATAAAGACAACTCCTATGGCTCCTGCCGGTTGTCATACTCATCGACATGCAAGTCGTGATTCCTATTACAAGAACATGATCAATCTCATACATCACATATATCATTCATAATTCATCACAACCTTTGGCCATATCACATCACAAAAACACTTGCTGCAAAAACAAGTTAGACGTCCTCTAATTGTTGTTGCAAGTTTTTACGTGGCTGCTATAGGTTTCTAGCAAGAACGGTAATTCTTACCTACGCCAAAACCACAACGTGAATTGCCAATTTCTATTTACCCTTCATAAGGACCCTGTTCATCGAATCCGATCCGACTAAAGTGGGAGAGACAGACACCCGCCAGCCACCTTATGCAACTAGCGCATGTCAGTCGGTGGAACCGGTCTCACGTAAGCGTACGTGTAAGGTTGGTCCGGGCCGCTTCATCCCACGATGCCGCCGAATCAAGATAAGACTAGTAACGGCAAGCAAATTGACAATATCGACGCCCACAACTACTTTGTGTTCTACTCGTGCATAGTAACTACGCATAGACCTAGCTCATGATGCCACTGTTGGGGAACGTAGCAGAATTTTAAAATTTTCTACGCATCACCAAAATCAACCTATGGAGTCATCTAGCAACGAGGGAGAGAGGAGTGCATCTACATACCCTTGTAGATCACGAGCGGAAGCGTTTAAGAGAACGGGGTTGATGGAGTCATACTCGACGTGATTCAAATCACCGATGACCTAGTGCCGAACGGACGACACCTCCGTGTTCAACACACGTACGGTTGGGATACGTCTCCTACTTCTTGATCCAGCAAGGGGGAAGGAGAGGTTGATGAAGATCCAGCAACACGACGGCGTGGTGGTGGAAGCAACGGTGATCTCGGCAGGGCTTCGCCAAGCGCTGGGAGACGGAGGAGTATCACGGGAGGGAGAGGGAGAGGCCAGGGGCTTGGGTGCGCAGCCCTCCCTCCCCCCACTATATATAGGGTGCCTAGTGGGGGGGCGCCGGCCCTAGGAGATCCAATCTCCTAGGGGGGCGGCGGCCAAGGGGGTGCCTTGCCCCCCAAGGCAAGGGTGGCGCCCCCACCCCTAGGGTTTCTAACCCTAGGCGCAGGGGAGGCCCAAGGGGGGGCGCACCAGCCCACTAGGGGCTGGTTCCCCTCCCACTTCAGCCCATGGGGCCCTCGGAGATAGGTGGCCCCACCCGGTGGACCCCCGGGACCCTTCCGGTGGTCCCGGTACAATACCGGTGACCCCGAAACCTTCCCGATGACCGAAACTGATATATAAATCTTTACCTCCGGACCATTCCGGAACTCCTCGTGACGTCTGGGATATCATCCGGGACTCTGAACAACTTTCGGGTTACCGTGTGCTAATATCTCTACAACCCTAGCATCATCGAACCTTAAGTGTGTAGACCCTACGGGTTCGGGAGACATGCAGACATGACCGAGAAGCCTCTCCGGTCAATAACCAACAGCGGGATCTGGATACCCATGTTGGCTCCCACAAGCTCCATGATGATCTCATCGAATGAACCACGATGTCGAGGATTCAATCAATCCGTATACAATTCCCTTTGTCAATCGGTACGTTACTTGCCCGAGACTCGATTGTCGGTATCCCAATACCTTGTTCAGTCTCGTTACCGGCAAGTCACTTTACTCGTACCGTAATGCATGATCCCGTGATCAATCACTTGATCACTTTGAGCTTATTATGATGATGCATTACCGAGTGGGCCCAGAGATACCTCTCCGTCATACGGAGTGACAAATCCCAGTCTCGATTCGTGCCAACCCAACAGACACTTTCGGAGATACCTGTAATGTACCTTTATAGTCACCCAGTTACGTTGTGACGTTTGGCACACCCAAGGCACTCCTACGGTATCCGGGAGTTGCACAATCTCATGGTCTAAGGAAATGATACTTGACATTCAAAAAAGCTACAGCAAACAAACTACATGATCTTTGAGCTAAGCTTAGGATTGGGTCTTGTCCATCGCATCATTCTCCTAATGATGTGATCCTGTTAGCAATGACATCTAATGTCCATAATCAGGAAACCATGACTATCCTTTGATCAACGAGCTAGTCAACTAGAGGCTCACTAGGGACGTGTTGTGGTCTATGTATTCACACATGTATTACGATTTCCGGATAACACAATTATAGCATGAATAATAACAATTATCATGAACAAAGAAATATAATAATAACCATTTTATTATTGCCTCTAGGGCATATTTCCAACACTTGGATCAGTCGGATCGTGAAGATGTATGACTACATCAACCGCATGGTGCTAACGCTTCCGCTTTCGGTCTACGAGGGTACATGGACAACACTCTCCCCTCTCGTTGCTATGCATCACCATGATCTTGCGTGTGCATAGGAAAATTTTGAAATTACTACGTTCCCCAACATCTTGTGCCGAAAGACACACTTGCTCGTGATGATGTTGGCACAAGGCGGCAGAGGGACAAGCTGCCAGGTGCGGTTCCGCTGGAGAGCGTCGAACTCTTCCTGCATCGTAGCGAGCCAATGAGCATCCGGGAGGCGGCTCGAGCTGACGATGGGAGAGGGGACGGCTCAGAGACGGAAGCGGCGAGAAGGTACTCATCGCTGGTGTACCGCGTGCTCGGGCGGAGAGTTCTAGCCCGAGAGAGAGTCATCGGGCGAAGCAGCAAGTCCGGTGCAGCAGCGGGCGATGACGAAGAAGAGCCCGCCACCGCCGAGGCCGCGGGCGAGGCCGCCGCGGGTGAGGCTGTGGGGGACGCCGAGAGGGGCGCCAGGGACGCATGAGGCGTCACGGCCACTTCGGAGGGCGCCGGCAGCGTGGCCGCCGGGGAAGCCGACGACATGGTCGGAGCTGGGGACGCCAAGGGCGTCGCGGGCACCGGGAGGGGTGTAGCCCCTGAGGCAGGCAGCCGGGGAGAAACTCGACCCGTGGCGCGGGGGACACCCTCCAAGCTGGGAGGTGGCCCAAGAGAAGCATGCGGGCGGCCGTCACCGGGAGCGGGCAAAGCCGCAACATCTGAAGGTACCTGCTGAAACGGGAAAACCATCTCATCAAAGTAAACATGTCGGGAAGTGATCACCCGATGTGAGATAGGATCATAGTAGCGGTAGCATTTGGTGTTGGGGAGATAGCCGAGAAAGATGCAGGCCATGGATCGAGGTGCGAACTTATGTGGAGCCCGTGCCATCAGCGCACAATGCGGCTGGCCGAGCACCACGTGGTCACGACAAAGAGGCAACACAAGCCGAACACCAGCCCGCTCTACCCCGCCATAAAGGTAGAGACAAAACTGCTCAGGGATACATGTATGATCTCTGCCAGAGCCTGAAAAATAAAACAGGTCCGGCCAGATCGATCTACGGATCACGGGGGCGTGCCTCGACGCACGATGACAGCTATCAAGCCGAACATGGCAAGCACAATTACGTCCGAGCCAAAAACCGCAGACGGATTCCATCCGAACTACGTCACGAACTGGCCCGATATAGAGGCACCGCACACCCTCTCTGCTTCACTGATGAAGTCATGGATCATGAATTCCTAGAAGGGTTCAAACCCGTGAATATCGAATCATATGATGGAATCACTGACACCGCGGTATGGATTGAAGACTTCATTCTCCATATTCATATGGCCCGCGGCGATGATCTTCACGCCATCAAATACCTTCCCCTAAAACTCAAGGGGCCATCCCGGCACTGGCTGAACAGCCTGCCCGAAAATCCCATTTGCAGCTGGGAGGACTTGGAAGAAGCCTTCCTTGACAACTTCCAAGGTACATATGTTCGACCTCCGGATGCCGACGACTTAAGTCACATAATTCAACAGCCCGGAGAGTCAACCAGGAAATTCTGGACTAGATTCCTAACTAAAAAGAACCAGATCATCGACTGTCCGGGCACCGAAGCCCTAGCGGCATTTAAACATAGCATCTGGGACGAATGGCTCGCCCGACTCCTCGGCCAAGAAAAGCCGAAGTCCATGGCATCCCTCACGGCACTCATGACCCGCTTTTGCGCGGGCGAAAATAGCTGGCTAGCCAGTAGTAAAAACAATACAAGCGAACCTGGCACTTCGGAAGCCAGAAATAGCAACGGCAAGCCCCGACGCAACAGACATGAGCGTCGAAGCAACGGTGATAATACCAATGACACGACGGTCAACGCCGGATTCAGTGGCTCCAAGTCCGGTCAGCGGAAGAAGCCATATAAAAGAAATAATCAGGTCCCTTCCAGCCTGGATCGCATACTCGATCACCCATGTCAGATCCATGGCAGCCCTGATAAACCAGCCAATTATACCACAGGAGTTGTTGGGTCTTCAAACAGGCCGGCAAGTTCAATGCCGAAGACAAGGAGAAGGGGTTGCAAAGCGAGAATGACGAGGAGGAGCCCCATCCACCGAACACAGGGGCACAAAAGAAGTTCCCCCCTCAAATCAAAATAGTGAACATGATATACGCCACCCATATCCCCAAGAGGGAGCGCAAACGCGCGCTCAGGGACATCTATGCGATAGAGCCAGTCGCCCCAAAATCCAACCCACGGTCGTCATGCCCGATCACCTTTGATCGTAGGGAACATCCGACCAGTATCCGTCACGGCGGGTCAGCCTCACTGGTCCTCGACCCACTAATTGATGGATTTCACCTCACACGAGTCCTCATGGACGGCGGCAGCAGCCTCAACCTGCTTTACCAGGATACAATGCGCAAAATGGGCATCGACCCATCAAGGATCAAGCCCACCAAAACTACCTTTAAAGGAGTTATACCAGGTGTAGAGGCCCGCTGCTCGGGCTCAATCACATTGGAGGTCATCTTCGGATCTCCGGACAACTTCCGAAGCGAGGAGTTAATCTTCGGCATTGTCCCCTTCCGCAGTGGCTATCATGCATTGCTCGGACGAATTGCATTTGCCCGATTCAATGCGGTGCCGCACTATGCTTATCTCAAGCTCAAGATGCCCGGACCACGCGGTGTCATAACAGTCAATGGAAATACGCAGCGCTCCCTCCGTACCGAGGAGCACACCGTTGCCCTGGCAGCAGAGTTACAGAGCGGCCTCCACAAACAGAACCTTAATTCGGCAACCATACTCCCTGAGACTGTCAAACGAGTCTGGACTACCATGCGCTAGGACAGCCCAACTCATCAAGAGCTCAACTAGCAATTCGGCCTCCGTCCCAGACCACACCAAGTGGCGGAGTTCGCGCCGCGCGTACATAACTACACACTCAAAATACCATGGGCATAGACGGATGCATAACTAGATTGTGATCAATAATAAGGCTCGACCTCCCCTGGACACACATACTTTCACTTTTTATTTTTTCCTCTTCAGGTTTCCTTTCCTCAGTCCTCTCTCACCGGCCTCATAATCTGTCCTTTCGAAGGACGGACACACCAAGGTGGCAAGTAGCACAAACTTGGCGATCAGTCTACCTGTTTTCAGGACCCGTACGCAGCTCTCCCTTGGTCTTGGCATGTTAAATAACCACTGTTGCTTCTCGCACTTTTTGTTCAAGCACGCTCTTACATATTAATTAAAATTATAATGGAAACAGTTTACGGCCCAACATATGTGGCACTAGCTTCTTATTTATTTTTTATTTTCGCTATTTTAATTTGCATCCGTACACCTTGGTACGCCGTAATCCGCCAGGGGCTTTATTGCGCCCCACACCATGGCAACAAGTTCGAACACTTTTTCAGTATAGTTCGGCACCCTGAGTTTAGCATTATATGCATTGGCTTCGAATCATGTCTTTGGTCAATAGTTGGGTTGCCCGGCTCCTGTACTTACTACCTTACGTTCCACTATATCGGCTAGGGTAGTAAAGGAAGAACTACTACGATTGTGTCGTGGTTTATCCGGATGAGCACCTCAGTAGAGAAAGCCGAAAACTGACTATCATGATGCAGCGTGAGCCGGTCAGCTCTTCGGAGGTTTCAAATCTTTAGCGATTTTTCCCGCATTATGCAATGAATCGCTTCTTATCCGATCAGGTGTTTACAACACCCTAGTCTGGATACTAGGGGTTGCGCCTACATTTTCATTGTCAAACTCCTATGGCTAAGTGAGGGTAATAAAGCCAAATAGTCCGATTGCCTGGTTCATTGCGCTAAACACCTCCTTTTAAGGATCAAACTCTTGGATAAAGAGTGTTTAGATTCATCCCGAACACCCCCGTACTACCTACATGGGGGCTGAAGCCGACGACTGGCCAACTCTCAGACTTGATGAAATGGCCGCACAGGAGGTAAAACTTTAAATAAACAAACAGCAAAGCATTATATTACATAGCAAGCCTTGTTTTCATCATACATGACGGGATTACATGAATGTATTCATTCAAAAATAATGTCCTTAGCACATTGCTCCGCCACAATGCGGGATCCCTTCAGAACATCTTCAAAATATCGCTCGGGCGTGCGATGCTCCTTGCGTGCGGGCGGTCCTTCGGTCGCGAGCTTGACGACATCCATCTTCGCCCATTGTATCTTGACATGAGCGAAGGCCATCCGCGCACCTTCTATGCAGACTGACCGCTTGATGGCGTCAAGATGAGGGAAAGCATTGACCAGCCGCTTCACGAGGCCGAAGTAGCTGCCGAGTATAGCTTTTGGAGGCCACAACCAAGTTATTAAATCCTTCATGGCTAGTTCAGCCACCCTAAGCAGCTCGACCATCTGTTTTAGCTGGTCGCTAAAGGGCACTGGATGTTCTGCTGCAAGGTATTGCGACCAGAACAGCTTCTCCGTTGAGCTCCCCTCTTCAGCCCAGAAGAATTATGCATCATCGGAAACACTGCGCGGCAAATCCACAAACACCCCTGGAGAACTCCAAATCCGGGCCAGTAAGAGATATCTCTGGCTCACATACTTGCTTTGCATAATAAAAGCCTTACCCGCCGCGATCTTCTTGGCCTCTTGGATCTCCCGGAGGGCGCCTTGGGCTTTGGCCCGGGCCTCTTGTGCACTTTGGCGGGCCTTAGCTGTTGGAAATATGCCCTAGAGGCAATAATAAAATGGTTATTATTATATTTCTTTGTTCATGATAATTGTCTATTGTTCATGCTATAATTGTGTTATCCGAAAATCGTAATACATGTGTGAATACATAGACCACAACACGTCCCTAGTGAGCCTCTAGTTGACTAGCTCGTTGATCAAAAGATAGTCATGGTTTCCTGACTATGGACATTGGACATCATTGATAATGGGATCGCATCATTAGGAGAATGATGTGATGGACAAGACTCAATCCTAAGCATAGCTCAAAGATCGTGTAGTTCGTTTGCTATAGCTTTTCCGAATGTCAAGTATCATTTCCTTAGACCATGAGATTGTGCAACTCCTGGATACTGTAGGAGTGCTTTGGGTGTGCCAAAAGTCACAACGTAACTGGGTGACTATAAAGGTACACTACGGGTATCTCCGAAAGTGTCTGTTGGGTTGGCATGAATCGAGACTGGGATTTGTGACTCCGTATGACGGAGAGGTATGTCTGGGCCCACTCGGTAATGCATCATCATAATGAGCTCAATGTGACCAAGTGGTTCATCACGGGATCATGCATTACGGTACGAGTAAAGTGACTTGCCGGTAACGAGATTGAACGAGGTATTGGGATACCGACGATCGAGTCTCGGGCAAGTAACGTACCGATTGACAAAGGGAATTGTATACGGGATTGATCGAATCCTCGACATCATGGTTCATCCGATGAGATCATCGAGGAGCATGTGGGAGCCAACATGGGTATCCAGATCCCGCTGTTGGTTATTGACCGAAGAGTCATCTCGGTCATGTCTCCGTGTCTCCCAAACCCATAGGGTCTACACACTTAAGGTTTGGTGACGCTAGGGTTGTTGAGATATTTGCATACATTAACCCGAAAGTTGTTCGGAGTCACGGATGAGATGCCGGACGTCACGAGGAGTTCTGGAATGGTCCGGAGGTGAAGATTTATATATAGGAAGTCAAGTTTCGGCCATCGGGAAGGTTTCGGGGGTAATCGGTATTGTACCGGGACCACCGGAAGGGTCCCGGGGGTCCACCGGGTGGGGCCACCTATCCCGGAGGGCCCCATGCGCTAAAGTGGGAGGGGAACCAGCCCCTGTGGGCTGGTGCGCCCCCCTTGGGCCTCCCCCTGCGCCTAGGGTTGGAAACCCTAGGGGTGGGGGGCGCCCCACTTGGCTTGGGGGGCACTCCACCCCCTTGGCCGCCGCCCCCCTTGGAGATTCAATCTCCTAGGGCCGGCGCCCCCCTAGGGGTCCTATATATAGTGGGGGGAGGGAGGGCAGCCGCACCCT
The DNA here is from genome assembly GCF_002162155.2 of Triticum dicoccoides. Classification (NCBI taxonomy): domain Eukaryota; kingdom Viridiplantae; phylum Streptophyta; class Magnoliopsida; order Poales; family Poaceae; genus Triticum; species Triticum dicoccoides. Next base: position 68,675,716 of record NC_041380.1, on the reverse strand, counting down.
AGCCCCTGGCGCGTCCCTCTCCCTCCCGTGACACTCCTCCCTCTCCCTGAGCTTGGCGAAGCCCTGCTGAGATCACCGTTGCTTCCACCACCACGCCGTCATGCTGCTGGAGCTTCATCAACCTCTCCTTCCCCCTTGCTGGATCAAGTTGGAGGAGACGTCTTCCCAACCGTACGTGTGTTGAACGCGGAGGTGTCGTCCGTTCGGCGCTAGGTCATCGGTGATTTGGATCACGACGAGTACGACTCCATCAACCTCGCTCTCTTGAACGCTTCCGCGCGCGATCTACAAGGGTATGTAGATGCACTCCCCTCTCTCTTGTTGCTAGATGACTCCATAGATTGATCTTAGTAATGTGTATAAAATTTTAAAATTCGGCTACGTTCCCCAACAGTGGCGTCATGAGCTAGGTCTATGCGTAGTTTCTATGCACGAGTAGAACACAAAGCAGTTGTGGGTGTGGATATTGTCAATTTCCTTGCCGTTACTAGTCTTACCTGGATTCGGCGGCATCGTGGGATGAAGCGGCCCAGACCAACCTTACACGTACGCTTACGTGAGACTGGTTCCACCAATTGACATGCACTAGTTGCATAAGGTGGCTGGCGGGTGTCTGTCTCTCCCACTTTAGTCGGATCGGATTCGATGAAAAGGGTCCTTATGAAGGGTAAATAGAAATTGGCATATCATGTTGTGGTTTTGGCGTAGGTAAGAAACGTTCTTGCTAGAAACCTATAGCAGCCACGTAAAAACTTGCAACAACAATTAGAGGACGTCTAACTTGTTTTTGCAGCATGTGCCGTGTGATGTGATATGGCCAAAAGGATGTGATGAATGATATATGTGATGTATGAGATTGATCACGTTCTTGTAATAGGAATCACGACTTGCATGTCGATGAGTATGACAACCGGTAGGAGCCATAGGAGTTGTCTTAATTTATTTATGACCTGCGTGTCAACATAAACATCATGTAATTACTTTACTTTATTGCTAAAGCGTTAGCCATAGTAGTAGAAGTAATAGATGACGAGACAACTTCAAGAAGACATGATGATGCAGATCATGATGATGGAGATCATGGTGTCATGCCGGTGACAACGATGATCATGAAGCCCCGAAGATGGAGATCAAAAGGAGCAAATGATATTGGCCATATCATGTCACTATTTGATTGCATGTGATGTTTATCATGTTTTGCATCTTATTTGCTTAGAACGACAGTAGCTTAAAAAAGATGATCCCTCGTAATAATTTCAAGAAAGTGTTCCCCCTAACTGTGCACCGTTCGTTGTTTCGAAGCACCACGTGATGATCGGGTGTGATAGATTCTAACGTTCAAATACAATGGGTGTAAGCCAGATTTACACATGCAATACACTTAGGTTGACTTGACGAGCCTAGCATGTACAGACATGGCCTTGGAACACGGAAAACCGAAAGTTCGAGCATGAGTCGTATAGAAGATACGATCAACATGAAGATGTTCACCGATGTTGACTAGTCCATCTCATGTGATGACCGGACATGGCCTAGTTGACTCGCATCATGTTTCACTTAGATGACTAGATGGATGTCTATCTGAGTGGGAGTTTATTGAATAATTTGATTAGATGAACTTAATTATCATGAACTTAGTCTAAAATCTTTACACTATGTCTTGTAGATTAAATGGCCCACGCTAATGTTGCCCTCAACTTCAACGCGTTCCTAGAGAAAACCAAGCTAGAAGATGATGGCAACAACTATACGGACTGGGTCCGGAACCTGAGGATCATCCTCATAGCTGCCAAGAAAGATTATGTCCTAGAAGCACCGCTAGGTGACGCACCCATCCCAGAGAACCAAGACGTTATGAACGCTTGGCAGACACGTGCTGATGATTACTCCCTCGTTCAGTGCGGCATGCTTTACAACTTAGAACCGTGGCTCCAAAAGCGTTTTGAGAGACACGGAGCATATGAGATGTTCGAAGAGCTAAAAATGGTTTTCCAAGCTCATGCCCGGGTCGAGAGATATGAAGTCTCCAACAAGTTCTTTAGTTGTAAGATGGAGGAAAACAGTTCTGTCAGTGAGCACATACTGAAAATGTCTGGGTTGCATAACCGCTTGACTCAGCTAGGAGTTAATCTCCCGGATGACGCGGTCATTGACAGAATCCTTCAGTCGCTTCCACCGAGCTACAAGAGCTTTGTGATAAACTTCAATATGCAGGGGATGGAAAAGACCATTCCTGAGGTATATTCAATGCTGAAATCAGCGGAGGTGGAAATCAAAAAGGAACATCAAGTGTTGATGGTGAATAAAACCACTAAGTTCAAGAAAGGCAAGGGTAAAAAGAACTTCAAGAAGGACGGCAAGGGAGTTGCCGCGCCCGGTAAGCAAGCTGCCGAGAAGAAGTCAAAGAATGTACCCAAGCCTGAGACTGAGTGTTTTTATTGCAAGGGAAGTGGTCACTGGAAGCGGAACTGCCCCAAATACTTAGCGGACAAGAAGGCCGGCAACACTAAAGGTATATGTGATATACATGTAATTGATGTGTACCTTACCTGTACTCGTAGTAGCTCCTGGGTATTTGATACCGGTGCGGTTGCTCACATTTGTAACTCAAAGCAGGAGCTGTGGAATAAGCGGAGACTGGCGAAGGACGAGGTGACGATGCGCGTCAAGAATGGTTCCAAGGTCGATGTGATCGCCGTTGGCACACTGCCTCTACATTTACCTACAGGATTAGTTTTAAACCTCAATAATTTTTATTTAGTGCTAGCTTTGAGCATGAACATTGTATCAGGATCTCGTTTAATTCGAGATGGCTACTCATTTAAATCCGAGAATAATGGTTGTTCTATTTATATGAGAGATATGTTTTATGGTCATCTCCGCTGGTGAATGGTTTATTCTTAATGAATCTCGAGCGTAATGTTACACATATTCATAGTGTGAATACCAAAAGATGTAAGGTTGATAATGATAGTCCCACATACTTGTGGCACTGCCGCCTTGGTCACATAGGTGTCAAACGCATGAAGAAGCTCCATGCTGATGGACTTTTGGAGTCTCTTGATTACGAATCATTTGACAGGTGCGAACCATGCCTCATGGGTAAAATGACCAAGACTCTGTTCTCAGGAACAATGGGGCGAGCAACCAACTTATTGGAAATCATACATACTGATGTGTGCGGTCCAATGAGCGTTGAGGCTCGTGGTGGCTATCGTTATGTTCTCACCCTCACTGATGACTTCAGTAGATATGGGTATGTCTACTTAATGAAACACAAGTCTGAGACCTTTGAAAAGTTCAAGGAATTTCAGAGTGAGCTTGAAAATCAATGTGACAGAAAAATCAAGTTCTTGCGATCAGATCGTGGGGGAGAATACTTGAGTCACGAATTTGGCACACACTTAAGGAAATGTGGAATAGTTTCACAACTCACGCCGCCTGGAACACCTCAGCGTAATGGTGTGTCTGAACGTCGTAATCGCACTCTATTGGATATGGTGCGATCTATGATGTCTCTTACCGATTTACCGCTGTCATTTTGGGGCAATGCTTTAGAGACTGCTGCATTCACTTTAAATAGGGCTCCGTCGAAATCCATTGAGATGACACCGTACGATTTATGGTTTGGGAAGAAACCTAAGCTGTCGTTTCTAAAAGTTTGGGGATGCGATGCTTATGTCAAGAAACTCCAACCTGAAAAGCTCGAACCCAAGTCGGAAAAATGCGTCTTCATAGGATACCCTAAAGAAACTATTGGGTATACCTTCTACCTCAGATCCGAAGGCAAGATCTTTGTTGCCAAGAATGGATCCCTTCGAGAGAAAGAGTTTCTCTCGAAAGAAATAAGTGGGAGGAAAGTAGAACTCGATGAAGTATTACCTCTTGAACCGGTAAGTGGCGCAGCTCAAGAAAATGTTCCTGAGGTGCCTGCACCGACTAGAGAGGAAGTTAATGATGATGATCATGAAACTTCAAATCAAGTTGCTACTGAACTTCGTAGGTCGACAAGGACACGTTCCGCACCAGAGTGGTACGACAACCCTGTCTTGGAAGTCATGTTGTTAGACAACGATGAACCTTCGAACTATGAAGAAGCGATGGCGGGCCCAGATTCCAACAAATGGCTGGAAGCCATGAAATCCAAGATAGGACCCATGTATGAAAATGAAGTATGGACTTTGACTAACTTGCTCGATGATCGGCGAGCCATAGAAAATAAATGGATCTTTAAGAAGAAGACAGACGCGGATGGTAATGTAACCATCTATAAAGCTCGGCTTGTCGCTAAGGGTTATCGACAAGTTCAAGGGGTTGACTACGACGAGACTTTCTCGCCCGTAGCAAAGCTGAAGTCCGTCTGAATCATGTTAGCAATTGCCGCATTCTATGATTATGAGATATGGCAAATGGACGTCAAAACGGCATTCCTTAATGGTTTCCTTAAGGAAGAATTGTATATGAAGCAGCCGGAAGGTTTTGTCGATCCTAAGAATGCTGACAAGGTGTGCAAGCTCCAACCATCGATTTATGGGCTGGTGCAAGCATCTCGGAGTTGGAACATTCGTTTTGATGAGATGATCAAAGCGTTTGGGTTTACGCAGACTTATGGAGAAGCCTGCATTTACAAGAAAGTGAGTGGGAGCTCTATAGCATTTCTCATATTGTATGTGGATGACATACTGTTGATGGGAAATGATATAGAATTCTTGGAAAGCATAAAGGCCTACTTGAACAAGTGTTTTTCAATGAAGGATCTTGGAGAAGCTGCTTACATATTAGGCATCAAGATCTATAGAGATAGACCGAGACGCCTCATTGGTCTTTCATAGAGTATGTACCATCACAAGATACTGAAGAAGCTCAATATGGATCAGTCAAAGAAGGGGTTCTTACCTGTATTGCAAGGTACGAGATTGAGCACGGCTCAATGCCCGACCATGGCAGAAGATAGAGAAAAGATGAGTGTCGTCCCCTATGCCTCGGCCATAGGGTCTATCATGTATGCTATGCTGTGTACCAGACCTGATGTAAACCTTGTCGTAAGTTTGGTAGGAAGGTACCAAAGTAATCCCGGCATGGAACACTGGACAGCGGTCAAGAATATTCTGAAGTACCTGAAGAGGACTAAGGATATGTTTCTCGTTTATGGAGGTGACGAAGAGCTCGTCGTGAAGGGTTACGTCGATTCTAGCTTCGACACAGATCTGTATGACTCTTAGTCACAAACCGGATATGTGTATATTTTGAATGGTGGGGCAGTAAGCTGGTGCAGTTGCAAGCAAAGCATTATGGCGGGATCTACATGTGAAGCGGAGTACATGGCAGCCTCGGAGGCAGCACAAGAGGCAATCTGGGTGAAGGAGTTCACTACCGACCTAGGAGTCATACCCAATGCGTCGGGCCCGATGACTCTCTTTTGTGACAACACTGGAGCTATTGCCCTTGCCAAGGAGCCCAGGTTTCACAGGAAGACCAGGCATACCAAGCGTCGCTTCAACTCCATTCGTGAAAATGTTCAAAATGGAGACATAGATATTTGTAAAGTACATACGGACCTGAATGTGGCAGATCCGTTGACTAAACCTCTCCCTAGAGCAAAACATGATCAACACCAAAACTGCATGGGTGTTCGATTCATCACAATATAACTAGACTATTGATTCTAGTGCAAGTGGGAGACTGTTGGAAATACGCCCTAGAGGCAATAATAAAATGGTTATTATTATATTTCTTTGTTCATGATAATTGTCTATTGTTCATGGTATAATTGTGTTATCCGAAAATCGTAATACATGTGTGAATACATAGACCACAACACATCCCTAGTGAGCCTCTAGTTGACTAGCTCATTGATCAAAAGATAGTCATGGTTTCCTGACTATGGACATTGGATGTCATTCATAACGGGATCACATCATTAGGAGAATGATGTGATGGACAAGACCCAATCCTAAGCATAGCTCAAAGATCGTGTAGTTCATTTGCTATAGCTTTTCCGAATGTCAAGTGTCATTTCCTTAGATCATGAGATTGTGCAACTCCCGGATACTGTAGGAGTGCTTTGGGTGTGCCAAACATCACGACGTAACTGGGTGACTATAAAGGTACACTACGGGTATCTCCGAAAGTGTCTGTTGGGTTGGCACGAATCGAGACTGGGATTTGTCACTCCGTATGACGGAGAGGTATCTCTGGGCCCACTCGGTAATGCATCATCATAATGAGCTAAATGTGACCAAGTGGTTGATCACGGGATCATGCATTACGGTACGAGTAAAGTGACTTGCCAGTAACGAGATTGAACGAGGTATTGGGATACCGACGATCGAGTCTTGGGCAAGTAACGTACTGATTGACAAAGGGAATTGTATACGGGATTGATCGAATCCTCGACATCGTGGTTCATCCGATGAGATCATCGAGGAGCATATGGGAGCCAACATGGGTATCCAGATCCCGCTGATGGTTATTGACCGGAGAGTCGTCTCGGTCATGTCTGCGTGTCTCCTAAACCCGTAGGGTCTACACACTTAAGGTTCGGTGACGCTAGGGTTGTTGAGATATTAGCATACGATAACCCGAAAGTTGTTCGGAGTCTCGGATGAGATCCCGGACGTCATGAGGAGTTCCGAAATGGTCCGGAGGTGAAGATTTATATATAGGAAGTCAAGTTTTGGCCATCAGGAAGGTTTCGGGGGTAATCGGTATTGTACCGGGACCACCGAAAGGGTCCCGGGGGTCCACCGGGTGGGGCCACCTATCCCAGAGGGCCCCATGGGCTAAAGTGGGAGGGAAACCAGCCCCTAGTGGGATGGTGCGCCCCCCTTGGGCCTCCCCCTGCGCCTAGGGTTGGAAACCCTAGGGGTGGGGGCGCCCCACTTGGCTTGGGGGGCACTCCACCCCCTTGGCCGCCGCCCCCCTTGGAGATTCAATCTCCTAGGGCCGATGCCCCCCTAGGGGTCCTATATATAGTGGGGGGAGGGAGGGCAGCCGCACCCTAGCCCCTGGCGCCTCTCTCTCCCTCCCGTGACACTCCTCCCTCTCCCTGAGCTTGGCGAAGCCGTGCTGAGATCACCGTTGCTTCCACCACCACGCCGTCGTGCTGCTGGATCTTCATCAACCTGTCCTTCCCCCTTGCTGGATCAAGTTGGAGGAGAAGTCTTCCCAACCGTACGTGTGTTGAACGCGGAGGTGCCGTCCGTTCGGCGCTAGGGCATCGGTGATTTGGATCACGACGAGTACGACTCCATCAACCCCGTTCTCTTGAACGCTTCCGCGCGCGATCTACAAGGGTATGTAGATGCACTCCCGTCTCCTCATTGCTAGATGACTCCATAGATTGATCTTGGTGATGCGTAGAAAATTTTAAAATTCTGCTACGTTCCCCAACATTAGCGAGTTCAGGCTCTTGGTCCACATTCTAGCACTCGAAGGACTCGCATTTCTACACTGCGTCCTGGAGCTCCTGCTGGACCTCACCAACCCTGGCCTCATGCTTTTCTCAGGTGGCTTTTTCCTTTACCGCTCTCTCCTCGGCATCAGCCAACGCCTTCTTGAGGGCCTCCACCTTGGTCGCCGCCCCTAATAAATGTCATGGCACTATGATTAGCTTACATCATTCATCCCTTCCGGACATACACAAGAGATCATTGCATACCTTGGGTATCCTCCAGTTGTTTTTTCGCACGGCGGAGCTCTTCCTCGGTCCGTTCAAGCCTCTGCTTCAGTCCGGAGACTTCGGCAGCATGAGAAGTCGTGGCTAACAGCGACGCCTGCTTATTCACAAAGACATATATGATTAGTCTCATGTGACAAACTATTTGATCCTCTGTTCGGCTTTTCTTTCCGAACACCGGACAGAGTCTCAGGGGCTACTGTCTATACTGTAACTTTCTTTTCACATAAATGCAGCGCTTACCTCAAAGCTGGTTAGAAGGCTCGCGCAGGCTTCGGTCAGTCCGCTTTTCGCAGACTGAATCTTCTCAATCACCGCACACATGAGGATACAGTGTTCCTCAACGATGGAAGCGCTTCGCAACGCTTCCAGTAGAGTATCCCGCACCTCTGGTTGGACAGAGGTCGCCGGCGGAATGGGCACACCTTCTTCTGATGAAGGAGGCTGCTTGCCGGATTCCGGAGCCGTATAGGTCTCCGGGGCCGTATTCGGCTGGGGGCCGAATTGGACATGGCCCCCATCGCCAGTCTCCATGGGGATCTGCTCCCCCATGTGTCCGGCGGCCGAGGTCTCGCCCTCTGGTGCCATCTTGACGGCCTCCTGCGTCTTTCCCTGGCCGGGGGTCCTTCGGGACAACACCTCGGCGTCATCCACGGCCTTGGGAGAGGAGGCCGTTGGAATGGACCCGCTATCCATCACCTTCGGGTCCAGCAAGTTCCCCGAAGACGAGGATCGCTCGAGGGCGGAATGAGTCGGACTGCAAATGCATGATTCAACATGTTAGAATTATGAAGTGAAAGAGGAGTGAGGGAGTCCTGGATTAGGGGGTGTTCGGATAGCCGGACTATACCTTCAGCCGGACCCCTGGACTATGAAGATACAAGATTGAAGACTTCGTCCCATGTCCGGGAGGGACTTTCCTTGGCGTGGAAGGCAAGCTTGGCGATACGGATGTGTAGATCTCCTACCATTGTAACCGACTCTATGTAACCCTAACCCTATCCGGTGTCTATATAAACCGGAGGGTTTTAGTCCGTAGGACAACATAGACAACAATAATCATACCATAGGCTAGCTTCTAGGGTTTAGCCTCCTCGATCTCGTGGTAGATCTACTCTTGTAGTACCCATATCATCAATATTAATCAAGCAGGACGTAGGGTTTTACCTCCATTGAGAGGGCCCGAACCTGGGTAAAACTTCGAGTCCCTTGCCTCCTGTTACCATCCGGCCTAGACGCACAGTTCGGGACCCCCTACCCGAGATCCGCCGGTTTTGACACCGACATTGGTGCTTTCATTGAGAGTTCCTTTGTGTCGTCGCCGTCAGGCTCAATGGCTCCTACGATCATCAATAGCGATGCAGTCTAGGGTGAGACCTTCCTCCCCGGACAGATCTTCGTCTTCGGCGGCTTCGCACTGCGGGCCGATTCACTTGTCCGTCTGGAGAAGATCGATAGCTACGCCCCTCGCCGTCAGGTCAGATTTGGAAGTTTAAACTACACGGCTGACGTCCGCGGGGACTTGATCTTCGACGGATTCGAGCCATTGCCGAGCGCACCGCACTGTCCCGACGAGCATGATCTAGCTCTGCCGCCGAACAGTGCCCTGAAGGCCGCACCCGCATCATCTTTGACCCTTAATTCAGAGCCAACTACGCCGATCGAGGATGGGCGGTTGGACGCCACCACGGGGCTGCGATCCCAACTGCGATTGAGCCGAACACCAGCCCCGTACTCTGCGAGACTCGTGACTCCAAGGAGCCGGACTCCTTCCTGGACTCCGAACCCTCCGCGCCCCTGCCGATCGAATCCGATTGGGCGCCGATAATGGAGTTTACTGCCGCAGACATCTTTCAGCACTCGCCTTTCGGCGATATCCTGAAGACACTGAAGTCTCTCTCTTTATTAGGAGAGCCCTGGCCGGACTGCGGTCAGCAAGGTTGGGGTATGGACGATGAAGAAATTCGAAGCCCACCCACCACCCACTTTGTAGCCACTGTCGACGATTTAACCGACATGCTCGACTTCAACTCCGAAGACATCGACGGTATGGACGCCGATGAAGGAGACGATCAAGAACCAGCGCCTACTAGGCCCTGGAAAGCCACCTCGTCATATGACATATACATGGTGGACACCCCAAAAGAGGGAGATGGCGATGGAACAACGGAGGATGACCCCTCCAAGAAACAGCCTAAGCGCCGGCGTCAGCAGCGTTGCTCAAAATCCCGCCAAAACAAATACGGTGATTCCAGCACGGGAGACAATAGTACTCTGGAAAGTGCCGAAGAAAACCCCATCCAGCAAGATTTAGCACAGGAGGATGGAGAAACCAGCCCTCATGAGAGAGCGGCAGACAGAGAGGTCGAGGACGATAATTATATGCCTCCCTCCGAAGATGAGGCAAGCCTCGACGACGACGAATTCATCGTGCCACAGGATCCCGTCGAGCAAGAGCGTTTTCAATGCAGGCTTATGGCCACGGCAAGAAGCCTTAAGAAAAAACAGCAACAGCTTAGAGCCGAAGAGCATAAACTCGAACGCCCCTCCAAGAGCTACCCAAAGCGTAGGTTGCTACCCTAATTAGAGAAGGAAGCACTTGATGCGGCCGACCGGCCACCTCGTGGCCGCGATAGAGAGGCCTCTCGGCCCTCCACTCAAGGCGCACCCCGTACCAAGGCATGGGAATATGCGCCGGACTTACGAGACATGTTGGAGGAGAAGGCAAGGCAAACAAGATCGATCTACGGATCGCGTGGGCGCCCCATGGCTCGAGACGGTAACCGTCACGCCGGCCACAAATTCGGCAGGGCCGAACATAGTATACAAAGCTCATTGGAGCTACGTCATGATATAGCCCAGTACAGAGGCGCCGCACACCCACTATGCTTTACAGACGAAATAATGGATCATCAAATCCCCGAGGGTTTCAACCCCGTAAACATCGAATCATATGATGGCACAACAGATCCTGCGGTATGGATTAAGGATTATCTCCTTCATATCCACATGGCCCGCGGTGATGATTTCCACGCCATCAAATACCTCCCACTCAAGCTTAAAGGACCAGCTCAGCATTGGCTTAACAGCTTGCCAACTGGATCAATCAATTGTTGGGAGGACCTGGAAGCCGCATTCCTCGACAATTTCCAGGGCACTTATGTGCGACCCCCAGACGCCGATGACCTAAGTCACATAATTCAGCAGCCAGAGGAATCGGCCAGGCAATTCTGGACACGGTTCCTAACAAAGAAAAATCAAATAGTCGACTGTCCGGACGCTGAGGCTCTAGCAGCCTTCAAGCACAATATCTGTGACGAGTGGCTGGCCCGGCACCTTTGACAGGAAAAGCCAAAATCTATGGCAGCACTCACGACACTCATGACCCGTTTTTGCACGGGAGAAGACTACTGTCTTGCTCGTAGCAACAATATGACCAAAAACCCTGGTAATTCGGACACCAGGGACAGTAGTGGCAGGTTGCGTCGCAACAAGCAGAAGCGCCGCATTAACGGTGACAATACTGAGGATACGACAGTTAATGCCGGATTCAGAGGCTCTATATCCGGTCAGCGGAAAAAGCCATTCAAAAGGAATCCTAGGGGCCTGTCCATTTTGGACCGAATACTCGACCGCTTGTGCCAGATACATGGCACCCCCGAAAAGCCGACCAATCACACCAACAGGATTGTTGGGTGTTCAAGCAGGCAGGCAAGTTAAACGCCGAAAATGAAGACAAGGGGCTGCATAGCGATGACGACGAGGAGCCCCGGCCGCCGAACAACAGTGGACAGAAGGGTTTTCCCCCACAAGTGCGGATGGTGAACATGATATACGCAACCCACGTCCCCAAAAGGGAGCGGAAGCGCGTGTTAAGGGACGTATACACGGTAGAGCCAGTCGCCCCAAAGTTCAACCCCTGGTCCTCCTGCCCGATCACCTTTGATCGAAGGGACCATCCCACTAGCATCCGTCATGGCGGATTCGCCACATTGGTTCTAGACCCAATCATTGACGGATTTCATCTCACTAGAGTCCTTATGGACGGCGGCAGCAGCCTGAACCTGCTTTACCAGGATACAGTGCAGAAGATGGGCATAGATCCCTCGAGGATTAAGCCCACCAAAACGACCTTCAAAGGCGTAATACCAGGTGTAGAGGCCAACTGTACAGGCTCAGTCACACTTGAAGTGGTCTTTGGATCTTCGGATAATTTCCAAAGCGAGGAGTTAATCTTCGACATAGTCCCGTTTCGCAGTGGTTATCATGCACCGCTCGGGCGAACCGCATTCGCTAAATTCAATGCGGTACCACACTACGCATACCTTAAGCTCAAGATGCCAGGCCCTCGAGGAGTAATTACGGTCAATGGAAACACCGAACGCCCCCTCCGAACGGAGGAGCACACGGCGGCCCTTGCAGCGGAAGTACAAAGCAGCCTCTCCACGCAGTTCTCCAGTCCGGCCACTAAACGACCGGACACCGTCAAGCGCGCCCGGAGTAACCTACAACAAGACCGCCTGGCACGATCCGAGCAGGCGTAGCAATGCGGCCCCAACCCCAACCCTCGCAAAAAGGCGACGCCAGTACTTCACATACATAACTACGCTCTAGAGATACCATGGGTACAGGGGGAGGGGCACCATCACGGCACGCCCAAAACACGGCTTAAACCGTACCAGGGGCTGCCGATTTTTTAATTTTCTCTTACTTTCAGGACTCCATCCTTTGGAAGGCCTGTTCGGCAGTTCAATTGCCGCACAAGCGATGCAAGAACCAGGGAAGCAGACAAGCCACGCCGCATTACGGAACTCCCAGGTGGTCTCTATCACGAGCAGTATACCTGTTTCGCATACTATTCCGTAGCTTGCCCCTAGAACGGACATGTTAACTAGTCCAACCTTCCACTTATCGCATTATTTGTATCGTTCTGCTTTGATCACAGCCCCTTTTTAATAAACAATGCATAGCTTTCATCTATTTTTGCATTACCTTTTTTTCTTTATATATGTTCCTTAAACGACATGTTGCACCCGTACACGTTGGTACGGCCAAAATACGCCAGGGGCTTTAGTACCCCTCAATATGGTGTGAGAAGTCCGAACACTTTAACAAGTGCGGCACCCGAACTTATAGCATTATATGCATCGGCTCCGAATCATGTCTTGGGTCAATAGTTGGGTTTGCCCGGCTCCTATGTTTTGGTGCCTTACGTTCCGCTATATCGGCTAAGGTAGCACTAGGAGAACCATTGCGATTGTGCCCCAGTTGAGCTGGGTCGAGCACCTTAGTGGAGAAAGCTAAAACTGACTGTCATGATGAAGCGAGAGCTGGTCGCTGTTCGAGAGGTTTTTTCGAGTCCCTAAAGACTTATGCCGCTTAGGGCGAGGAGCCGGCTCTGTCCGGCCAAGGCGTGGATAGCGCCCCGAACTCGGTCTTCCGAATACCAGGGGCTTCGCCGAAATTTAAAATTATAGAATTCTATGGCTAAGTGAGAGTGTTCACGCATTATAGTCCGATTGCCTTGTTCGTTGGGCTGAGCGCCTCCCTCAAAGGACCCAAACATGGGAAAAAGAGCGCTCAGGTTTATCCCCGAACACCCCAGCACTAGCGGCACGGGGGCAGAAGCCGACGACTCACCATCTCTCAGAATTGATAAACAGCCGCACAGAAGGTAATATTTTAAATTCCAGCAGCATTGCTTAGCGCATATAAACAAGTTTTCAGTGCACAGGACAAAACAAGCAAGTTTCACTCAAAAATTACATCCCTAGAACATTCATCCGCCACAAGGCAGGCACCCTTCAGAACATCCTTATAGTAATTCTCGGGCTTGCGATGCTCTTTCCCCGACGGTGGCCCGTCCTTCACCAGCTTCTCAGCATCCAGCTTGCCCCAGTGCACCTTAGCACGGGCAAGGGCCCTACGAGCACCTTCAATGCAGACGGAGCGCTTGATGACTTCGAGCCTTGGACAGGCCTCCACCAACCGCTGCACTAGCCCGAAATAGCTCCCAGGCAGAGCCCCTCTAGGCCACAGCCGAACAATGAGGCCCTTCATGGCCTGTTCGGCCGCCTTGTGGAGCTCGACCAGTTGCTTCAGCTGGTCGCTCAGGGGCACGGGGTGTCCGGCCTCAGCATACTGAGACTAGAACACCTTCTCTGTCGAGCTGCCCTCCTCAGCTCGATAGAATGCGGCGGCATCGGACACACTCCGGGGAAGATCTGCGGACGCTCCTGGAGAGCTCCGGATTCGGTAAGTAACAAGTAACTCACGTTTATGTGTTTGCTTTGCATAAAGAATGCCTTACCCGCCGCTATCTTCTTCACCTCATCCAACTCCTAGAGGGTCTTCTAGGATTCGGCCTTGGCATTTTCAATAGCCACCGCAAGCTCGGACGCTCGCGTCTTTGAGTCAAGCTCCAAACTCTCATGTTTTTCCATGAGAGCCTGGAGCTCTTGCCGCACCTTGCCAACCTCGGCCTCATACTTCTCCCGCTCGGTGTGCTTCGAGGCCGCCCTCTTCTCGGCCTCGACCAGCGGTTGCTTACGGGTCGCCACTTCAGACGTGGCCCCTAAAATAGCCACGATAATCCTGTCATTGTTTGCAATTGCACCTTTATATATATATATATATTTAAAAACAAGGTATTTCTTACCTTCATTGTCCTCGAGCTGCTTCTTGGCACGCCCGAGCTCTTGCTCGGACCGCTCAAGGTTCTGCTTTAGCGTGTCCACTTCCACAGTCAGTGCGACGGACACAAGCAGGGAAGCCTCCATATGCATATTGACTCATTTTTGTTAGACTCATGCGAATTCTATTTGATCCTTTATTCGGCTTTTCTTCCCGAACGCCAAACAGAGCATCAGGGGCTACTGTCTATGCGGTACTATTATTTACACATTCTTTACTTACCTCAAAGCCTGTCAAAAGGCTAGTACAAGCTTCAGTCAGTCCGCTCTTGGCGGATTGAACCTTCTGGACCACCGCACTCATAATAGTGCGGTGCTCCTCGTCGATGGAGGCGCCTTGGAGCGCCTCCAACATATTGTCCGGCGCCTCCGGTTGGACGGGGGCCGCCGGCACGGTGGACTTGCTCCTCTTGGAAGGAGGTCCCCCGCCGGACTCTGGAACCTTTGAAGGTTCCGGAGCGGAGTCCGGCCTAGAGCCGGACTTGGATCCCTGGGGGGTTTCATCCCCTTTACTCCTGGAGTCCGGGAGGTCGCCTTGCGGCGCCTCCAGGACCACCTCCTCTCGGCTTGGAACCTGTTGGGACAACACTTCGGTGTCGTCCGTAGGGCGGGGGGAGGAAGCCGTCGGAAGCGAGTTCACATCCGACGAGTCCAGTGAGCCGCTCGACGACGCGTCGAGCCGGTCTTTGGGTGGGCTGCATAAACATATTCGACGTAAGGGAAAGCTATGCAATAAACGAATACTATGAATTACTCTGGTATCGGGATACTTACGATTTTGCCAGGGGCTTGGCCCTGGGCTGCCACTCCTCTCCGCCGTCGGCGTCGGTGGAGTAGTCCGGAGGAAGGGTTTTCCCCTTCTTGGACCCTCCGGCCTCCCCAGAGAGGGCGGCCTTCCTTTTCTTCTCTCCTCCCGTTGGAGGGGGAGAGTTCTCCTCTTCTTCCTCCTCGTCTTCACGGGAGGAATGCGCCTCGGAACCATCGGATGATGGATCCGACACCTCCTGGCACCGGGCACTCTTTCGAGTCCCCGCAGCCTTTTTCGTGGCCTTCTTCTCCGGCACCACATAGGGTGCCGCAACCAGCAGCTTCGCCAAGTGAGCGTCCGCTGGGCCTTCGGGCAAAGGAGCGGGACAGTTGATCTGTTCAGACGTCACCTGCCAATCCTGTCAAAGGTAAGGGAGCTTAGATACCGCATGGAGTCAAACTATGAAAAACTGATACCCTGTAAAAGGAAAAAAATAGCTTACCGCGAGAGCGTGACGCTGCACACTGAATCCGCGATCCTCGGTAGCGGATGCGGGAGCCTCGGCACCTTTGAAAAGCACCTTCCAGGCATCTTCGTACGTCGTGTCGAAGAGCCTGCTCAGAGTTTGGTGCCGTGTCGGGTCGAACTCCCACAGGTTGAAAGCCCGTTGTTGACACGGGAGGATCAGGCGAATGAGCATAACCTGGACTACATTGACAAGTTTGAGCTTCTTGTCCGCCAGGGTTTGGATGCATGTTTGGAGTCCGGTCAGCTCTCTTTTTTTGCCCCAAGACAGGCCCATCTCCTTCCAGGAGGTGAGCCGCGTAGGGGGTCCGGATCGAAACTCGGGGGGTGCGACCCATTCGGCGTCACGCGGATCGGTAATGTAAAACCATCCCGATTGCCACCCCTTCAGGGTCTCCACAAAGGAGCCCTCAAGCCATAGGACGTTGGCCATCTTTCCCACCATGGCGCCTCCGCACTCCGCCTGGTTGCCGCGCACCACCTTCGGCTTGACGTTGAAAGTCTTGAGCCATAGGCCGAAATGGGGGCGGATGCGGAGGAAGGCCTCGCACACGACGATAAATGCCGAGATGTTGAGGACGAAGTTCGGGGCCAGATCGTGGAAATCCAGGCCGTAGTAGAACATGAGCCCCCGGACGAATGGGTGAAGGGGGAAGCCCAGTCCGTGGAGGAAATGGGGGAGGAACACCACCCTCTCATGGGGCCTAGGGGTGGGGATGAGCTGCCCCTTTTCGGGAAGCCAATACGTGATGTCGTTAGACAGGTATCCGGCCTTCCTCAGCTTTTTGATGTGTCCCTCCGTGACGGAGGAGACCATCCACTTGCCTCCCGCTCCGGACATGGCTGGATAAGGTTGAGGTGGGGAGTGCAGACTTGGGCGCTGGAGCTCGAGTGCGCAAGAATGGATAGGCAAAGGATGAAGAAGGCGTAGGTGAAAAGGTGGATCTTTATCCCCTTATATGGGTGGACGCAACTACATGTCCCCACCAGCCTGGTAAAACTCGCTTATCTCCAAGCGCCGTAATCAATGGAGCGGTTGGGTTACCCACGCCCGTATTGATGAGAATCCCGGGATAAGGGGACACGATCTCTGCTTTAACAAGACATGCCAAGGAAACCGCCTCGCATAACGCGCTGAGGTGGGATAATGAAACGACTCGGATAAAGGCTTGGGCGTGGTGTGTCACGCTACAGAATACGTCAGCAGATTAGATTGGTGTAAATATTATTCTCTCTATGGCAATATGTGGAAACTTATTTTGCAGAGCCGGACACTATCTTTGTGTTCAAAATCTTTTACGAAGTACTTAGAGGAGGAACCCGCCTTGCAATGCCGACGACAATCTGCGCGCCGGACTCGTCGTCATTGAAGCCTGGTTCAGGGGCTACTGAGGGAGTCCTGGATTAGGGGGTGTTCGGATAGCCGGACTATACCTTCAGCCGGACTCCTGGACTATGAAGATACAAGATTGAAGACTTCGTCCCGTGTCCGGGAGGGACTTTCCTTGGCGTGGAAGGCAAGCTTGGCGATACGGATATGTAGATCTCCTACCATTGCAACCGACTCTATGTAACCCTAACCCTATCCGGTGTCTATATAAACCGGAGGGTTTTAGTCCGTAGGACAACATAGACAACAATAATCATACCATAGGCTAGCTTCTGGGGTTTAGCCTCCTCGATCTCGTGGTAGATCTACTCTTGTAGTACCCATATCATCAATATTAATCAAGCAGGACGTAGGGTTTTACCTCCATCGAGAGGGCCCGAACCTGGGTAAAACTTCGTGTCCCTTGCCTCCTGTTACCATCTGGCCTAGACGCACAGTTCAGGACCCCCTACCCGAGATCCGCCGGTTTTGACACCGACAAGGAGGATAGTGAATGCACCAGGGTCTTCGGATACTCACGATTCGGCCAGGGGCTTGTTTCGAGGGCGCCGCTCTGGGCTGCTATCGATGTCCCACGCGGAGCTATCGGCAAAGGAAGCCTTTCCCTTCTTGGACGCCTCCGCTTCCAGATCTATGGAGGCCGCCCTCTTCTTCCCCCCCCCTCCCGGGAGGGGGAAGTTGCTTTCTTCCTCCTCTTCCTCCTCCTAGTCGTCTTCGGGGACGGAGTCAGTCTCGGCGTCTTCGGACGCCATGTCTGAAGTACCCTTGGGATGGAGGCCTCCTCTGGTCCCCTTGGCCTTCTTCTCCGGCGCCACGTAGGGCGCCGGAACCAGCATCTTCGTTAAAAGCGGGATGGCTGGTTCCTCGGGCAGCGGAGCCAAACACCGAATTTGCTCCTCCTTCTTTGTCCAACCCTACAAAGGCAAAATAGGGAAGTTGGGACATCCTCCTTGAGCAAGCAAGAAAGGGATACGCCTTGAAGCACGGAAAACTTACCAAACTAGCGGGATGGGCCAGATCGTGCCTGCAGTCCTCGGTTGTCTGCGACCATATCTCGTTGGCCTTGAAGAGCACCTTCCAGATGTCTTCGTGCGTAGTTCCAAAGAATTGTCGCATGGTCTTGTGCTTGGCCAGATTGAACTCCCATAGATGGCAAGCCCGGTTCTGGCATGGAAGGATCTGGCAAATTAGCATCACCTGAATCACATCGACGAGCTTGACGCTCTTGTCCATCATGCTCCTGATGCGCGTCTGAAGTGTTGTCAACTCGTCTGACAAAGACCAATCCATGCCCTTCTCCTGCCAGGAGGTAAGCCGCATTGGGGCCCCGGGTTCGGGAGCCGCGGCCTAGGCAGTGTCGCGGGGCTCAATGACGTAGAACCACAGCTTCTGCCACCCCTTGATGGTCTCCATGAAGGTGCCTTTGGGCCACGGGACGTTGGACATTTTGCTTACCATGGGGCCTCCGCATTCTGCGTGTTCGCCTCCCACCACTTCGGCTTCACATTGAAGGTCTCCAGCCATAGTCCGAAGTTGGGGGGTGTGGAGGAAGGCCTCACACACGACAATAAACGCCGAGATGGTGATGAAGGAATTGGGGGCCAGATCATGGAAATCTAGCCCATAGTAGAACATGAGTCCGCGGACGAATGGGTGGAGAGGAAATACCAGCCCGCGGACAAAGTGAGGGATGAACATGACCCTCTCATGGGGCTCTGGAGTGGTGATGATCTGTCCCTTAGCAGGAAGCCGATGGGCGATCTCCCTGGCCAAATATCTGGCCTCCCGAAGTTGGGTGATGTCCTTCTCCTTGATGGTGGAGGCCATCCACTTGCCCTGCGCTCCGGACATGGTTGGAGTGCTTTCTTGGGGGATGAAAGATGAGAACTTGGGCGCTGGAGCTCGAGAGTGGGTAGGCGGAAAGAGAGAAGGCGTGGGTGGAAGAGATGAATCCTTATCTCCTTATAAAGGCAGTGAATATCAAACGCCTCCCCACTCACCATGAAACTCGCCTATTCCCCAGGGGCCGTGCGGGCGGCACGGTTGGATTACCCATACCCGTATTGATGAGAATCCTGCAATAAGGGGACACGATCTCTACCTTGACGAGACGTGCCAATAAAGCCACATCTCGAAATATGGAGCGGCATGCCAAGAAATGGTTCGAAATAATAACCGGGCAGGGACGTGATGTCACGTTACAAAAAGTTGTCAGCAGATTGGACTCGTGAAATATTATACTCTCTACGGTGGTGTATGGTACTTGTTTTGCAGATCCAGACACATTCCTTGTGTTCGAAGACTGTGTCGGAGTATTCGGAGAAGGAACCCGCCTTGCAATGTCGAAGACAATCTGCGCGCCGGACACCTCGTCATTGAAGCCTGGTTCAGGGGCTACTGAGGGAGTCCTGGACTAAGGGGTCCTCGGGCGTCCGGCCTGTTGGACATGGGCCGGACTATTGGGCCAAGAAGATACAAGATAGAAGACTTTCTCTCGTGTTCGGATAGGACTCTCCTTTGCATGGATGGCAAACTAGGCGGCCGGATGTACTATCTCCTTTCTATGTAACCGACTTTGTACGACCCTAGTGCCCTCCGGTGTCTATATAAATCGGAGGGTTTAGTCCATAGGGACAATCATAATCATATAGGCTAGACTTCTAGGGTTTTAGCCACTACGATCTCATGGTATATCAAATCTTGTAATACTCATATTCATCAAGATCAATCAAGCATGAAGTAGGGTATTACCTCCATAGAGAGGGATCGAACCTGGGTAAACATTGTGTCCCCTGTCTCCTGTTACCATCAACCTCAGACACACAGTTCGGGACCCCCTACCCGAGATCCGCGGTTTTGACACCGACAATGGCCCCTGAGGCAGCCAGCCGGGGAGAAACTCGACCCGTGGCGCGGGGGCACCCTCCAAGCTGGGAGGCGGCCCAAGAGAAGCATGCGAGCGGACGTCACCGGGAGCGGGCAAAGCCGCAACATCCGAAGGTACCTGCTGAAATAGAAAACCATCTCATCAAAGTAAACGTGTCGGGAAGTGATCACCCGATGTGAGATATGATCATAGCAGCAGCAGCCTTTGGTGTTGGGGGATAGCCAAGAAAGATGCAGGCCACAGACCGAGGTGCGAGCTTATGTGGAGAAGTGGAAGCGATGCTAGGGTAGCACAGGCAACCGAAGATGCGGAGCTTAGCATAGGAGGGTGGCGTGCCAAACAAAAGGTGATGAGGTGCAAAATTCCTGCGAGTGTGACAGGGACGAATGTTGATGAGTAGTGAAGCGGTGGCAAGCGCGTCGAGCCAAAAACATGGTTGCACGTTGGCGTGAAAAAGGAGGGTGCGGACGCAATCATTAAGAGTGCGAAGCACGCGCTCAGCGCGGTCATTCTGTTGCGAAGTGTACAGGCAAGTGAGACGAAAAACCGTGCCGTGTGTGGCGAGAAGGTCGCAGATCGCAAGATTATCAAACTCCTTCCCGTTGTCTGTTTACAACGAATGCATGGGACGTCCAAACTGCACGGAGACATATGAGTAGAGAGCGGTGAGAGTGGCAACAACATCCGACTTACGCCGCAACGGGAAGGTCCACACATAGTGCGAAAAATCATCAAGTATGACAAGATAATAAAGATAGCCCGTGTTACTTGCAACATGAGAGGTCCAAACATCACTATGAATTAACTCAAACGGGTATGATGCGACATGTGAGGAAGTGCTAAAAGGAAGACGAACATGTTTGCTGAGACGACAAGCATGACAAGTGTGGTCATCAATCTTATTACACGTGAATGAAAAACTCTGAAGAATATGACGAAGGGTGGCGGTGTTGGGATGGCCAAGACGAGCATGCCAAAGGTCCACTCCGGCGAAAAGCGCCATGGGTGCAGCGACGGAGGATGTGGATGAGTGGACCGGGTAGAGCTCGTCGGGGCTGTCACATCGGTGGAGCACCATCCGGGTACGAACATCCTTAACAGAAAAGCCAAACATGTCAAATTCAACGGTGACATGATTTTCACGTGTAAGAGAACAAACGGAAACAAGGTTTTTAATGATGCCAGGAGAGACAAGTATGTTAGAAAGATATAATGGCAAGGAGTTAGAAGGAAAAGCAGCATGACCGACATGAGTAATAGGCATGGAGGAACCGTCGCCCACAGTAATGCGAGCAGTGGTGTGAACGGGTGAGCGGTAAGGAGGTTACCGGGGTTGGCGACCATGTGAGCCATGGCTCCAATGTCCATGTACCAGTCTCCACCGCCAGTGTACTGCTGCGGCATGGGGGCGGTGTGGAGGGCCGCGAGAAGCGCGGGGTCCCAAGGCACCGGCGGGAGGGCCGGGGCTGACAACAGCGGCTGTGGTGGCGGCGCCGCGATGAGCGGCGGGTACCCACCGGCCGAAGGCAGCCCATAGGCCGCAGAGGGGCTGTAGGGCAGCGCGGGCGCATACGGCTGAGGAGCCGCGTGAAGCGCCTGATGAGAGGCCGGGCGGGCACCGAAGAAGCCAGGGACGGGGGCGCGCGGTACGAGCATGGAGTACGCGTGAACGACCCCCGTCCAGGGGTTCTGGCCAGCCTGCCAGGGCGCCGGCGGGAGCGGCTGCTGCGGGTGGCGCGGCGCCCCACCTTGGGCGGCCGACTGCTGCTGCTATTTGTGGCCGCCATGGCGGCCACCGTGGCGCTGCTGCTGCTCGGTGGGGGCGGCGGCGGAGCCTACGGCGGCTGCGGGTAGGGGAACCCGGGTAGCGGCGGCGCCTGGAAGGGACCCGGGGCATGCCGCGGCGGAGGAGTCGGGGTGGTGGGCGGCGCGTCGCCGCGGGTACCGGCGGTGAGGGCCGTATGGGTAGCCCGTGTACGCGACATCCGCATCCTCCTCTCCTCCAGATTCAGGTACGCGACGATCTTGGGGAAAGTCGGGTTGGTGATGAGGGGGATGTTGGAGGCGGCGTTCCCGAAGTCATTGTTCAGGCCGGCGATGACTGTGCTAAGAAGAAGCTCGTCGGAGACCTTCTCACCGAGGTCACGGAGCTCGTCAACAAGCTTCTTGAGGCGCATGCAATAGTCGTCAACGAATGAGTCGAGCTGCTGGCACCCAAAGAACTCGCAGTGCAAGAAAACCTTGCGTTGGAGCGCGTTGTCGGTTAAAAGGTCGTTGAGCTTGGTCCAAACGGCGTGAGCATCATCGTCGGCGAAGACCACCGTGTGGAAGAGGTCCTTCGAGATGGTGGTGTAGAACCAATGGATGAGAGTGGCGTCGATGGACGTCCACTCCTCATCGTCCTCCATGAAGCGGGAGTCCACGGAGCCATCGATGTGATCCCGGAGGTTGTACTCACGAAACACAAGGAAGAAGTACGTCTTCCGGGCATAATAGGTGGAGGTGAGATGATCGAGGACGACGGAAACCCGAGCGAGGATGTTGAGATCGCGGATGACGACGGGTTCGGGACCATCGAACGGGTTGGTGCGGTGGCTGCGGGTGGTGTCGAAGGAACCGCGGGAGGCCATGAGTCCAGGAGGGGACGTGGTTCGACGGCACGAGGGGAGGGCGGCGCGGGTTGGGGCGGCGACGCGGCATGGGGAGGGCGGAAGCGTGGAGAAGAGGCGGCTACTGGACACGTGGGCGGCGGCGGAGCGACGTAGGGACGCGGCGGCAGCGGCGGCGGGCGGCGGCAGCGGCGGCGGCAAAGGGTTAGGGTTTAGGATCGGTGGTATGATACCATGTTAGAAACGAGAGTTTTGACAATGCTACACGATGTATTGATCGGTGCATAGCGTACATATATATCGAGTACAAAGTGGATCTCAACTTCAACTATACAATGACTAGGAGGTGGGCTAAGGTATACAATATACATGCACAAACCATATGTTCAACAGAAAGTTGGAAAGAAGGTAATAATACTGTACATGCGCGGTGGTGTAAAGAAATAGTACAAAATGTGGATTAAACTTTCCATTAACAAGTACTCCATCATCTTCTACAGCAAGCAAAACTCCCGAACATTTTCTCCGAGCGAGCTGTCACCGTAGCTTTCACAAACGGGCGTCGACGTTCTAGATTTCCCTTTTTTTTTGCGGGAACGTCGATGTTCTAGATGACAAGCAATAAATAGCACAGACGGTAGAAAAGGCACAGGCGTGACAGAAACGACCGGAACCAAACCGTCAACATCGACGCGGCATCATCCATCAAGGAGAAAAAGCGACGAGGCGCAGCAGCCTCCTGGCGCCCGTGGTTTTTCCTCCAGCGGATGCTGCCATTTGCCACCTGATATTTTTTAGAGCGCCCTTGATTGATGGTGTCGATGATGTCGAGGTCGAGCTCCCCGTCAGCGATGAATGGATCGGTGTGCCGGCTTCAACGTCGGACAGCTCCGTGCTTTTGACCCGTCGCGGTGGCGGTGGGCCAGGCCGCACGTGTTGCTGCCTTCTAGGCCCTCGCCACGTCCGGCCCCGGACGGGACGGAGCCCGCCAGGTCCCCCGCATTCATTGCTTCGCGAAGGGAGGCCTCAAAAAAAAAAAAACTCACATCGGGATTCCTTCCTCTCGCTCCCGTTTCTGTCGCCGGGGCGGGCGGGGGCAAGCTAGCTCGCGCCACGCGTACCCGTCCAGCGCGCATCATGGTTTGTTTTAGGGCTGTTTAGATTGTGACTATTTTTATTACATTGTCATATGATTTTTGGCATACTTGTCTTACTTGAGTTGCTTAAATTATTAGCCATATTTTGACTTGCCTAAGGGAATCTTATCACATTTTTTGTGTCTATGACATGTGGGGTTCACTGCTCATAAAAAATTCCTTACCTCAAATGTGGCTAGAACCAAACACCCACTCCCTCCTTCCATCTATATAGGGACTAATGCGTTTTTCGAGGTTAACTTTGATCAAATATTAGAGCAATAATATATGACATGCAACTTACACAAAGCACACCATTAAATTCATGTGTGAAAAGAGCTTTCAATAATATAATTTTCACATTGTGCATGTCATGTACCATTAATCTTGTCAATAGTCAAAGGCGGTCTTAAAAAACGCATTAGGCTCTATATAGATGAAAAGAGGAAGTACCTAACTTGGTCAAACTTACTTATGATTAGATGTGGCAAAGTGTGGCAAAGTATGGCTAAAAACCAAACAGACCCTTAGTCTCATAAATCTCTCGCTCGTTTGATACTTCTTCCCGCTCCTTCATTTCTTTGCTTCTCCTGAAAATGCTGTGAAAACGAAAAAAACATGGGAGGTACAATAACATACTAATAGTATAGCCAACCGCCGACGGTAGGAAATTACCATATCACATATAGTCAACCCAATACTCACTAACCTACAAAACGAATTGCTCGCTTATACAACTAGTAAATACGCACGTGCAATGCACGTTAATATTTAGAATATATTAATTGTATACGGATATTAAGTATGCTATTGTATTAATTATGTAATTAGTGTAATATTTGGTATGATATTAATTACACATTAAACATGTTTAATGCTCGCCATTGGAGTAGTCTAGATCGTTGGCTTGACTTAGTTCGATGGCCGAGATCAATTGGATCTGCGTCTTTAGGTCTTTTTATATTGATATATGGTTAGTCCTACTAGTATGCTTTGTTATTAATGTATGGCTCGTATTTTCTCTTACAAAGTGCATTGGAGCAGGTGCTATAGCCTGCTGTAATTTTACATCCCACTATTCTTCTCTCTCCTCTTCTTATTCTTCTTCAACTAGACAAAAATTTGATGTGACATCTTTTACAACTCACTTATGTCACTCTATTATACTTGTTTTTGTAGCCCATGTACATGACACTTTTGCCTATGCGATGGAAGAGAGACACTGGAAAAATAGTGAGATTGTGCTATCATGCAAGAGCCTAACTATATATGTTCGTAGGAAAAAGTAATAAATACAATGAAAGAAAAATATATAAGATTAAAAAACCAATCTAATAACCAAATATCCAAATTCTGAGCCCGGACTAATCTGCAGTGGTGAACAGTAATTCAGAAGGAAAAATTAAAAAAAATGTTTTTAATGGAAGATACTTGAGTGTGTAAGGTGCGTGCCAAGTTGCAAAAAGTTTGGACATCTGAGTAGCTCTCAGTAAAAAAAACTGGTCAAAACAGTATCCATCCAGTAAACTTTTGCAGATCACAAATTTATCTTTTTTGCTGAAAGCTACTCACACATCCAAATGCTCTAGAATTTGGCACAGACATCACATACTCTATCCTATTTCTCCATATATATATTTTTGGATTTTTTGAATTTATTTTGTACTTTTAACGATTTCTTTTTCACTCATGGGCTCACCTAAGCCCGGGAGCCAAAACGCCTCATCCTAACCAATTTTATTGTCTCTCCTATCTAAATAGAGAAAGTAAGGTTCCACGTTTGTGTTCAAGCTCTATACTAACTGGCTTCTCAAAGAAAAAACTATACTGAATTTGAGAAGACTACAAAATTTGACGCATAAAGCCTATTTCACTATAGTGAATCTTGGCTCAGCATTGGTACATAAGGGCATCTCCAAAGCGAACTCTCGAAACGAACGCAACCATCCAGATATGTTTAGCCGTCCAACGCTGGTTGTATCGATCCGCCGACCAATCCAATCAGACAGAATTTTCACCTCAAAGTCGAAGCAAACTTGGAGGCATTGCGGGAGTCCAGACAGTAGCCACGTAAGACTCCGACACCCCCACCCAAAATTCCTGTCGGACCCCGCACGTCCATCCTCTCATCTTTCTCTGTATGTGTTTTCTCACTTTTCTCCGCCTCCGCTCCACCACACCGGCCGCCCCGCCACACCCTTGCTGGAACTCGACGACTCCATCTCCTCCGGCGCTACAACCCGGGCTCCAGGCCCCTTCAACTCTGCTGTCATTCCATACCTCTTCTTCATCCGTCGCATAGGTACCATCTGCTCCTACAATACTCGCCATGCCCGACAACTGTTTGGTGAAATGCTCGTGCTAATTTTTGTGTCCTTTCTTCTTTGAAGCAATGGATTTTGATATGAAGCACATGTACAAGCACTTTCTTTAGTCGTCCAATGGTTCATCCAACGAGGAGAACTATATGGATGAGACTAGGATGATGCAGGCGGTCCTTGCAGACACGGAGCGTGCAGAAGAGCATGTTCTCAATTTCAAAGGACTGATTAAGTCATCAAGTGCTCAACCGCAATAGGGCGCATGGCCATTTGACGCTGATGGATGACTACTTTGCCCCGGGTGCCCTATTCGCTAAAAAAATTGTCGCTGCTTTCGGATGCGAAAAATATTTTCGATCATCTCTACCATGGCGTTCGGTCGTTTGATGACTACTTCATCTTGAAGAAGGATGCCATGTGAAGGATTAGGTTCTCTGTTTACCAAAATTAAGTGCACGACCGCACTGCGGATGCTTGCTATGGTAGCGACGAATACCTATGGATGTTTGAGAGTACTTGCGGATATGTCATGGTAAGATTTGCCATTTCCATGGTCTCAGTGGTTTGACCTTAGTACCTAAGAGAACCAACTATGGCAGACTCCGAGAGGATCTTGGCGATGTCTGAAGCAAGAGGGTGGTCAGATTTTTCTCGGATCTCTTGTCTGCATGCAATTGAGATGAAAGAACTGCCCAAAAGCTCTACAAGGGAAATATCAGGGTCATGTTAAGAAACCCACCATCATTCTTGAAGAAGTTTGTAAGTGCATCTAGTGCGCCTTAGTGATTTTGGTGTATTGAAGACTTATAGGTTAAGGGACTAATGAGTTTATGAGTGTACACAAGTCTATAAGTCTATGAGGAGTTTGATATTTACAGAGAAAGTCGACCCCTAAAAATGAATGTTTTCAACTGAAGACTTTGAAAGTGAAGAAATTGGTGTGATCCTGAAGACTTGGTATTGATGCGAGGAATATGAAGCGTGAAGACTTTTGTTTTTGTAGTTTCATTTTATCTTTCTTGAGTCATAGGAAACACCGTACGGTTAAAGAGGGTCGAGGTAAAACTAAGGAAAAGTTTCCATGTGATGCTGAAGTCAAAATCCTACACCTACCAATCCATTCGAGTGAAGCCATTGGAAATCTCATACAGTTCAGTCAATTTCTTCAGTAACAGAGATGAAGTTTTTCTTGTCTCTGAGGAATTTGTCCTGACTGAGGAGTTAGGAATTCGCCAGTGCAGATTGCCTACAAGTGAGGAACATGATAGCCCTGAGGAATTTGAACCTCAAATTTCCAACCGTTGTTGTGCTATGCGTCAGCTGTCCCAAAATATCTTATCCACCTAACGGCCATATCATTGAAGGGCAATTATGTCTTATCATGTCGGGTTGCTCCCTAGGCTAAATAGCCGCCCCTACAACCACTAGCTGGTTGGCTGCTCTGCGAGAAACTGACACTTGTCATTAAGAGCATCCCATCCTCCGAGGACTTTGAGCAAAAATCATCAAGTGAGGAAAAACCCCAAACCCCAAACCAAACACCTACATGTTGGGGAACGCAGTAATTTCAAAAAAATTCCTACACACACGCAAGATCTATCATGGTGATGCATAGCAACGAGAGGGAAGAGTGTTGTCCACGTACCCTCGTAGCCGTAAGCGGAAGCGTTATGACAACGCGATTGATGTAGTCGTATGTCTTCACGATCCGACCGATCCTAGTACCAAAAGTACGACACCTCCGCGATCTACACACGTTTAGCTCGGTGATCTCCCACGAACTCTCGATCTAGCTGAGTGTCGAGGGAGAGCTTTGTCAGCATGACGGTGTGATGACGGTGATGATGAAGCTACCGGCGCAGGGCTTCGCCTAAGCACTACGATGATATGACCGAGGTGGATTATGGTGGAGGGGGGCACCGCACACGGCTAAAAACAATCAACTTGTGTGTCTATGGGGTGCCCCTGGCCACATATATAAAGGATGGAGGGAGGAGGAGGCCGGCCCTCATAGGGCGCGCCCAAAGTGTGGAGTCCTACTAGGACTCCCTAGTCCTAGTAGGATTCCACCTCCCACATGGAATAGGAAAAAGGGAAGGGAGAAGGAGAAGGAAGGAAGGGGGCGCCCCCTTTCCCTAGTCCAATTCGGACCAGTCCATGGGGAAGGGGCGCGACCACCCTTGAGGCCTTTCTCTCCTTTCCCGTATGGCCCATTACGAATTCCCGTAACTCTCCGGTACTCCGAAAAATACCCGAATCACTCAAAACCTTTCCGATATCCGAATATAGCCTTCCAATATATCGATCTTTACGTCTCGACCATTTCGAGACTCTTCGTCATGTCCCCGATCTCATCCGGGACTCCGAACAAACTTCGGTCATCAAATCACATAACTCATAATACAAATCGTCACAGAACATTAAGTGTGTGGACCCTACAGGTTCGAGAACTACGTAGACATGACCGAGACTCATCTCCGGTCAATGACATCCAATGTCCATGGTCAAGAAACCATAACCATCTATTGATCAACGAGCTAGTCAACTAGAGGCTTACTAGGGACATATTACGATCTATGTATTCACACATGTATTACGGTTTCCGGTTAATACAATTATAGCATGAACAATAGACAATTACCATGAACAAGGAAATATAATAATAACCATTTTATTATTGCCTCTAGGGCATATTTCCAACACATATGTGGCCATCTGAGCAAAGGGCAGTATGGCAGAGTGAGTGCTTTGGAAACAGCAAAGCTTATCTGGGATAGGCTGTCGAAGGTCAATGAAGGAGTCTCAACATAGCGTGACTCTCGAGTTGACATTCTTCACAATCTCTTCAACCGGTTCAAAAGACTCGACAATGAAAATGTTCAGCAAACCTTCGATCGCCTCACTGACATTTCAAATGAGCTTCAAGCACTTGGTGCCACTGACATCACCGACCATGAGGAGGTGAAGAAATTGCTTCGATTGCTTGATTCCTCATTTGACACCCTTGCACTAATGATACAAGAACGTGGAGACTACAAGTCACTTGATCCTGCCGATATCCTCAAGAGGCTAAACCCTCATGAGTTCCAGCTTGCTGAGAAGAGAGATCTCTATGTACCAAGCTATGGCAGATCACGTGCTCTGATGGCCAAGGCAGTGTCTGAATCTGAAGGTGAGGATTCTGGTAGCAGCCTTGGTGATCCTGAAGAACTGAGCTAGGAACTAGCAATGCTCGTGAGGAAATTCCAGAAGTTCTCAAGACGTGGTCGCTTTGGAAAATCCTCAAGAAGTGATGACTTAAGATCAAATTCCTCATCCCATGATTACAAGAAGAGACTTTGCCACAAATGCAAGAAACCCAGTCACTACATTCAAGATTGTCCTCAGTGGGAAAAGGAATCAAAGAAGAAGTACAAGGACTACAGTTCTGATGATTCAAAGAAGAAGAAGAAATCTTCAAAGTCCTCTTCATCAAAACCTTCAAGGTTTTCATCTCACAAGAAGAGCAGCTCCAAGAAGGCTCGGGCATTCATTGGCAAGGAAATAGACTCTGAGGCTGAATCCGAGGAAAATGAGGAAGAGGAGGCATCTGAGGAGTCAGACTCTGGTGTGGCGAGCCTAGCCCTCGCTACTGCGTTTGTCAGCAAGTCCATCTTCAACTCTGAGGAAAATGACCTCCCCAACACTGCTGACAACGACGATGATGACTAGTCTCCCACCTATTGCTTCATGGCAAAGAGTGCTAAGGTACTTGAGGGAGTCCTGTATTAGGGGGTATCCAGAGATCCGGATTATATTCTTTGGCCGGACTCTTGGACTATGAAGATACAAGATTGAAGACTTTGTCTCGTGTCCGGATGGGACTCTACTTGGCGTGGAAGGCAAGCTAGGCAATACGGATATGTATATCTCCTCCTTTGTAACCGACCTTGTGTAACCCTAGCCCCCTCTGGTGTCTATATAAACCGGAGGGTTTTAGTCCGTAGGACAACATACAATCATACCATAGGCTAGCTTCTAGGGTTTAGCCTCTCCGATCTCGTCGTAGATCAACTCTTGTAATACTCATATCATCAAGAAAAAATCAAGCAGGACATAGAGTTTTACCTTCATCAAGAGGTCCCGAACCTGGGTAAAACATCGTGTCCCCTGCTTCCTGTTACCATCCTCCTTAGACGCACAGTTCGGGACCCCCTACCCGAGATCCGCCGGTTTTGACACCGACATTGGTGCTTTCATTGAGAGTTCCTCTGTGACGTCACCGTAAGGAAGGATGCCTCGTCTCGTTGTTAAAAGCAACATTACTGCCAGGGGAGCTCTGGCTGTCGGCCAAACTCTCCGGCTAGGCAGTTTCATCATGACTGCCGGTTCGGCCGCTGCACCGACGATGACTTCTCGGGTCATCAAAAACAGCCTCCACGCCGGCTCGGAAGTCACCGAGCAGATGGACCCAATGGAGCTCTCTTCCCTAAACGAACTCTTGGATCGCATCGCCACCTTGGGAGTCGCTACGGACTATGATCAGATTGGGCTTAAACCCGATCAAAGGGAGATTAACTCTCCATCGGTCACCCATCACGTTGCGATGGAGGAGGAACAATGCGGCAACTCTTCCTCTATTTTGAGGACTAACTATGTCCGGATTCCTAAGCTCTCCGAGCCGGATACCCGCTTACGGGAGGACATTACCCAAGCCCTGAACCTAGAATCAGGCAGCGGGCCAGACTTATCGGGTAACACTCCGGAACCCGAACTTTCAAGATTGGAAACTCCTCGGCCCCTGGGTCTCAGATCGGGTAGGTGTTCGGACTCAAATCCACCCACCCACCCAGACATAAATGATCTTTCCCACATCAGGCAAGAGCCCCATGAAACAGTACATCATTATTGGGCCATATTCCTCACTTTTCTGCAATAATTGCACGGACAAGGGAATCCTTAACGCCTTAAGTCGCCGTGACATGTCACGCTTCGCTGACTTGGCGTCCATAGTACGAAAGTACTATGCGATGGAAAGCGCTTGGAAAACCGAAACGAAAATTTGGGATAATCCGGCTTCGAATATACACCCAGTCCGAAGTAAAAGGGTGCACTATCATAAGACACCCGAGCTAGTTGCAAAGAAACAAAAACCCTCTACAGGGCATGGAACCGTACTGGAGGGATGGCATAGCGGACCCTGCAAAATTCATAGTACAACGGATACAATACCAACATACAGGCTTAGAGCATGTTGGATACTCCAGCAGGTGGCCAAAAGTGGTGAGGATCTTCTTATCCCAAATGCCACAGAGCACCATCCCGTGGATAACAATACGGTGTTCACAATCTTTGAGACCTTTGCGTCAAATAATAGGCGCAAGCGAACACTCCGCGGCATGGCCGAAATCTGCCACGTAGCAGCAATAAATCCACAGAGTGACACGGCTATTACCTTCAATGCCAGTGATGAACCTAAATTCCGAACAGCCCGAGCACCAGCTGCACTGGTCCTCATTCCAATTGTGGATGGCTTTCGACTCACCAAAGTACTCATGGACGGCGGCAACGGATTAAACCTCATCTATGAGGAAACTCTTCAAAAAATGGAAATAGACTGGAACCGCATTGAGCAAAGTAGCACAACCTTCAGGGGAATCATACCCAGTCGAGAGGCACGATGCGCTGGGAAAATCACACTAGATGTGGTATTCGGTACGCCAGAGAATTACAGGTCCGAAGAAATTACATTTCAAGTGGCCCCGTTCAGAAGTGGATACCACACCCTTTTAGGACGTGAGGCGTTCACGATCTTCCAAGCCGTACCCCATTATGGGTACATGAAGCTCAAAATGCCCGGGCCCAACGGAATCATCACCCTCGCTAGTGATCCGGACACAGCACTCCGCGCCGAAAACAAAACAGCCGCACTAGCCCTCGAGGCATTATCCGAAGCCCTCTCGGTTGAGGAACTAACCACGCTACGCTCCAAAGTGGACAGGGACGACATGATACTCGATAAGAGATCCAAGTCCACCTCTTTTAAACGAGCGGATGAAATAGTCAAATTCCAAGTCCACCCAACGGACCCTACAAAAACAGCCTCCATCGGGGCACAGTTAAACCCCGTCATGGACACGGCACTACGAGAGTTCCTGCGCGAGAATTGGAACATATTCGCCTGGCACTCCTCAGACATGCCAGGAATCCCACGCAGGCTGGCCGAGCATAGCCTCAATATGCTAAAGGGGTTCAAGCCGGTCAAGCAAGCTCTTCGGCGTTTCTCCGAACCTAAGAGATAGGCCATGGGAGAGGAACTAGCCAAGTTATTGGAGGCCGGATTCATCAAAGAGATAAAACACCCGGACTGGCTAGCAAACCTGGTGATGGTACCAAAGAAGGATAAATCCTGGCACCTTTGTGTCGATTTCAAGGACCTCAATAAAGCTTGCCCAAAGTATCCCTTCCCCCTCCCCCGCATGGACCAAATTATCGATGCTACCGCAGGACACGAGTCATTGTGTTTCCTCGACGCATACTCCGGTTACCACCAAATCAAGATGAGGGAGTCCGACCAAGCCGCAACAACATTCATCACACCATACGGTCCCTTCTGTTTCAACACAATGCCTTTTGGACTCAAAAACGCCGGCGCAACATATCAACGCATGATTCAGACATGTCTGGAGAAACAAATCGGCAAAACAGTAGAGGCATGCGTAGACGATGTGGTCGTCAAAACCAAACACGTCGACTCTTTGATAGACGAATTGAGGCTCACATTCGACAACCTCCGACCATACGACATTAAGCTCAATCCAGAAAAATGCGTTTTCGGCGTACTAGCCTCAAAGCTCCTGGGTTTCATTGTCTTCAGTAGAGGTATTGAAGCTAATCCAGCCAAAATCTGAGCTTTGTCACAGTTGGCTACCCCAACAGACCTCAAACAAATCCAGAAGTTAACAGGACGCGTGGCGGCTCTAAGCCGCTTTATCTCCCGCTTAGGAGAAAAGGCTTTACCCATTTATCGCCTCCTTCGGCGCACCGAACACTTTGAGTGGACGGACGCTGCCATAGCCAGATTGGAAGAAATAAAGGCCATTTTGGCAACGAACCCAATCTTGGCCACGCCAAACATCGGCGAACCAATGCTGTTGTAGATTGCGGCAACTCATCAAGTTGTAAGCGCAGTGCTCGTCGTCGAACGAGAAGCTGACGGACATAAATTCCCTCTTCAAAAGCCGGTATACTATGTATCCACTGTGCTCACTCCATGCAAATCACGGTACACACATTATCAAAAGATAGCCTATGCGGTATTCATGGCATCCCGGAAGCTGCGACACTACTTTCAAGAGTGTTCGATTATAGTAGCCTCGGAAGTGCCACTTAATGATATTATAAACAACCACGATGCTACAGACCGGATTGCTAAATGGGCCAATGAGCTCCTCCCGGTCGACATAACATACAAACCTCGACGAGCCATTAAGTCGCAAGTATTGGCCGACTTTGTCGTCGAATGGACGGAGGCCGAACTCCCTAAAGAGTACGGCGCATACTCCAATTGGATCATGCACTTCGACGGTTCTAAAGTGCTAGCTGGTCTAGGGGCTGGCGTCGTCCTAACGTCCCCAACCGGAGATACCGTTCAGTACGTACTGCAAATATCGTATACAGACTCCAACAACGCAGCCGAATACGAAGCTCTGTTGCATGGTCTTCGAATGGCAGTCCCCATGGGCATCCAACGCCTGGAGGTGCGTGGGGATTCAAACCTTGCAATATCCCAAATAAATGAGACTTTGACGCCAAGGATCCGAAAATGGCGGCCTACCGAAACGCCGTCCTAAAAATGTCAGCTCGGTTCGAGGGGCTCGAATTTCACCATGTGGCCCGGGAAAACAATCAAGCGGCGGATATCCTCGCCCGCATCGGCGCAAAACGCGATGCGGCCCCCCCAACATATTTCTGGAAAGGCTGTTCAAGCCATCCGTAGTATGGGAAGGGGACACCGGTAACAGTAGTCCGGACCCGGCCAAAATGCCCGATACCGAACACTCGGACACAATCGGAGGCTCCGTAACACCTTCAGCCCACGTAATAATGGCCATTATAGCCCCGTGAACAAAACCATTCCTAGCCTACCTAACTAGGCAGGAACTTCCGGAGGATCAAAACGAGGCACGCTGCATAGTGCGGCGATCTAAGGCCTACAGGGTCCACGAGGGACAATTGTATAAAAAAGCGCTACCGGAGTCCTTCAAAGGTGCATCTCCGAAGAGGAAGGGCGGAACCTTTTGGCAGAAATCCACGCCGGACTCGGCGGTCACCACGCCGCAGCCCGGGCTCTTGTAAGCAAGGCCATCCGTACAGGATTCTATTGGCTAACGGCCCGGGCAGATGCACAGGACTTGGTCCAACGTTGCACCGATTGCCAGCTCTTTGCAAATCAAAGCCACATGCCACCCACCGCCCTCAAAACAATCCCCATTACGTGGCCCTTCGCGGTCTGGGGGCTTGATATGGTTGGACCCCTTAAAGGGGGAACCCACAAGAAAAAATACTTACTGGTCATGGTGGATAAATTCACCAAATGGATAGAGGCCAAACCTGTTAAAACAGTCGAATCCGGACCAGTGATAGACTTTATATCTGGGGTCGTACACCGTTATGGCGTCCCCCACAACATCATCACTGACAAAGGCACAAACTTCATAGCCGATGAGGTAAAACTCTGGTGCAGCAAAATGGGCATCAAGCTCGATTATGCTTCAGTCTATCACCCACAAACAAACGACCAAGTCGAGCGAGCAAACGGTCTTATAATGAGCGGCATTAAACCCAGATTAGTGCGATCCTTAACAGAGTCTAACACGCACTGGTTAGAGGAGCTCGACTCCGTACTCTGGGGGCTGCGGACCACGCCGAATCGTAGTACCGGATATACACCCTTCTTTATGGTGTACGGCGCAGAGGCAGTCTTGCCCTATGACATAATTCATGACTCACCTCGAGTGCGCATGTACGAAGAAAGAGAAGCCGAGCTCGATCGGCAGGACAGCCTGGACACCCTGGAGGAGGAGCGCGACATAGCCAAAGCCCGTTCCGCATTTTATCAGCAACAGGCTCGCAGATACCAAACCAGAGAAGTACGGGCCAAAACTTATAACGTTGGCGAACTAGTTCTACGCCTGCCGGATAAGAAAAATAACAAGCTCGAGCCCAAATGGGAAGGTCCCTTCATTATTGACCAAGTTCTGACCGGTGGAGCGTACCGACTACGGGATGCATCGACTAGTCGGCTCGAGCCGAACCCATGGAACGCAGCCAGGCTCCAAAGATTCTACGCCTAGCACCGGACTCTATGTTCGTCCCCTCCATTTGTCCATTTTTTGCATATACATTATCTATCTTGTTTTTCTTTTTTCCTTTCTTTTATTCTTTCTCTAGGCCTTCAAGGGCCAACTTGTGCCTCGCTTGCACATTATAGATGCGCTAGCCGTGCTCATCATACCTGGGAGCTTCTTGTTGGAAATATGCCCTAGAGGTAATAATAAAATGGTTATTATTATATTTCTTTGTTCATGATAATTGTCTATTGTTCATACTATAATTGTGTTATCCGGAAATCGTAATACATGTGTGAATAAATAGACCACAACACGTCCCTAGTGAGACTCTAGTTGACTAGCTCGTTGATCAAAGGATATGCATGGTTTCCTGACTATGGACATTAGATGTCATTGATAATGGGATCACATCATTAGGAGAATGATGTGATGGACAAGACCCAATCCTAAGCTTAGCTCAAAGATCGTGTAGTTCGTTTGCTGTAGCTTTTCTGAATGTCAAGTATCATTTCCTTAGACCATGAGATTGTGCAACTCCCGGATACCGTAGGAGTGCCTTGGGTGTGCCAAACGTCACAACGTAACTGGGTGACTATAAAGGTACATTACAGGTATCTCTAAAAGTGTCTGTTGGGTTGGCACGAATCGAGACTGGATTTGTCACTCCGTATGACGGAGAGGTATCTCTAGGCCCACTCGGTAATGCATCATCATAATGAGCTCAATGTGATCAAGTGGTTGATCACGGGATCATGCATTACGGTACGAGTAAAGTGACTTGCCGGTAACGAGACTGAACAAGGTATTGGGATACCGACGATTGAGTCTCGGACAAGTAACGTACCGATTGACAAAGGGAATTGTATATGGATTGATTGAATCCTCGACATCGTGGTTCATCCGATGAGATCATTGTGGAGCATGTGGGAGCCAACATGGGTATCCAGATCCCGCTGTTGGTTATTGAACGGAGAGTCGTCTCGGTCATGTCTGCATGTCTCCCGAACCCGTAGGGTCTACACACTTAAGGTTCGGTGATGCTAGGGTTGTTAAGAAGACTTGTATGTGATTACCGAATGTTGTTAGGAGTCTCGGATGAGATCCCGGATGTCACGAGGAGTTCCGGAATGGTCCGGAGGTAAAGATTTATATATGGGAAGTTGTCATATGGTCGCCGGAAAGTTTCGGGGGCATATCGGTATTGTACCGGGGCCACCGGAGGGGTTCCGGGGGTCCACCGGGAGGGTCCACCTCTTCCGGAGGGACTTATGGGCTGTATGGAGAAGGGAACCAGCCCAAGTGGGCTGGGGCGCCACACCCCCCTAGGGCCCATGCGCCTAGGGTTGGGGGAAACCC
Organism: Triticum dicoccoides; assembly: GCF_002162155.2. Lineage (NCBI taxonomy): Eukaryota > Viridiplantae > Streptophyta > Magnoliopsida > Poales > Poaceae > Triticum > Triticum dicoccoides. The sequence continues at coordinate 68,639,042 of NC_041380.1, read as the reverse complement.
TAAGGGGGGCGCCCCTTTGCTTGGGGGGCAAGCCCCCCTCCCCTTGGCCGCCGCCTCCCTCTAGATCTCATCTAGAGGGGTCCGACCCCCTTCCCCTTTCCCCTATAAATAGAGGGGTGAGGGGAGGGCTGCATACAACATCCAAGGCGCAGCCCCTCCCCTCCCCAACACCTCTCCTCCTCCATAAGAGCTTGGCGAAGCCCTGCCGGAGTACTGCAGCTTCATCACCACCACACCGTCGTGCTGCTGTTGGAGCCCTCTTCCTCAACCTCTCCCTCCTCCTTGCTGGATCAAGGCACGGGAGACGTCCTCGCTCCATACGTGTGTTGAACGCGGAGGTGCCGTCCATTCGGCACTAGGATCTTCGGTGATTTGGATCACGTCGAGTACGACTCCATCAACCCCGTTCTCTTGAACGCTTCCGCTCGTGATCTACAAGGGTATGTAGATGCACTCCTCTCTCCCTCGTTGCTAGATGACTCCATAGATTGATCTTGGTGATGCGTAGAAAATTTTAAAATTCTGCTACGTTCCCCAACAGTGGCATCATGAGCTAGGTCTATGCGTAGTTACTATGCACGAGTAGAACACAAAGTAGTTGTGGGCGTCAATATTGTCAATTTGCTTGCCGTTACTAGTCTTATCTTGATTCGGCGGCATCGTGGGATGAAGCGGCCCGGACCAACCTTACACGTACGCTTACGTGAGACTGGTTCCACCGACTGACATGTACTAGTTGCATAAGGTGGCTGGCGGGTGTCTGTCTCTCCCACTTTAGTCGGATCGGATTCGATGAACAGGGTCCTTATGAAGGGTAAATAGAAATTGGCAATTCACGTTGTGGTTTTGGCGTAGGTAAGAAACGTTCTTGCTAGAAACCTATAGCAGCCACGTAAAAACTTGCAACAACAATTGTGATATGGCCAAAGGTTGTGATGAATGATGAATGATATATGTGATGTATGAGATTGATCATGTTCTTGTAATAGGAATCACGACTTGCATGTCGATGAGTATGACAACCGGCAGGAGCCATAGGAGTTGTCTTTATTTATTTATGACCTGCGTGTCAACCTAAACGTCATGTAATTACTTTACTTTATTGCTAAAGCGTTAGCCATAGTAGTAGAAGTAATAGATGACGAGACAACTTCAAGAAGACACGATGATGGAGATCATGATGATGGAGATCATGGTGTCATGCCGGTGACAACGATGATCATGGAGCCCCGAAGATGGAGATCAAAGGAGCAAATGATATTGGCCATATCATATCACTATTTGATTGTATGTGATGTTTATCATGTTTTACATCTTATTTGCTTAGAACGACGGTAGCTTAAATAAGATGATCCCTCGTAATAATTTCAAGAAAGTGTTCCCCCTAACTATGCACCATTGCGAAGGTTCGTTGTTTCGAAGCACCACGTGATGATCGGGTGTGATAGATTCTAACGTTCGAATACAACGGGTGTAAGACAGATTTACGCACGCAATACACTTAGGTTGACTTGACGAGCCTAGCATGTACAGACATGGCCTCGGAACACAGAAGACCGAAAGGTCGAGCATGAGTCATATAGAAGATATGATCAACATGAAGATGTTCACCGATGTTGACTAGTCCGTCTCACGTGATGATCGGACACGGCCTAGTTAACTCGGATCATGTTATACTTAGATGACTGGAGGGATGTCTATCTGAGTGGGAGTTCATTTAATAATTTGATTAGGTGAACTTAATTATCATGAACTTAGTCTAAAATCTTTACAATATGTCTTGTAGATCAAATGGCCCACGTTGTCCTCAATTCAACGCGTTCCTAGAGAAAACCAAGCTGAAAGACGATGGCAGCAACTATACGGACTGGGTCCGGAACCTGAGGATCATCCTCATAGCTGCCAAGAAAGATTATGTCCTAGAAGCACCGCTAGGTGACGCACCCGTCCCACAGAACCAAGATGTCATGAACGCTTGGTAGACACGTGCTGATGATTACTCCCTCGTTCAGTGCGGCATGCTTTACAACTTAGAACCGGGGCTCCAAAAGCGTTTTGAGAGATACAGAGCATATGAGATGTTCGAAGAGCTGAAAATGGTTTTTCAAGCTCATGCCCGGGTCGAGAGATATGAAGTCTCCGACAAGTTCTTCAGTTGTTAGATGGAGGAAAATAGTTCTGTCAGTGAGCACATACTCAAAATGTCTGCGTTGCATAACCACTTGACTCAGCTGGGAGTTAATATCCCGGATGACACGGTCATTGACAGAATCCTTCAGTCGTTTCCACCGAGCTAAAAGAGCTTTTTGATGAACTTCAATATGCAGGGGATGGAAAAGACCATTCCTGAAGTATTTTCAATGCTGAAATCAGCAGAGGTAGAAGTCAAAAAGGAACATCAAGTGTTGATGGTGAATAAAACCACTAAGTTCAAGAAAGGCAAGAGTAAGAAGAACTTCAAGAAGGACGGCAAGGGAGTTGCCGCGCCCAGTAAGGAAGCTTCCGGGAAGAAGCCAAAGAATGGACCCAACCCCGAGACTGAGTGTTTTTATTGCAAGGAAGTGGTCACTGGAAGCGGAACTGCCCCAAATACTTAGCGGACAATAAGGCCGGCATCACGAAAGGTATGTGTGATATACATGTAATTGATGTGTACCTTACTAGTACTCGTAGTAGCTCCTGGGTATTTGATACCGGTGCGGTTGCTCACATTTGTAACTCAAAGCAGGAGCTGCGGAATAAACGGAGACTGGCGAAGGACGAGGTGACGATGCGCGTCGGGAATGGTTCCAAGGTCGATGTGATCGCCGTCGGCACGCTACCTCTACATTTACCTACGGGATTAGTTTTAAACCTCAATAATTGTTATTTAGTGCCAGCTTTGAGCATGAACATTGTATCAGGATCTTGTTTAATACGAGATGGCTACTCATTTAAATCCGAGAATAATGGTTGTTCTATTTATATGAGAGATATGTTTTATGGTCATGCTCCGATGGTGAATGGTTTATTCTTAATGAATCTCGAGTGTAATGCTACACATATTCATAGTGTGAATACCAAAAGATGTAAGGTTGATAATGATAGTCCCACATACTTGTGGCACTGCCGCCTTGGTCACATAGGTGTCAAACGCATGAAGAAGCTCCATGCAGATGGACTTTTAGAGTCTCTTGATTACGAATCATTTGACATGTGCGAACCATGCCTCAGGGGTAAGATGACCAAGTCTCCGTTCTCAGGAACACTGGAGCGAGCAACCAACTTATTGGAAATCATACATACTGATGTGTGTGGTCCAATGAGTGTTGAGGCTTGCGGTGGCTATCGTTATGTTCTCACCCTCACTGATGACTTGAGTAGATATGGGTATGTCTACTTAATGAAACACAAGTCTGAGACCTTTGAAAAGTTCAAGGAATTTCAGAGTGAGGTTGAGAATCAACGTGACAGGAAAATCAAGTTCTTGCGATCAGATCATGGGGGAGAATACTTGAGTCACGAATTTGGCACACACTTAAGAAAATGTGGAATAGTTTCACAACTCACGCCACCTGTAACACCTCAGGGTAATGGTGTGTCCGAACGTTGTAATCGCACTCTATTAGATATGGTGCGATCTATGATGTCTCTTACCGATTTACCGCTATCATTTTGGTGCTATGCTTTAGAGACTGCCGCATTCACTTTAAATAGGGCTCCGTCGAAATCCGTTGAGACGACACCGTATGAATTATGGTTTGGGAAGAAACTTAAGCTGTCGTTTCTAAAAGTTTGTGGATGCGATGCTTATGTCAAGAAACTTCAACCTGAAAAGCTCGAACCCAAGTCAGAAAAATGCGTCTTCATAGGATACCCTAAAGAAACTATTGGGTATACCTTCTACCTCAGATCCGAAGGCAAGATCTTTATTGCCAAGAATGGGTCCTTTCTAGAGAAAGAGTTTCTCTCGAAAGAAATAAGTGGGAGGAAGGTAGAACTTGATGAGGTATTACCTCTTGAACCGGTAAGTGGCGCAGCTCAAGAAAATGTTCCTGCGGTGCCTGCACCGACTAGAGAGGAAGTTGATGATGATGATCATGAAACTTCAGATCAAGTTGCTACCGAACTTTGTAGGTCCACAAGGACACGTTCCGCACCAGAGTGGTACGGCAACCCTGTCTTGGAAATCATGTTGTTAGACAACGATGAACCTTCAAACTATGAAGAAGCGATGGCGGGCCCGGATTCTGACAAATGGCTGGAAGCCATGAAATCCGAGATAGGATCCATGTATGAAAACGAAGTATGGACTTTGACTGACTTGCCCGTTGATCGGCGAGCCATAGAAAATAAATGGATCTTTAAGAAGAAGACAGACGCGGATGGTAATGTGACCATCTATAAAGCTCGGCTTGTCGCTAAGGGTTATCGACAAGTTCAAGGGGTTGACTACGATGAGACTTTCTCACCCATAGCAAAGCTGAAGTCCGTCCGAATCATGTTAGCAATTGCCGCATTCTATGATTATGAGAAACGGCAAATGGACATCAAAACGGCATTCCTTAATGGTTTCCTTAAGGAAGAATTGTATATGATGCAGCCGGAAGGTTTTGTCGATCCTAAGAATGCTGACAAGGTGTGCAAGCTCCAACGCTCGATTTATGGGCTGGTGCAAGCATCTCGGAGTTGGAACATTCGTTTTGATGAGATGATCAAAGTGTTTGGGTTTATGCAGACTTATGGAGAAGCCTGCATTTACAAGAAAGTGAGTGGGAGCTCTGTAGCATTTCTCATATTGTATGTGGATGACATACTGCTGATGGGAAATGATATAGAATTCTTGGAAAGCATAAATGCCTACTTGAACAAGTGTTTTTCAATGAAGGACCTTGGAGAAGCTGCTTATATATTAGGCATCAAGATCTATAGAGATAGATCGAGACGCCTCATTGGTCTTTCACAGAGTACGTACCTTGACAAGATATTGAAGAAGTTCAAAATGGATCAGTCAAAGAAGGGGTTCTTGCCTGTATTGCAAGGTACGAGATTGAGCACGGCTCAATGCCCGACCACGGCAGAAGATAGAGAAAAGATGAGTGCCGTCCCCTATGCCTCGGCCATAGGGTCTATCATGTATGCTATGTTGTGTACCAGACTTGATGTAAACCTTGCCGTGAGTTTGGCAGGAAGGTACCAAAGTAATCCCGACATGGAACACTGGACAACGGTCAAGAATATCCTAAAGTACCTGAAAAGGACTAAGGAAATGTTTCTCGTTTATGGAGGTGACGAAGAGCTCGTCGTAAAGGGTTACGTCGATGCCAGCTACGACACAGATCTGGATGACTCTAAGTCACAAACCGGATACGTGTATATTTTGAATGGTGGGGTAGTAAGTTGGTGCAGTTGCAAGCAAAGCATTGTGGCGGGATCTACATGTGAAGCGGAGTACATGGCAGCCTCGGAGGCAGCACAAGAAGCAGTCTGGGTGAAGGAGTTCATTACCGACCTAGGAGTCATACCCAATGCGTCGGGCCCCATGACCCTCTTTTGTGACAACAATGGACCTATTGCCCTTGCCAAGGAGCCCAGGTTTCACAGGAAGACCAGCCATATCAAGCGTCGCTTCAACTCCATTCGTGAAAGTGTTCAAAATGGAGACACAGAGATTTGTAAAGTACATACGAACCTGAATGTAGCAGATCCGTTGACTAAATCTCTCCCTAGAGCAAAACATGATCAACACCAGAACTGCATGGGTGTTCGATTCATCACAATGTAACTAGAATATTGACTCTAGTGCAAGTGGGAGACTTTTGGAAATATGCCCTAGAGGCAATAATAAAATGGTTATTATTATATTTCTTTGTTCATGATAATTGTCTATTGTTCATGTTATAATTGTGTTATCCGGAAATCGTAATACATGTGTGAATACATAGACCACAACACGTCCCTAGTGAGCCTCTAGTTGACTAGCTCGTTGATCAAAGGATAGTCATGGTTTCCTGACTATGGACATTAGATGTCATTGATAACGGGATCACATCATTAGGAGAATGATGTGATGGACAAGACCCAATCCTAAGCTTAGCTCAAAGATCGTGTAGTTCGTTTGCTGTAGCTTTTCTGAATGTGAAGTATCATTTCCTTAGACCATGAGATTGTGCAACTCCCGGATACCGTAGGAGTGCCTTGGGTGTGCCAAACGTCACAACGTAACTGGGTGACTATAAAGGTACATTACAGGTATCTCCGAAAGTGTCTGTTGGGTTGGCACGAATCGAGACTGAGATTTGTCACTCCGTATGACGGAGAGGTATCTCTGGGCCCACTCGGTAATGCATCATCATAATGAGCTCAATGTGATCAAGTGGTTGATCACGGGATCATGCATTATGGTACGAGTAAAGTGACTTGCCGGTAACGAGACTGAACAAGGTATTGGGATACTGACGATCAAGTCTCGGACAAGTAACATACCGATTGACAAAGGGAATTGTATACGGATTGATTGAATCCTCGACATCGTGGTTCATCTGATGAGATCATCGTGGAGCATGTGGGAGCCAACATGGGTATCCAGATCCCGCTGTTGGTTATTGACCGGAGAGTCATCTCGGTCATGTCTGCATGTCTCCCGAACCCGTAGGGTCTACACACTTAAGGTTCGGTGACGCTAGGGTTGTTAGGAAGACTTGTATGTGATTACCGAATGTTGTTCGGAGTCCCGGATGAGATCCCGGACATCACGAGGAGTTCCGGAATGGTCCGGAGGTAAAGATTTATATATGGGAAGTTGTCATATGGTCGCCGGAAAGTTTCGGGGGCATATCGGTATTGTACCGGGGCCACCGGAGGGGTTCCGGGGGTCCACCGGGAGGGTCCACCTCTTCCGGAGGGCCTTATGGGCTGTATGGAGAAGGGAACCAGCCCAAGTGGGCTGGGGCACACGCCCCCTAGGGCCCATGCGCCTAGGGTTGGGGGAAACCCTAAGGGGGGTTGCCCCCTTGCTTGGGGGGCAAGCCCCCCTCCCCTTGGCCGCCCCCCCCTCTAGATCTCATCTAGAGGGGTCCGACCCCCTTCCCCTTTCCCCTATAAATAGAGGGGTGAGGGGAGGGCTGCAGACAACATCCAAGGCGCAGCCCCTCCCCTCCCCAACACCTCTCCTCCTCCATAAGAGCTTGGCGAAGCCCTGCCGGAGTACTGCAGCTTCATCACCACCACACCGTCGTGCTGTTGTTGGAGCCCTATTCCTAAACCTCTCCCTCCTCGCTGGATCAAGGCGCGGGAGACGTCCTTGCTTCGTATGTGTGTTGAACGTGGAGGTGCCGTCCGTTCGGCAGTAGGATCTTCGGTGATTTGGATCACGTCGAGTACGACTCCATCAACCCCGTTCTCTTGAACGCTTCCGCTCGTGATCTACAAGGGTATGTAGATGCACTCCTCTCTCCCTCGTTGCTAGATGACTCCATAGATTGATCTTGGTGATGCGTAGAAAATTTTAAAATTCTGCTACGTTCCCCAACTGTGGCATCATGAGCTAGGTCTATGCGTAGTTACTATGCACGAGTAGAACACAAAGTAGTTGTGGGTGTCGATATTGTCAATTTGCTTGCCGTTACTAGTATTATCTTGATTCGGCGGCATCATGGGATGAAGCGGCCCGGACCAACCTTACATGTACACTTACGTGAGACCGGTTCCACCGACTGACATGCACTAGTTGCATAAGGTGGCTGGCGGGTGTCTGTCTCTCCCACTTTAGTCGGATCGGATTCGATGAACAGGGTCCTTATGAAGGGTAAATAGAAATTGACAATTCACGTTGTGGTTTTGGCGTAGGTAAGAAAAGTTCTTGCTAGAAATCTATAGCAGCCACGTAAAAACTTGCAACAACAATTAGAGGATGTCTATCTTGTTTTTGCAGCAAGTGTTTTGTGATGTGATATGGCCAAAGGTTGTGATGAATGATGAATGATATATGTGATGTATGAGATTGATCATGTTCTTGTAATAGGAATCACGACTTGCATGTCGATGAGTATGACAACCGGCAGGAGCCGTAGGAGTTGTCTTTATTTATTTATGACCTGCGTGTCAACATAAACATCATGTAATTACTTTACTTTATTGCTAAAGCGTTAGCCATAGTAGTAGAAGTAATAGATGACGAGACAACTTCAAGAAGACACGATGATGGAGATCATGGTGTCATGCCGGTGACAACGATGATCATGGAGCCCCGAAGATGGAGATCAAAGGAGCAAATGGTATTGGCCATATCATGTCACTATTTGATTGCATGTGATGTTTATCATGTTTTACATCTTATTTGCTTAGAACGATGGTAGCTTAAATAAGATGATCCCTCGTAATAATTTCAAGAAAGTGTTCCCCCTAACTGTGCACCATTGCGAAGGTTCGTTGTTTCGAAGCACCACATGATGATCGGGTGTGATAGATTCTAACATTCGAATACAACGGGTGTAAGACAGATTTACACACGCAATACACTTAGGTTGACTTGACGAGCCTAGCATGTACAGACATGGCCTTGGAACACAGAATACCGAAAGGTCGAGCATGAGTCGTATAGAAGATGCGATCAACATGAAGATCTTCACCGATGTTGACTAGTCCGTCTCACGTGATGATCGGACACGGCCTAGTTAACTCGGATCATGTTATACTTAGATGATTGGAGGGATGTCTATCTGAGTGGGAGTTCATTTAATAATTTGATTAGATGAACTTAATTATCATGAACTTAGTCTAAAATCTTTACAATATGTCTTGTAGATCAAATGGCCCATGTTGTCCTCAATTCAACGCGTTCCTAGAGAAAACCAAGCTGAAAGACGATGGCAGCAACTATACGGACTGGGTCCGGAACCTGAGGATCATCCTCATAGCTGCCAAGAAATATTATGTCCTAGAAGCACCGCTAGGTGACGCACCCATCCCACAGAACCAAGACGTTATGAACGCTTGGCAGACATGTGCTGATGATTACTCCCTCGTTCAGTGCGGCATGCTTTACAGCTTAGAACCGGGGCTCCAAAAGCGTTTTGAGAGACATGGAGCATATGAGATGTTCGAAGAGCTGAAAATGGTTTTTCAAGCTCATGCCTGGGTCGAGAGATATGAAGTCTCCGACAAGTTCTTCAGTTGTAAGATGGAGGAAAATAGTTCTGTCAGTGAGCACATACTCAAAATGTCTGGGTTGCATAACCGCTTGACTCAGCTGGGAGTTAATCTCCCGGATGATGTGGTCATTGACAGAATCCTTCAGTCGCTTCCACCGAGCTACAAGAGCTTTGTGATGAACTTCAATATGCAGGGGATGGAAAAGACCATTCCTGAAGTATTTTCAATACTAAAATCAGCAGAGGTAGAAGTCAAAAAGGAACATCAACAGTTGATTGTGAATAAAACCACTAAGTTCAAGAAAGGCAAGGGTAAGAAGAACTTCAAGAAGGACGGCAAGGGAGTTGCCGCGCCCGGTAAGCAAGCTGCCGGGAAGAAGCCAAAGAATGGACCCAAGCCCGAGACTGAGTGTTTTTATTGCAAGGGAAGTGGTCACTGGAAGCGGAACTGCCCCAAATACTTAGCGGACAAGAAGGCCGGCATCACGAAAGGTATATGTGATATACATGTAATTGATGTGTACCTTACCAGTACTCGTAGTAGCTCCTGGGTATTTGATACCGGTGCAGTTACTCACATTTGTAACTCAAAGCAGGAGCTGCGGAATAAATGGAGACTGGCGAAGGACGGGGTGACGATGCGCGTCGGGAATGGTTCCAAGGTCGATGTGATCGCCGTCGGCACGCTACCTCTACATTTACCTACGGGATTAGTTTTAAACCTCAATAATTGTTATTTACTGCCAGCTTTGAGCATGAACATTGTATCAGGATCTCGTTTAATACAAGATGGCTACTCATTTAAATGAGAGATATGTTTTATGGTCATGCTCTAATGGTGAATGGTTTATTCTTAATGAATCTCAAGCGTAATGCTACACATATTCATAGTGTGAATACCAAAAGATGTAAGGTTGATAATGATAGTCCCACATACTTGTGGCACTGCTGCCTTGGTCACATAGGTGTCAAACGCATGAAGAAGCTCCATGCAGATGGACTTTTAGAGTCTCTTGATTACGAAGCATTTGACACGTGCGAACCATGCCTCATGGGTAAGATGACCAAGACTCCGTTCTCAGGAACAATGGATCGAGCAACCAACTTATTGGAAATCATACATACTGATGTGTGCGGTCCAATGAGTGTTGAGGCTCGCGGTGGCTATCGTTATGTTCTCACCCTCACTGATGACTTGAGTAGATATGGGTATGTCTACTTAATGAAACACAAGTCTGAGACCTTTGAAAAGTTCAAGGAATTTCAGAGTGAGGTTGAGAATCAACGTGACAGGAAAATCAAGTTCTTGCGATCAGATCGTGGGGGAGAATACTTGAGTCACGAATTTGGCACACACTTAAGAAAATGTGGAATAGTTTCACAACTCACGCCACCTGGAACACCTCAGCCTAATGGTGTGTCCGAACGTCGTAATCGCACTCTATTAGATATGGTGCGATCTATGATGTCTCTTACCGATATACCGCTATCATTTTGGGGCTATGCTTTAGAGACTGCCGCATTCACTTTAAATAGGGCTCTGTCAAAATCCGTTGAGATGACACCGTATGAATTATGGTTTGGGAAGAAACCTAAGCTGTCGTTTCTAAAAGTTTGGGGATGCGATGCTTATGTCAAGAAACTTCAACCTGAAAAGCTCGAACCCAAGTCGGAAAAATGCGTCTTCATAGGATACCCTAAAGAAACTGTTGGGTATACCTTCTACCTCAGATCCCAAGGCAAGATCTTTGTTGCCAAGAATGGGTCCTTTCTAGAGAAAGAGTTTCTCTCGAAAGAAATAAGTGGGAGGAAGGTAGAACTTGATGAAGTATTACCTCTTGAACCGGTAAGTGCCGCAGCTCAAGAAAATGTTCCTGAGGTGCTTGCACCGACTAGAGAGGAAGTTGATAATGATGATCATGAAACTTCAGATCAAGTTGCTACTGAACTTCGTAGGTCCACAAGGACACATTCCGCACCAGAGTGGTACGGCAACCCTGTCTTGGAAATCATGTTGTTAGACAACGGTGAACCTTCGAACTATGAAGAAGCGATGGCGGGCCCGGATTCCGACAAATGGCTGGAAGCCATGAAATCCGAGATAGGATCCATGTATGAAAATGAAGTATGGACTTTGACTGACTTGCCCGTTGATCGGCGAGCCATAGAAAATAAATGGATCTTTAAGAAGAAGACAAACGCGGATGGTAATGTGACCATCAATAAAGCTCGGCTTGTCGCTAAGGGTTATCGACAAGTTCAAGGGGTTGACTACGATGAGACTTTCTCACCCGTAGCGAAGCTGATGTCCGTCCGAATCATGTTAGCAATTGCCGCTTTCTATGATTATGAGATATGGCAAATGGACGTCAAAACGGCATTCCTTAATGGTTTCCTTAAGGAAGAATTGTATATGATGCAGCTGGAAGGTTTTGTCGATCCTAAGAATGCTGACAAGGTGTGCAAGCTCCAACGCTCGATTTATGGGCTGGTGCAAGCATCTCGGAGTTGGAACATTCGTTTTGATGAGATGATCAAAGCGTTTGGGTTTATGCAGACTTATGGAGAAGCCTGCATTTACAAGAAAGTGAGTGGGAGCTCTATAGCATTTCTCATATTGTATGTGGATGACATACTGTTGATGGGAAATGATATAGAAATTCTTGGAAAGCATAAAGGCCTACTTGAACAAGTGTTTTTCAATGAAGGACCTTGGAGAAGCTGCTTATATATTAGGCATCAGATCTATAGAGATAGATCGAGATGCCTCATTGGTCTTTCACAGAGTACGTAACTTGACAAGATATTGAAGAAGTTCAAAATGGATCAGTCAAAGAAGGGGTTCTTGCATGTATTGCAAGGTACGAGATTGAGCACGGCTCAATGCCCGACCACGGCAGAAGATAGAGAAAAGACGAGTGTCGTCCCCTATGCCTCGGCCATAGGGTCTATCATGTATGCTATGCTGTGTACCAGACCTGTTGTAAACCTTGCCGTGAGTTTGGTAGGAAGGTACCAAAGTAATCCCGGCATGGAACACTGGACAACGGTCAAGAATATCCTGAAGTACCTGAAAAGGACTAAGGAAATGTTTCTCATTTATGGAGGTGACGAAGAGCTCGTCGTAAAGGGTTACGTCGATGCTAGCTTCGACACAGATCTGGATGACTCTAAGTCACAAACCGGATACATGTATATTTTGAATGGTGGGGCAGTAAGCTGGTGCAGTTGCAAGCAAAGCGTTGTGGCGGGATCTACATGTAAAGTGGAGTACATGGCAGCCGCGGAGGCAGCACAAGAAGCAGTCTGGGTGAAGGAGTTCATTACCGACCTAGGAGTCATACAAAGTGCGTCGGGCCCCATGACCCTCTTCTGTGACAACACTGGACCTATTGCCCTTGCCAAGGAGCCCAGGTTTCACAGGAAGACCAGGCATATCTAGCGTTGCTTCAACTCCATTCGTGGAAGTGTTCAAAATGGAGAGATAGAGATTTGTAAAGTACATACGGACCTGAATGTAGCAGATCCGTTGACTAAACCTCTCCCTAGAGCAAAACATGATCAACACCAGAACTGCATGGGTGTTCGATTCATCACAATGTAACTAGAATATTGACTCTAGTGCAAGTGGGAGACTGTTGGAAATATCACCTAGAGGCAATAATAAAATGGTTATTATTATATTTCTTTGTTCATGATAATTGTCTATTGTTCATGCTATAATTGTGTTATCTGGAAATCGTAATACATGTGTGAATACATAGACCACAACACGTCCCTAGTGAGCCTCTAGTTGACTAGCTCGTTGATCAAAGGATAGTCATGGTTTCCTGACTATGGACATTAGATGTCATTGATAACGGGATCACATCATTAGGAGAATGATGTGATGGACAAGACCCAATCCTAAGCTTAGCTCAAAGATCGTGTAGTTCGTTTGCTGTAGCTTTTCTGAATGTCAAGTATCATTTCCTTAGACCATGAGATTGTGCAACTCCCGGATACCGTAGGAGTGCCTTGGGTGTGCCAAACGTCACAATGTAACTGGGTGACTATAAAGGTACATTACAGGTATCTCTGAAAGTGTCTGTTGGGTTGGCACGAATCGAGACTGGGATTTGTCACTCCGTATGACGGAGAGGTATCTCTGGGCCCACTCGGTAATGCATCATCATAATGAGCTCAATGTGATCAAGTTGTTGATCACGGGATCATGCATTGCGGTACAAGTAAAGTGACTTGCCGGTAACGAGACTAAACAAGGTATTGGGATACCGACGATCGAGTCTCGGACAAGTAATGTACCGATTAACAAAGGGAATTGTATACGGATTGATTGAATCCTCGACATCGTGGTTCATCCGATGAGATCATCATGGAGCATGTGGGAGCCAACATGGGTATCCAGATCCCGCTGTTGGTTATTGACCGGAGAGTCGTCTCGGTCATGTCTGCATGTCTCCCGAACCCGTAGGGTCTACACACTTAAGGTTCGGTAACGCTAGGGTTGTTAGGAAGACTTGTATGTGATTACCGAATGTTGTTCGGAGTCCCGGATGAGATCCCGGATGTCACGAGGAGTTTCGGAATGGTACGGAGGTAAAGATTTATATATGGGAAGTTGTCATATGGTCGCCGGAAATTTTCGAGGGCATATTGGTATTGTACCGGGGCCACCGGAGGGGTTCCGGGGGTCCACCGGGAGGGTCCACCTCTTCCGGAGGGCCTTATGGGCTGTATGGAGAAGGGAACCAGCCCAAGTGGGCTGGGGCGCCACACCCCCCTAGGGCCCATGCGCTTAGGGTTGGGGAAAACCCTATGGGGCGCCCCCTTGCTTGGGGGGCAAGCCCCCCTCCCCTTGGCCGCCGCCCCCCCCTCTAGATCTCATCTAGAGGGGGCCGGCCCCCTTCCCCTTTCCCCTATAAATAGAGGGGTGAGGGGAAGGCTGCATACAACATCCAAGGCGCAGCCCCTCCCCTCCCCAACACCTCTCCTCCTCCATCAGAGCTTGGCGAAGCCCAGCTGGAGTACTGCAGCTTCATCACCACCACACCGTCGTGCTGCTGTTGGAGCCCTCTTCCTCAACCTCTCCCTCCTCCTTGCTGGATCAAGGAGCGGGAGATGTCCTCACTCCGTATGTGTGTTGAACGCGGAGGTGCCGTCCGTTCGGCACCAGGATCTTTGGTGATTTGGATCACGTCGAGTACGACTCCATCCACCCCGTTCTCTTGAACGCTTCCGCTCGTGATCTATAAGGGTATGTAGATGCACTCTTCTCTCCATTGTTGCTAGATGACTCCATAGATTGATCTTGGTGATGCGTAGAAAATTTTAAAATTCTGCTACGTTCCCCAACAGTGGCATCATGAGCTAGGTCTATGCGTAGTTACTATGCACGAGTAGAACACAAAGTAGTTGTGGGCGTCGATATTGTCAACTTGCTTGCCGTTAGTAGTCTTATCTTGATTTGGCGGCATCGTGGGATGAAGCGGCCCGGACCAACCTTACACGTACGCTTACGTGAGACCGGTTCCACCGACTAACATGCACTAGTTGCATATGGTGGCTGGCGGGTGTCTGTCTCTCCCACTTTAGTCGGATCGGATTCGATGAACAGGGTCCTTATGAAGGGTAAATAGAAATTGGCAATTCACGTTGTGGTTTTGGCGTAGGTAAGAAAAGTTCTTGCTATAAACCTATAGCAGCCACGTAAGAACTTGCAACAACAATTAGAGGACGTCTAACTTGTTTTTGCAGCTAGTGTTTTGTGATGTGATATGGCCAAAGGTTGTGATGAATGATGAATGATATATGTGATGTATGAGATTGATCATGTTCTTGTAATAGGAATCACGACTTGCATGTCGATGAGTATGACAACCGACAGGAGCCATAGGAGTTTTCTTTATTTATTTATGACCTGCGTGTCAACATAAACATCATGTAATTACTTTACTTTATTGCTAAAGCGTTAGCCATAGTAGTAGAAGTAATAGATGACAAGACAACTTCAAGAAGACACGATGATGGAGATCATGATGATGGAGATCATGGTGTCATGCCGGTGACAACGATGATCATGGAGCCCCGAAGATGGAGATCAAAGGAGCAAATGATATTGGCCATATCATGTCACTATTTGATTGCATGTGATGTTTATCATGTTTTACATCTTATTTGCTTAGAACGACGGTAGCTTAAATAAGATGATCCCTCGTAATAATTTCAAGAAAGTGTTCCCCCTAACTGTGCACCGTTGCGAAGGTTCGTTGTTTCGAAGCACCACATGATGATCAGGTGTGATAGATTCTAACGTTCGAATACAACGGGTGTAAGACAGATTTACACACGCAATACACTTAGGTTCACTTGACGAGCCTAGCATGTACAGACATGGCCTCGGAACACAGAAGACCGAAAGGTCGAGCATGAGTCGTATAGAAGATACGATCAACATGAAGATGTTCACCGATGTTGACTAGTCCGTCTCACGTGATGATCGGACACGGCCTAGTTAACTCGGATCATGTTATACTTAGATGACTGGAGGGATGTCTATCTGAGTGGGAGTTCATTTAATAATTTGATTAGATGAACTTAATTATCATGAACTTAGTCTAAAATCTTTACAATATGTCTTGTAGATCAAATGGCCCATGTTGTCCTCAACTTCAACGCGTTCCTAGAGAAAACCAAGCTGAAAGACGATGGCAACAACTATACGGACTGGGTCCGGAACCTGAGGATCATCCTCATAGCTGCCAAGAAAGATTATGTCCTAGAAGCACCGCTAGGTGACACACCCGTCCCACATAACCAAGCGTTATGAACGCTTGGCAGACACGTGCTGATGATTACTCCCTCGTTCAGTGCGGCATGCTTTACAGCTTAGAACCGGGGCTCCAAAAGCGTTTTGAGAGACACGGAGCATATGAGATGTTCGAAGAGCTGAAAATGGTTTTTCAAGCTCATGCCCGGGTCGAGAGATATGAAGTCTCCAACAAGTTCTTCAGCTGTAAGATGGAGGAAAATAGTTCTGTCAGTGAGCACATACTCAAAATGTCTAGGTTGCATAACCGCTTGACTCAGCTGGGAGTTAATCTCCCGGATGACGCGGTCATTGACAGAATCCTTCAGTCGCTTCCACCGAGCTACAAGAGCTTTGTGATGAACTTCAATATGCAGGGGATGGAAAAGACCATTCCTGAAGTATTTTCAATGCTGAAATCAGCAGAGGTAGAAGTCAAAAAGGAACATCAAGTGTTGATGGTGAATAAACCACTAAGTTCAAGAAAGGCAAGGGTAAGAAGAACTTCAAGAAGGACGGCAAGGGAGTTGCCGCGCCCGGTAAGCAAGCTGCTAGGAAGAAGCCAAAGAATGGACCCAAGCCCGAGACTGAGTGTTTTTATTGCAAGGGAAGTGGTCACTGGAAGCGGAACTGCCCCAAATACTTAGCGGACAAGAAGGCCGGCATCACGAAAGGTATATGTGATATACATGTAATTGATGTGTACCTTACCAGTACTCGTAGTAGCTCCTGGGTATTTGATACCAGTGCGGTTGCTCACATTTGTAACTCAAAGCAGGAGCTGCGGAATAAACGGAGACTGGCGAAGGATGAGGTGACGATGCGCGTCGAGAATGGTTCGAAGGTCGATGTGATCACCGTCGGCACGCTACCTCTACATTTACCTATGGGATTAGTTTTAAACCTCAATAATTGTTATTTAGTGCCAGCTTTGAGCATGAACATTGTATCAGGATCTCGTTTAATACGAGATGGCTACTCATTTAAATCCGAGAATAATGGTTGTTCTATTTATATGAGAGATATGTTTTATGGTCATGCTCCGATGGTGAATGGTTTATTCTTAATGAATCTCGAGCGTAATGCTACACATATTCATAGTGTGAATACCAAAAGATGTAAGGTTGATAATGATAGTCCCACATACTTGTGGCACTGCCACCTTGGTCACATAGGTGTCAAATGCATGAAGAAGCTCCATGCAGATGGACTTTTATAGTCTCTTGATTACGAATCATTTGACACATGCGAACCATGCCTCATGGGTAAGATGACCAAGACTCCGTTCTCAGGAACAATGGAGCGAGCAACCAACTTATTGGAAATCATACATACTGATGTGTGCGGTCCAATGAGTGTTGAGGCTCGTGGTGGCTATCGTTATGTTCTCACCCTCACTGATGACTTGAGTAGATATGGGTATGTCTACTTAATGAAGCACAAGTCTGAGACCTTTGAAAAGTTCAAGGAATTTTAGAGTGAGGTTGAGAATCAACGTGACAGGAAAATCAAGTTCTTGCGACCAGATCGTGGGGGAGAATACTTGAGTCACGAATTTGGCACACACTTAAGAAAATGTGGAATAGTTTCACAACTCACGCCGCCTGGAACACCTCAGCGTAATGGTGTGTCCGAACGTCGTAATCGCACTCTATTAGATATGGTGCGATCTATGATGTCTCTTACTGATTTACCGCTATCATTTTGGGGCTATGCTTTAGAGACTGCTGCATTCACTTTAAATAGGGCTCCTTCGAAATCCGTTGAGACGACACCGTATGAATTATGGTTTGGGAAGAAACCTAAGCTGTCGTTTCTAAAACTTTGGGGATGCGATGCTTATGTCAAGAAACTTCAACCTGAAAAGCTCGAACCCAAGTCGGAAAAATGCGTCTTCATAGGATACCCTAAAGAAACTGTTGGGTATACCTTCTACCTCAGATCCCAAGGCAAGATCTTTGTTGCCAAGAATGGGTCCTTTCTAGAGAAAGAGTTTCTCTCGAAAGAAATAAGTGGGAGGAAGGTAGAACTTGATGAAGTATTACCTCTTGAACCGGTAAGTGCCGCAGCTCAAGAAAATGTTCCTGAGGTGCCTGCACCGACTAGAGAGGAAGTTGATGATGATGATCATGAAACTTCAGATCAAGTTGCTACTGAACTTCGTAGGTCCACAAGGACACATTCCGCACCAGAGTGGTACGGCAACCCTGTCTTGGAAATCATGTTGTTAGACAACGGTGAACCTTTGAACTATGAAGAAGCGATGGCGGGCCCGGATTCCGACAAATGGCTGGAAGCCATGAAATCCGAGATAGGATCCATGTATGAAAACGAAGTATGGACTTTGACTGACTTGCCCGTTGATCGGCGAGCCATAGAAAATAAATGGATCTTTAAGAAGAAGACAGACGCGGATGGTAATGTGACCATCAATAAAGCTCGGCTTGTCGCTAAGGGTTATCGACAAGTTCAAGGGGTTGACTACGATGATACTTTCTCACCCGTAGCGAAGCTGATGTCCGTCCGAATCATGTTAGCAATTGCCGCTTTCTATGATTATGAGATATGGCAAATGAACGTCAAAACGGCATTCCTTAATGGTTTCCTTAAGGAAGAATTGTATATGATGCAGCTGGAAGGTTTTGTCGATCCTAAGAATGCTGACAAGGTGTGCAAGCTCCAACGCTCGATTTATGGGCTGGTGCAAGCATCTCGGAGTTGGAACATTCGTTTTGATGAGATGATCAAAGCGTTTGGGTTTATGCAGACTTATGGAGAAGCCTGCATTTACAAGAAAGTGAGTGGGAGCTCTGTAGCATTTCTCATATTGTATGTGGATGACATACTATTGATGGGAAATGATATAGAATTCTTGGAAAGCATAAAGGCCTACTTGAACAAGTGTTTTTCAATGAAGGACCTTGGAGAAGCTGCTTATATATTAGGCATCAAGATCTATAGAGATAGATTGAGACGCCTCATTGGTCTTTCACAGAGTACGTACCTTGACAAGATATTGAAGAAGTTCAAAATGGATCAGTTAAAGAAGGGGTTCTTGCCTGTATTGCAAGGTACGAGATTGAGCACGGCTCAATGCCCGACCACGGCAGAAGATAGAGAAAAGACGAGTGTCGTCCCCTATGCCTCGGCCATAGGGTCTATCATGTATGCTATGCTGTGTACCAGACCTGTTGTAAACCTTGCCATGAGTTTGGTAGGAAGGTACCAAAGTAATCCCAGCATGGAACACTGGACAACGGTCAAGAATATCCTGAAGTACCTGAAAGGGACTAAGGAAATGTTTCTCGTTTATGGAGGTGACGAAGAGCTCGTCGTAAAGGGTTACGTCGATGCTAGCTTCGACACAGATCTGGATGACTCTAAGTCACAAACCGGATACGTGTATATTTTGAATGGTGGGGCAGTAAGCTGGTGCAGTTGCAAGCAAAGCGTTGTGGCGGGATCTACATGTGAAGCGGAGTACATGGCAGCCTCGGAGGCAGCACAAGAAGCAGTCTAGGTGAAGGAGTTCATTACCGACCTAGGAGTCATACCAATGCGTCGGGCTCCATGACCCTCTTCTGTGTCAACACTGGAGTTATTGCCCTTGCCAAGGAGCCCAGGTTTCATAGGAAGACCAGGCATATCAAGCGTCGCTTCAACTCCATTCATGGAAGCGTTCAAAATGGAGACACAGAGATTTGTAAAGTACATACGGACCTGAATGTAGCAGATCCGTTGACTAAACCTCTCCCTAGAGCAAAACATGATCAACACCAGAACTGCATGGGTGTTCGATTCATCACAATGTAACTAGAATATTGACTCTAGTGCAAGTGGGAGACTGTTGGAAATATGCCCTAGAGGCAATAATAAAATGGTTATTATTATATTTCTTTGTTCATGATAATTGTCTATTGTTCATGCTATAATTGTGTTATCTGGAAATCGTAATACATGTGTGAATACATAGACCACAACACGTCCCTAGTGAGCCTCTAGTTGACTAGCTCGTTGATCAAAGGATAGTCATGGTTTCCTGACTATGGACATTAGATGTCATTGATAACGGGATCACATCATTAGGAGAATGATGTGATGGACAAGACCCAATCCTAAGCTTAGCTCAAAGATCGTGTAGTTCGTTTGCTGTAGCTTTTCTGAATGTCAAGTATCATTTCCCTAGACCATGAGATTGTGCAACTCCCGGATACCGTAGGAGTGCCTTGGGTGTGCCAAACGTCACAACGTAACTGGGTGACTATAAAGGTACATTACAGGTATCTCCGAAAGTGTCTGTTGGGTTGGCACAAATCGAGACTGGGATTTGTCACTCCGTATGATGGAGAGGTATCTCTGGGCCCACTCGGTAATGCATCATCATAATGAGCTCAATGTGATCAAGTGGTTGATCACGGGATCATGCATTACGGTACGAGTAAATTGACTTGCCGGTAACGAGACTGAACAAGGTATTGGGATACCGACGATCGAGTCTCGGACAAGTAACGTACCGATTGACAAAGGGAATTGTATGTGGATTGATTGAATCCTCGACATCGTGGTTCATCTGATGAGATCATCGTGGAGCATGTGGGAGCCAACATGGGTATCCAGATCCCGCTGTTGGTTTTTGACCGGAGAGTCGTCTCGGTCATGTCTGCATGTCTCCCGAACCCGTAGGGTCTACACACTTAAGGTTCGGTGATGCTAGGGTTGTTAGGAAGACTTGTATGTGATTACCGAATGTTGTTCGGAGTCCCGGATGAGATCCCGGACGTCACGAGGAGTTCCGGAATGGTCCGGAGGTAAATATTTATATATGGGAAGTTGTCATATGGTCGCCAGAAAGTTTCGGGGGCATATCGATTTTGTACCGGGGCCACCGGAGGGGTTCTGGGGGTCCACCGGGAGGGTCCACCTCTTCCGAAGGGCCTTATGGGCTGTATGGAGAAGGGAACCAGCCCAAGTGGGCTGGGGCGCCACACCCCTAGGGCCCATGCGCCTAGGGTTGGGGGAAACCCTAAGGGGGCGACCCCTTGCTTGGGGGGCAAGCCCCCCCCCCCTTGGCCGCCGCCCCCCCTCTAGATCTCATCTAGAGGGGGCCGGCCCCCTTCCCCTTTCCCCTATAAATAGAGGGGTGAGGGGAGGGCTGCATACAACATCCAAGGCGCAGCCCCTCCCCTCCCCAACACCTCTCCTCCTCCATAAGAGCTTGGCGAAGCCCTGCCGGAGTACTGCAGCTTCATCACCACCACACCGTCGTGCTGCTGTTGGAGCCCTCTTCCTCAACCTCTCCCTCCTCCTTGCTGGATCAAGGCGCGGGAGACGTCCTCGCTCCGTACGTGTGTTGAACACGGAGGTGCCGTCCGTTCGGCACTAGGATCTTCGGTGATTTGGATCACGTCGAGTCGACTCCATCAACCCCGTTCTCTTGAGCACTCCTCTCTCGCTCGTTGCTAGATGACTCCATATATTGATCTTGGTGATGCGTAGAAAATTTTAAAATTCTGCTACGTTCCCCAACACTTCTTTCACAGAAGCTTAATTATTTATCTAGGTCTCAGGCCCCGCACATGTGTCATGCTTCCGCATGTACCTTTTTTCGCCATTATATGCATCGATATGACTTAAGTTTTGGCCAAGCTGGGTTGCCTGGCTCTTGTATTTATGCCCTACGTTCCCGTTAATTCGGCTAGGGCATAAGGGGAGCACCTCTGCGATTGTTACTGCGGGTCAGCCAGATGTGTACCTCAGACTGGGTGAAGCGGAAAGCTAGTGTTCTTAAGGGAATATTCGGTCAATGAACAAAAGATGATTTTTATTTATTATCCATATCTGCCCCCAGATGTTTTTTCTGCGTTTCCTATCGCAGTCCGGACATGCACTTTAGGGCATGCTTACCCAGGGAAAGGAACCCTTAACGGAACTATTCTCCCTGGAAGATGTTTCTTACTACCCATGTAATATAACATAACTAGTTGGGCACTTGTCTGTTCAAGCACTAATGACCCCTATGCCTGGTCTCCATGCATACCCCGGTTCTTATATAACTGAGCGGGTATTCGGATACACTCCGGACTATCGGGTCCCGAGGTTGAAGCGAAAAGGTCCACCAAGACAAATGATCTACAATCCGGCTAGAAGGCATTATACATGTCACTTTAATTACATAGTCATGCAGACTGACTAAATTCCTCTTCTATGCCATCTAACAGGCGGTCTAGCTTACAATCCTGTTGGGAATACTTTGTGGCTAATTCTACTTGCCCATAAACTAAGCTAACGGGGATCTCTTTTCCGTCGGGCCCCACAGGTCTGACCTCGGCCATGTGATTTGGGTCTGCCTTGGTATACCGCGTCTTCACCATGGCCCAGGCTTCTCTGGCACCCTGTAGGCAGGCCGATATCTTCCATAATCGGAAGTGCCGCCATGCTCCCTTGAGCTTCTCCGTAAGCTCTGCAATGCCCTCTGGCAGGGAGATGGATGGCCACAAGGCCTGGGCAACACCTTGCATCACCTGCCGAACTTGTTCGTGCAGATGTGAGAGCTTGGATAGAAGATCACCCGCAGACCCGGGCATTTCCTCCGCGGGACGACCTGTCAGCATACCTACAGATATAACGTTGTTAGTCGGCTTCTTCGCCGAACTCCTTTAAAAGGATTCGTTCAAGCACTTACTGAAAATGCCGCGCCGAAGCCGCTTATTCTCCTTCTCGGAGTCTGCAAGCTGGGCTCGAATGTCTTTTAGTTCCACGCTCAGCTTGATATTGGCGTCTTGGAGATTGTTTTTCTCCCGCCTAACCTTAGTCAGCACGCGTTTTCCAACCTCTAGCTGTCGCATAACATGTTGGTCCTCCGGATTTTCTCTGGATTCATCTGCAACATCTATTGTTAGATCTGCAGCCATGCCGCTATATGGTCACCATCATTCTTTAAAGTAAATGTTACCAGCGGGTGACTTTTTCGGTTCCTGCAATGCGACAACAGCAGCCCGCAGTTGGGTCTTGCATTCCTCTAGCTCCTGTGATAGCCTAGTATTCTTCTCTGTAAGAACCTACACAATAAAGATGATCCTTAAATCAGTTATGCTAACTGTTTCAAGTCTCAGGGCCTGCTGATACATATAAATCGTTAGATTTACTTACCCATACATCCTTTACATACTGATCCGTCGCTCTGACTAGACCATCTTGAGCAGCTCAGAGATACGCCTCTCCAGAATTGAAGGCATCAAATGCCTCTGGTGAGAAACAAGCGTCACGGAGTACGGCCCGGCGGCGCCTATGATTCATGGCGCTTTCCACTTCTGAGTTTGTAGCGGATAATCTATCCGCATCCTCTGTAGGGGGATTATCCGGCGCCCGCCCCATATCGGCTTCCGCCTCTATGTCCGGTCCTGGCGCCCGGCTGGTGGAAGCGTGATTAGTAACATCGCCGGACATATTCCGGCGAGCGTTTTTTCTGTTAAAGAAACACGGACGTCATTATATTTCGAGAAAGACGACAACCACGGGGCGGGGTTTGTCATACCTTTGCGCCGGCGTCTCCGTCCTGACCACCTTCCTTTTTGGCCTACCCGGCCTCGGTGCCTCTTGTTGGCGCGTTGCTGCGGGTTCGGTAGGGCGTCCCGAGTGCCTTCCCTATAAAATGCCATGTGTATATGTTGGGTGAAGTGTCTAAAAGGGGATCCTAGTTTTGGAGTTGGAATTTTTGGTTTTTCTTACGTGCGCTGCAGGGAGCAGTCCGGGATAGTCGGTCGTAATGGCCACCATGGCATCATCGCAGCTTAACTGGCAGAACTGCTGGTCTATCAGCTCCACGAATATAATCGAATCTTCTTCAAGTCTGGAGTCGAGGGCCCGGTCAGGGTCCTCTGGTTGTGGAGAAGGGCTGCTGACCTCCTTTATGGCTTTTCGCAGTTCCTGCCACAAAGTGGCAAGGTGAATACTTACGACAAAGAATGCGGGAAAAATGGGAGTAGGGAGATATAACTTACCCATCTTGGAGGATTGTACATGGAGAATCCGTCCCGTGGCTTGATGCGGGTGAACTCCTCTTCCTCACCCTTGAACAATTAGGATAGAATTTTCGCTAAAGCGGCAGCATTGTCCGAACCCTTACGCCCGCAGCGGGTGGCGTCATCCGCCCCGTTAAAACACCACAAGGGGTGCCCACGATATTGAAGTGGTTGCACTCCCCGCATTATGCAAATCGACATAACTTCGATTACTGTCAATCCTGATCGAGCCAGTGCTTTAATCCGGTTCATCAGATAGAGGACTTCTCCATTGTCTTCCACCTGGGGGCTCCGTGGGCGCCAACTTCGGTGTTTCTTCAGAGGTGCATTGTTGAACTCAGGAAGACCCTGCCGAACAGGGTCCGGAAGGGGAACGTCCTCCATATAAAACCATTCTGAAGGCCAGTCTTCGGATGACTTCTTCAGAGTACCGGACAGGTATCCGATATCGGCGATGCGCCATATTTCGGCTCCGCCCACTTGATAAAGTGACCCCCTCTGTGTGTGAGGGATGAGGCAAAATAGCCTTTTCCACAGCTTGAAGTGAGCCTCGCAGCCTAGGAATAACTCGCAGAGAGGAACATAGCCGGCGATATGTAGGATGGAGGCGGGGGTAAAATTGTGTAATTGGAGGCCGTAGAACTCCAGGAGCCCGCGGAGGAACGGATGAATTGGAAATCCGAGTCCCCTTAATAAATAGGGAACAAGGCAGACCCCGTTCCCCCATAGAGGGACAGGGAAAGCTCTCCGCTTGCTCCCGCCATTGTAGGTGGCAAGCCCGGCTTGAACAGGCACCATATACGCCGGAGGGAGAAATCCCTTAGTCTGCAGTTCGACTAATCGACTGTGTGACTGAACACCTCTCCCAATCACCGGGCTTAGGGCTTCGGGGGCGGGAGGAGGAGCTGCGGAGGTCGGCCATGTTGGAATGGATCTTTCCGGAACGCGCTCTGGTGGATTCTCGCTGGGGTAGGATGGTATGGATTGGATCTAAGGATCCCCATCCCTTTAATAGACAATTTATTTATCTAGCTAGGGGGGCGGATGTAAAAACACCTTGGTGCCTTGTATTCATTCCACGCATGGGAGAAAGCCCTTATTGGGCACAGAAGCCAAGGGGTCCAAACATTTATGGGACCGGACACTGCTTTACCAACGTTCGAAGGATGGAGAAGAACTCGCCTTGCAATGCCGAAGACAACACTGCGCGCTAGACTCATCATCATTGAAGCCTGGTTCGGGGGCTACTGAGGGAGTCCTGGATTAGGGGGTATCCGGACATCCGGATTATATCCTTTGGCCGGACTGTTGGACTATGAAGATACAAGATTGAAGACTTCGTCTCGTGTCTGGATGGGACTCTACTTGGCGTGGAAGGCAAGCTAGGCAATACGGATATGTATATCTCCTCCTTTGTAACCGACCTTGTGTAACCCTAGCCCCCTCTGGTGTCAATATAAACCGGAGGGTTTTAGTCCGTAGGACAACATACAATCATACCATAGGCTAGCTTCTAGGGTTTAGCCTCTCTGATCTCGTGGTAGATCAACTTTTGTAATACTCATATCATCAAGAATAAATCAAGAAGGACGTAGGGTTTTACCTCCATCAAGAGGGCCCGAACCTGGGTAAAACATTGTGTCCCCTGCTTCCTGTTACCATCCGCCTTAGATGCACAGTTCGGGACCCCCTACCCGAGATCCACCGGTTTTGACACCGACAGTACTCAAATATCCCTCCTCTGAATCAAGTGAGGATGAATCTGATGAAAACCTCAAGACTAGCTATTCTAAACTTACTAAGATTGCTGTGAAACAACAAAAGGCACTTGAAAAGGTTCAAAATATGCTAGACAGAAGCAATGATATGTTGGGTGAAGAAATGGCTCGTACTAAAACTTTGACTGAAAATCTTCAGAGACTTCAGACTAAGTTTGATAATCTTCAGAGTCATCATAACACTCTCTTATCTAATCATGAGAAGCTTTCTTATGAATTTCTTCAAAGAAAGCAAGATCTTGAGCAGCTAAGGGTGAGTTATGAAGATCTTCAGAAGGAGCATGATTCATTACTTGCTCAACAAATCAGCGCTGCTCAGGAAGAATTCATGCCACCATGTTTGAAATGCATTGAACGTGAATCTGCTAATTCTTCACCTAAAAGTTCAAATGCTTCTATTGCTGCAAATTCTTCAACTGTCTCTGCTATCACTAATTCCTCGCCCGAGGATGTTGCTAGTATCACTGACCATGCAGGGCTGAAGGAATTGTATGTAGCATGCATGTAGAAAAGCCTCAAAGGGCATCAAGCTCTTTGTGATGTGCTTAAAAAGCAGATCCTCAACATGAAACCTTGGAAAGAGGGTATTGCCTTTGAGAGGAAACTCAATGCTGATGAGACCTACTGGAAACCTGAGCAGTATCCCAAAACCTCATGGGTTGCTGCTAAGGGACCTTTAGTGGATCTAGCTACCCTATCTGGCATTACATGTGAATCTTCATATTCTTTTGATGAGTCATTTGGCTCCAACTATAAACTATTCAAAAATAAGAATGGTGAAGTATTTGCTAGATATGTTGGCACTAACTGCAGGAACGGTCCCCCTATGAAGAAAATTTGGGTTCCCAAAAGGTGCCTTGAAAGTATCCAGGTGAATGTCATCATGACACCACCTGTGAAGAATAGGAACCCCAGATCAAATTCTTCATATGGACCAAAGTCTTCATATGGATCCAAGTCCTCATATGGACCAAATTACTCATATGGATCCAGATCCTCATATGAACATCATCATGCTAACACTTCTGTTTCACAGGGAAGATCTAAGGGTTATGAATATGTGCATTATTCTTCAAATCCTCATATGGATCAAAGTCTTCATAAGGAATGCAGTTTTGACGTCCATTTGCCAGAATCCATAATCATAAAATGCGGCAATTGCTAACATGATTCGGACAGACTTAAGCATCGCTACGGGTGAGAAAGTCTCATCGTAGTCAACTCCTTGAACTTGTCGAAAACCTTTCGCGACAAGTCAAGCTTTGTAGACAGTGATATTACCATCACCGTCCGTGTTCCTCTTGAAGATCCATTTATTCTCAATGGCCCTCCGATCATCGAGCAAGTCCACCAAAGTCCACACATTGTTCTCATACATGGATCCTATCTCAGATTTCATGGCCTCAAGCCATTTGTCGGAATCTGGGCTCATCATAGCTTCTTCATAGTTCGTAGGTTTGTCGTTGTCTAACAACATGACTTCCAGGGCAGGGTTACCGTACCACTCTGGTTGACCTACGAGCTTTAGTAGTTACTTGATCCAAAGTTTCATGATCATCATCATTAGCTTCCTCTCTAGTTGGTGTAGGCATCATGGGAACAGTTTTCTCTGATGTGCTACTTTCCAATTCGAGAGAAGGTACAATTACCTCATGAAGTTCCACTTTCCTCCCACTCGCTTCTTTCGAGAGAAACTCATTCTCTAGAAATGACCCATTCTTAGCAACACAGATCTTGCCTTTGGACCTGTGGTAGAAGGTGTACCCAATAGTTTCATTAGGGTATCTGATGGTGGCTCGAAGCTACGTCGGTATTTCCCCAAAGAGGAAGAGGTGATGCAGCACAACGGCAATAGGTATTTCCCTTAATCATGAGACCAAGTTTATCGAACCAGTATGAGAACCAAGCAACACAACGTAAACAACCCCTGCACACAAATAACAAATACTCTCAATCCGACGTGTAGCAGGGGTTGTCAATCCCTTTCGGGTAGCGGCGCTTCAAGATAGGCAAACAAACCTGAATAAAATTGTAGTAGATTGATAGATCAAACGCCAAATAAAATAAATAAGAATAAAACGCGGCAAGGTATTTTTGTATTTTTGGTTTAATACATCTGAAAATAAAAAAAGGAAAAGTAGATCACAAAGGCAAATAATATGAGAAAGAGACCCGAGGGCCGTAGGTTTCACTAGTGGCTACTCTCGAGAAAAATAGCAAACGATGGTTAAAAAAATTACTGTTGGGCAATTGATAGAACTTCAAGTAATCATGACGATATCCAGGCAATGATCATTACATAGGCATCACGTCCAAGATTAGTAGACCGACTCCTGCCTGCATCTACTACTATTACTCCACACATCGACCGCTATCCAGGATGCATCTAGTGTGTTAAGTTCATGGAGAAACGGAGTAATGCAATAAGAATGATGACATGATGTAGACAAGATCTATCTATGTAGAGATAGAACACATCATTTTATCCTTAGTAGCAACGATACATACGTGTCGGTTCCCCTTCTGTCACTGGGATCAAGCACCATAAGATCGAACCCACTACAAAGCACCTCTTCCCATTGTAAGATAAATAGATCAAGTTGGCCAAACAAAACTCAAATATCGGAGAAGAAATACGAGGCTATAAGAAATCATGCATATAAAAGATCAAAGAAACTCAAATAACTTTCATGGATATAAAAAGATAGATCTGATCATAAACTCAAAGTTCATCGGATCCCAACAAACACACCACAAAAGAGTTACATCATATGGATCTCCAAGAGACCATTGTATTGAGAATCATACGAGAGAGAGGAAGCCATCTAGCTACTAACTACGGACTCGGAGGTCTACAAAGAACTACTCACGGATCAACGGAGAGGCACCAATGGAAGTGGTGAACCCCTCCGTGATGGTGTCTAGATTGGATTCGGTGGTTTTGGACTCTGCGGCGGCTGGAATTGATTTTCGTCGACTCCCCTAGGTTTTCTGAAATATTGGGGTATTTATAAAGCAAAGAGGTGGTCCGGGGGGCACCCGAGGTGGGCACAACCCACCAGGGCGCGCCTGGGCCTCATAGCGTGCCCTGGTGGGTTGTGCTACCCTCGGAGCACCCCCAGGCGTTGCCTTGACCCATTGGGTCTCTTCTGGTCCATAAAAAATTTCCGTAAAGTTCCCTTGCATTTGGACTCCATTTGGTATCGATTTCCTACCATGCAAAAAACATGCAGAAAACAGCAACTGGCACTTGGCACTATGTCAATAGGTTAGTACCAAAAAATGATATAAAATGACTATAAAATGATTATAAAACATCCAAAATTAATAATATAACAATATAGAACAATAAAAAATTATAGATACGTTGGAGACGTATCAGCATCCCCAAGCTTAACTCCTACTCGTCCTCGAGTAGGTAAGTGATAAAAATAATTTTTTTGATGTGGAATGCTGCCTAACATGTCATCTCATATTTCTTTTCTTTATAGCATGGATATTTGGACTTTTATATTGTTCAAAGCAATAGCCTAGTTTTGACATGACAACTTAAATACTCAAGCATATCAACAAGCAACCATGTATTTCAAAATATCAACGCTAAAATAAGCTATCCCTAGCCCATCACGCTTAATCATTGATCCATTCATGAAACACACTCGCATATTAACTACACCCAATGCTCAAGTACGATCATAGTGCCTCCTAATTGGTGCTTTATAAGAGAAGATGGAGACTCAAATTCAAAATAAAAATTGCATAAAGTAAAAGAAATGCCCTTCATAGAGGGAAGTAGGGATTTGTAGAGGTCTAGAGCTCAAAGCGAAAAACTTAGAGATAAAAACATTTTGGGAGGTGTGTCCTTGCCACCAACGAAAATGACTTAGAGTTCCCAACACTTTCCATGATAGATATATCATAGCCGGTTCCCAAACAGAAAATAAAGTTTATTCTTTTTTCCACCCTACTTTCACTTTCCATGGTTAGCCGGATCCACGGGTGCCTTCCATACCAACACTTTCCAAGAAATTTATTATTTGACAACATAAAGTAAATTAATTTTTCATTTCGGGACTGGGCATCCCTAATGCCTTTGCCTTACTCACTTTCTTGTAAATACAGGCTTCTACAAGGACCAGGTGTAGTCACACTCGATTCAACTAAAGCTGGAGAAACAGACACCCACTAGCCACCTGTGTGTGAATCACGGCGGTAGAACTAGTCTCATGAACGCGGTCATGTAATCTCGGTCTGGGCCGCTTCATCCAACAATACCGCCAAATCAAAGTATGACATGTTGGTAAGCAGTATGGCTATTATCGCCCACAACTCTTTGTGTTCTACTCGTGCATATAACGTCTACGCATAGACTTGGCTCAGATGCCAATGTTAGGGAACGCGGTATTTCAAAAAATTTCCTACGATCATGCAAGATCTATCTAGGAGATGCATAGCAACGAGATGGGAGAGTGTGTCTACGTACCCTCATAGACCGAAAGCGGAAGCGTTAAGTAACGCGGTTGATGTAGTCGACCGTCTTCACAACCCAACCGATCAAGTACCGAACGCACGACACCTCCGCGATCTGCACACATTCAGTTCGGTGACGTCCCTCGAACTCTTGTTCCAGCTGAGGCCGAGGGAGAGTTTCGTCAGCACGATGGTGTGGTGACGATGATGATGAATTTACCAGCGCAGGGCTTCGCCTAAGCACTGCAACAATATGACCGAGGTGTGTTTCTATGGAGGGGGGCACCGCACACAACTAAGAGAAACTTTGGTGTGCCTTTGGGGTGCCCCCCTCCCACGTATATAAAGGGGGGAGGGAGGAGGAGGCCGGCCAAGGGGAGGAGGAGCGCCATGGGGGAGGGCAATCCTACTCCAAGTAGGATTTGGCACCCCCTTTCCTATTCCAACAAGGAGCAGGGGGAAGGTGAGGGAGAAGAGAAGGAAAGGGGGTCCGGCCCCCCTAGTCCAATTCGGTTTGGGCTAGGGGGGGCGCGCCCTGCCTTGGCCTGCCTCCTCTCTTCCACCAATAGGCCCATGAGGTCCAATAACCCACCGGAGGGTTCCGTAACCCCCCGGTACTCCGAAAAAATACCCGATACACCTCGGAACTAGTCTGGTGTCCGAATATAGTCTTCCAATATATCAATCTTATGTGTCAACCATTTCGAGACTCCTCGTCATGCCCGTGATCTCATCCGAGACTCCGAACTACCTTCAGTACATCAAAACTCATAAACTCATAATATCGATGGTCATCGAACGTTAAGCGTGCGGACCCTACGGATTCGAGAACTATGTAGACATGACCGAGACTCATCTTCGATCAATAACCAATAGCGGAACCTGGATGCTCATATTGGCTCCCACATATTCTAAGAAGATCTTTATCGGTCAAACCGCATAACAACATACGTTGTTCCCTTTGTCAACGGTATGCTACTTGCCCGAGATTCGATCGTCAGTATCACCATACCTAGTTCAATCTCGTTACCGGCAAGTCTCTTTACTCGTTCCGTAATGCATCATCCTGTGACTAACTCATTAGTCACATGGCTTGCAAGGCTCATAGTGATGTGCATTACCGAGAGGGCCCAGAGATACCTTTTCGATACACGGAGTGACAAATTCTAATCTCGATCTATGCCAACTCAACAAACACCATCGGAGACACCTGTAGAGCATCTTTATAATCACCCAGTTACGTTGTGATGTTTGATATCACACAAGGTGTTCCTCCGGTATTCGGAAGTTGGATAATCTCATAGTCATAGGAACATGTATAAGTCATGAAGAAAGCAATAGCAATAACTAAACGATCATAGTGCTAAGCTAACAGATGGGTCTTGTCCATCATATCATTCTCTAATGATATGATCCCGTTCATCAAATGACAACACATGTTTATGGCTAGGAAACTTAACTATCTTTTATTAACGAGCTAGTCAAGTAGAGGCATACTTGAGACACTATGTTTGTTTATGTATTCATACATGTACTAAGTTTCCGGTTAATAAAATTCTAGCATGAATAATAAACATTTATCATGATATAAGGAAATATAAATAACAACTTTATTACTGCCTCTATGACATATTTCCTTCATCAAATGCATTTAAGATGTCTAGCTTTAGCAGGATTGCAGGCTGACGAAGTGCTTGCAGCTGTCTTGCGAAGTGCCTGCAGCTGTCTTGCGGTGCTCTGAACCATCATGAAATTATCATGCAGAGCTTGCCCTTTGACAAACGCGCTTCGATGAATGCCCACCAGGTGCGGCAACTCCAGCGCAAGGCGGCGCGCCAACACTTTGTCGAAGATCTTCGCCATTCCAACACAAGGCAACTTTACAAAAGCTTTCCCTGATCGAAAAGCGAAACTTGCCAAGTAGTGCATAAAATTGTTGTGATTTTCTTTAAAAAATTGCCACCACGTGGTCTGGATCCAAGGGTTGTTGGGATTCCCTGGACCTGGCGCTAGGCGCTGGCGAATGAGCCAATGCGCAACCCCATGCCCCCAGCGCGCCCGTTTTGGGTCAGCCAAGTGCGGGCACCCTTTTTAAATTTATTGTTTTTGCTTTTTGTTATTGTATTTTTATTCTTTAAATAATTCGGATTCTAAATAATTTTAACAAAAATATCCAAGAAATCGTAAATATTTGTGGATTTTTTTGTGATTTAAATACATGTTCATGATTAAAAAATTAATTTTCGGGAAATTAAAAATGTTCATCATTTTTCAAAACTGCTCATGATTTTAATGAATGTTTATGTAATCAAAAAGTGTTCATGAATTTGAAAACATGTTCGGAATTCGAAAAATATTTGCAAAATAAAAAAAATGCTTGTGAGTTATAAAAAAGTTCATCAATTCAAAAAATATTCATGAATTTCAATAATTGTTCGTCAATTCAAAGCATGTTCACTAGTTTCGTATAAAATGTTCAGAATTTTATTATATGTTTTCAAATTTGTAAGAAATGATCACAAACTGAAAAAATTCATGATTTAGAAAAATACGAATTTTAGAAAATGGTAGTTAATTTGAAAAAATGTTCTTGATTTCATAAGAATGTTGGCGGGTGCAAACATATTCATGATTTAAAAATGTTCAAGGTTTCAAAAAATAAAAATTAAGAAAAGCAAAAGTACAATAAAATGAAAACCAGAAATAAAATAAAAAAGAACTAAAAAACACTTAAATGAAAGAAGGAAGAAAAGAACGAAAAATAAAAAGTAGAAAAAAACCTAAAGAAAGAGAAAAACCGCAAGTATTTCCCAAACTGTGCGTAGTGGCGAGGGCGGTCGGTAACTAGCAACCTATGCGTCAAACAGGATCCCCCTATGCAGGGAAAGTTTTCTAGTTATCATTTGCCATATAAAATGGCACAGTGAACGAACCCAGCGTGCAACAAAATGGTAGAACTGGGCCGACCCAAGTGGCTCACCCTGCGGGCATTGCCTCCACGGGCGTCAAACTAGGATTCACCTCTATCCACCGCCCAGAAAACCCCTCGACGAATCGGCAGTAAATGGCTTGAATCTGGCGCGCGGCAATTTGATTGATTCAAAACTGTAACTATTTCAACTGGGCAGCCACCGTAGTTCAAATCAGAGAAAAAGTGGTAGCGGTGTTCTTGCATTTCTAGTTCTACTGAACGAAAAAATATCCAAAAAAAATGAACAAAAAACAAGAACTAAGCTCCATTCGGAGCGGAGGGGGTAGAAAACAAGGGAATTGAAAACTTCACAGAAATGTGCTTCCCCTGAGTCCTGACTAGGGGAAACCTTGGAACGTGAAACACAGGGACGTAGTTCCTCCGTATCATAATATAAGTGCATTTTCAACTTAGGTTTAGTGTAAAAACGATATTTTCAACATTAATTTAGTGTAAAAAATGCTTTTATATTAGGAGTAGAATTTTGCTGCACGTGAACGAGTAAAACCCAAGGAATATGAGGATAAAAGCGAGTGAATGCATTTGTCTCCAACTATATGAAAATATAAATGTTTAGCTGTACATGCAGGCCGCCCGTTTGACACTCACATGCAAGGATTTTTAAATACGGCCGACTGACACCTTGCATTGGGCTTCGGCCCAAACATTGGGTTGCAGTAGATTTTTTTCATTCCCGTGAAAAGTACAGGATGGGTAAACTTTTCTGTGGAATGAGCGAGGACGTTCCTTCAAATCGGACACATCATAGATTATTTTTCCGAGAAAAACCAGACCTATAAAAATTCCTGCAGACCAAATGGGGCCTAAACGACTGATACTGAACCGACCATAAGTTTTACTGATAGATAACATGAAAAGGTCCACACCATGATAAGTTACACAAGTTCAAGCAAGCTGAAGGAAAGGAAAACATCACACAAAATAGAATTACAGAAAAGAGTGGCCTGCCGCATGCAAAACACTTTGACCTCAGTTGGTGACGGTCTGCTGGATCACTTTGGGGCTGTTTGGTTGGAGACTCAGGGGCTGTTTGGATCCCAACCTAAGCATGCCACGCCTAAGGTGAGGCGTGCCACAGCCCCTTAGGCGTGCGTTTGGTTTTGAACAAAAGTTAGGCTCGCCACAACGTCAAGGGTCGTCCGCCGCTGAAATTTTGCCAAAAAGTGTGGCGCTCGTTTCGTCCGCCACACTCGCCGCGGCGCGCAAACTGAGCCACAAAAGTCCCCGTGAACTGATAAAAGTCATCGCTTCCCTGTTCGTCCTCAGTCCAAAAGTCCCCCACCCCTTCAGTCTTGACCCCATGGCTGAGAGCCCTTCTCTCTCCCCTTCCAGATCCAGCTGAGGACGACCTTGCCGCCGCACTCGATCTGCTCCTCCCTGGTACGAATCCTCATCACCGCAGCATCTATCTCCTCCACCTCCTCCATCTCCTCCATCTCATCACGTCAGATTCATCTCATACATGCAGATCTGGGCGTCCTTGATTTTCTCAAGAGAAAAATACCAGCTTTCTTCCGTGATTTGTTGGATTTCCCGTTGCTTGTTCCTGCCCTTGTTGCATCCAGACTAGGAACTTCCATCTCATAGTGAAAGGTCAACTATTTGTTAAGAGGAAAGGTAACACCGTAATTCCCCTTTGCAATTGTTGCATGCTTGTACGAGTGAGATTATAAGTTAGTAATATCTTGTAAGTATGTGGTGTTGATGTAAGATTTGACATCTTTCTGTGTTCTTTTCTTAGATATGTATTGTACAATTTATTGTCTGAGTAATATACTGTCCTCTGTATAATTCGCGTTGGATAAAAAATTTATATATAGTTCCACTCACTGATGTCATCTGATTTTTTAATGCTATTATTGTTTCATAGATGGACCAAAGAACATTATGCTTACAGTATTACATGCATTATTATCACTACTACATGTGGAGGAGAAGATTGCTTGCTGCCATTATTGTGTGTTTAGGGATGTACTGGTACAAGATTAATGTCCGAAAAAGGAAGAGAAAATCTATAACTTATGCTCCCATGTTCGAACGAGATGTTGAAAGGATGTCACGCCTGAAACGTATGTATTATGGAACCGAGGCTAATTGCATAAGTGAGCTGCGCATGCGGAAATTTGTTTTTCACAAATTGTGTGCCAACCTGAGACGTCGTGGTCTACTGGTAGACACATTCCATGTAACTGTGGAGGAGCAAGTTGCCATGTTCATCCATGTTGTGGGTCATAACTGGAAAAATAGATCGATTGGTTTTGAGTTTTATCGATCGGGCGAGACTGTTAGTAGGTACTTCAATGCTGTTTTAGATGCCCTGTGTCTCCTTGCTCGTGATGTCATATGCATCAGAACCATCGAAACACATTCGAAGATAACAAGTAGCTCCAGATTTCACCCTTACTTTGAGGTACATCCAAAATTATTCACAAGTATCTGCAATGTATTTATAGGTTCCATTCAGTCTGTTTGAAACTGGTTCTCTCTTTTCGTAGGGATGCATAGGAGCTCTGGATGGTACTCATATACCGGCATGTGTGCCAATCCACATGCAAGATAGGTTTAGGGGTAGAAAGTCCTTTCCCACACAAAATGTGCTAGCAGCCGTTGATTTTGACCTAAGATTTACATATGTTCTTGCTGGATGGGAGGGATTGGCTCATGATTCTTATGTGCTCCAAGATGCCCTATCACGTCCCAATGGCCTTAAAATACCAGAAGGTGGGATTCTAACCCATGGCTTCAAACTGAAACTTTCTTTAGTTCTTAGCTAATGTGTTAGCATCATCATGATGTAGGTAAATATTTCCTAGCGGATGCGGGATATGCTGCAAGACCCGGTATACTACCCCCATATCGTGGTGTCCGATATCACCTAAAGGAATATAGGGGAAGTAGAGTGCCTGAGAACCCAAGGGAGTTATTCAACCATCGCCATTCCTCACTTAGAACAACCGTCGAAAGAGCATTTGGTACCTTGAAGAATCGATTTAAAATATTTGCAAGTCAGCCATTCTTCCCTCTAAAAACACAAGTAAAAATTGTGTTTGCTTGTTGTGCGCTCCATAACTGGATCCTAGATGATGGTCCTGATGAGTATGTCTATGATGATGCTACTTGGTACTCGGCCCTTCCACGGAGTAGACGACACCGTCGTGACGTTTACCAGGAGAGCCAGGCATGGGCACACAAAAGGGATGTACTAGCTCAAAAAATGTGGGAGGATAATTTAGCAGCTCAAGATCAAGATGATTAAGAAGTTAGTATGTAAGGCTGATGTTGATGGGTTTTATTTTAGGTTCCATTCAGTCTGTTTGAAACTAGAGTTCTGCCTTATTTCTATGTATCAAACATGAGTGCTATTTTGTTACATTTGGTCATTATGTATGTGATTCATGTGAAACTATGTTGGTTGTACCTCTGTAAACTTATATCACTTATTTTATCTTTAGTAAATTGTTGGTTGTTTCATGCTTATTTGCCTCACCTATTATCTTTTAATTAAAATGGCTCACTGTATGAGAAACAGCGATGGCCAAGGGAAAGGGGAAGTCTGATGGTGATGGGTGCTCTCGTGAGAGGACTATTTCCTGGGCTGATAATCAGACCAAGTTTATGTTGGATTGGTGCATTGAATACATGAAGGAACAATATGCGGGATTTAGGTTCAGGAAGCATCATCTTTTGAAGTGTGCTGATGCTTTAAATAGAAAATTTGCTATGGGGGTGACACTTGCTCAAGTTGATCGTCACTTCAGGCACTACAAAGAAAATTGGAAGTACATTGTTGCCGCAATTAGCAAGAGTGGCAATGTTTTCGATGATATTAGATGTGTGGTAACTATCTCCGAGTTTGAAAAGTCTTGCCTCAATGTACGTATAATTTAGTTTCTTTTTAAAACTTAATATGGCTAATTTAATTAGGATCTTAATGTGTGTGTGCTTGTAATGCAGGATAGAGCAAGGCGCTTGCTTTCTAAGCCCATCAAGTTCTACAATGAGATGCAGGAGCTATTCACAGGCACTACTGCTGATG
Organism: Triticum dicoccoides; assembly: GCF_002162155.2. Taxonomy (NCBI): domain Eukaryota; kingdom Viridiplantae; phylum Streptophyta; class Magnoliopsida; order Poales; family Poaceae; genus Triticum; species Triticum dicoccoides. The sequence continues at coordinate 68,601,806 of NC_041380.1, read as the reverse complement.
GTTCTTTGGCCATGGACCAGCATACATGCACAATTGATTCCGATGACTCGGACAATGATGAAGGGTTGTATGATCTCAACTGCTATCCACAGTATGAGGGCCCTCTTGAGGAGGATTCTGACACTTTGCCAACAACACATTGTCCTAAAAGACCTCCAGTACCTGTAGGTGGTGATAATTCAACATCTAGCACTAGCCGAGTTGGTAAGAAGCGCCCAAGAGGTAGCAAGTCACCTACTAAGAAGCCACCAAGAACCAAGAGTCGTTTCATGGAGTCCGCTGAAGAAATCAACTCTACATTGAGGTCACTCCAGCAATCCCTTGCTGCCGCTCCTCCTCCAATGCCCCAAGTTGTTGATCCTTATGCTAGTTTATGGAAGAGGTTGGAGGAACTCCCAATTACCACAGATCAAAGAATTACTGTTGGTGTGCACTTATCTTGCAAGGACAATGAAGGTTTGCGTGGTTGGTTATGCAGTGCAAGTGAAAAAACTTTTATAACTTGGGTTTGCAAGTTCTTTGCTGACAAAGATCATGTTTATAGCAACATGTGAAGTTATCTAGTTGCTAACTTGTCATGTCTAGAAGTTGGCAACCTGTGAAGTTTAGAAGATGGCAACTTTTGGTATTTAGGAGATGAACTTGTGCTACGGCTACTGCTTTTGGGAAGTAGATCTTTTGATGTGTGGTGAAACACTTTAATGTAACTTGGCCAGAACTTGTGTTATTTCTATGAATGACTATCACTTGACTTTATAATGATGGACGAAACTTGCACGTATCTATCTTATTTTCTATCTTGATTATGAGTTTGCATTTTGAATTATTTTGTACAGATGGGATTAATAGAAAATGCTCCATGTTACTTTTTATGGTTATTATTATTGCGACAAAATCTTCTTACATTTACTGGAGCATGTTGTAGTATGATTGCTTTGCGAGACAAATGGCAAGTAATCTCATCACCGTGGAGTCTAGCAGTAAGGTGATTCTAACCACCTGTGATAGGAAACCGTGGCAGAAAACCAAACGCAACCATAACTTTTTTCCTACTAGCCACACCCGTGGCTTGCCATAATGTGTGGCAAAATCAAACTGTTTGGTTGGTAGCCATGCCTTAGGTTAGGTGTGGCAGATTTTGTGTGGCGTGTGTTTGGATGGCTTCCACAAATGTTTGGCAAAAAGTTATGGTTTGCGTTTGGTTTTCTGCCACGGTTTCCTGCCACAGGTGGTTAGAATCACCTTACTGCTAGACTCCACGGTGATGAGATTACTTGCCATTTGTCTCGCAAAGCAATCATACTACAACATGCTCCAGTAAATGTAAGAAGATTTTGTCGCAATAATAATAACCATAAAAAGTAACATGGAGCATTTTCTATTAATCCCATCTGTACAAAATAATTCAAAATGCAAACTCATAATCAAGATAGAAAATAAGATAGATACGTGCAAGTTTCGTCCATCATTATAAAGTCAAGTGATAGTCATTCATAGCAATAACACAAGTTCTGGCCAAGTTACATTAAAGTGTTTCACCACACATCAAAAGATCTACTTCCCAAAAGCAGTAGCCGTAGCACAAGTTCATCTCCTAAATACCAAAAGTTGCCATCTTTTAAACTTCACAGGTTGCCAACTTCTATACATGACAAGTTAGCAACTAGATAACTTCACATGTTGCTATAAACATGATCTTTGTCAGCAAAGAACTTGCAAACCCAAGTTTCAAAAGTTTTTTCACTTGCACTGCATAACCAACCACACAAACCTTCATTGTCCTTGCAAGATAAGTGCACACCAACAGTAATTCTTTGATCTGTTGTAATTGGGAGTTCCTCCAACCTCTTCCATAAACTAGCATAAGGATCAACAACTTGGGGCATTGGAGGAGGAGCGGCAGCAAGGGATTGCTGGAGTGACCTCAATGTAGAGTTGATTTCTTCAGCGGACTCCATGAAACGACTCTTGGTTCTTGGTGGCTTCTTAGTAGGTGACTTGCTACCTCTTGGGCGCTTCTTACCAACTCGGCTAGTGCTAGATGTTGAATTATCACCACCTACAGGTACTGGAGGTCTTTTAGGACAATGTGTTGTTGGCAAAGTGTCAGAATCCTCCTCAAGAGGGCCCTCATACTGTGGATAGCAGTTGGGATCATACAACCCTTCATCATTGTCCGAGTCATCGGAATCAATTGTGCATGTATGCTGGTCCATGGCCAAAGAACCATCAGCACTAGTGCCTGTGAATAGCTCCTGCATCTCATTGTAGAACTTGATGGGCTTAGAAAGCAAGCGCCTTGCTCTATCCTGCATTACAAGCACACACACATTAAGATCCTAATTAAATTAGCCATATTAAGTTTTAAAAAGAAACTAAATTATACGTACATTGAGGCAAGACTTTTCAGACTCGGAGATAGTTACCACACATCTAATATCATCGAAAACATTGCCACTCTTGCTAATTGCGGCGGCAATGTACTTCCAATTTTCTTTGTAGTGCCTGAAGTGACGATCAACTTGAGCAAGTGTCACCCCCATAGCAAATTTTCTATTTAAAGCATCAGCACACTTCAAAAGATGATGCTTCCTGAACCTAAATCCCGCATATTGTTCCTTCATGTATTCAATGCACCAATCCAACATAAACTTGGTCTGATTATCAGCCCAGGAAATAGTCCTCTCACGAGAGCACCCATCACCATCAGACTTCCCCTTTCCCTTGGCCATCGCTGTTTCTCATACAGTGAGCCATTTTAATTAAAAGATAATAGGTGAGGCAAATAAGCATGAAACAACCAACAATTTACTAAAGATAAAATAAGTGATATAAGTTTACAGAGGTACAACCAACATAGTTTCACATGAATCACATACATAATGACCAAATGTAACAAAATAGCACTCATGTTTGATACATAGAAATAAGGCAGAACTCTAGTTTCAAACAGACTGAATGGAACCTAAAATAAAACCCATCAACATCAGCCTTACATACTAACTTCTTAATCATCTTGATCTTGAGCTGCTAAATTATCCTCCCACATTTTTTGAGCTAGTACATCCCTTTTGTGTGCCCATGCCTGGCTCTCCTGGTAAACGTCACGACGGTGTCGTCTACTCCGTGGAAGGGCCGAGTACCAAGTAGCATCATCATAGACATACTCATCAGGACCATCATCTAGGATCCAGTTATGGAGCGCACAACAAGCAAACACAATTTTTACTTGTGTTTTTAGAGGGAAGAATGGCTGACTTGCAAATATTTTAAATCGATTCTTCAAGGTACCAAATGCTCTTTCGACGGTTGTTCTAAGTGAGGAATGGCGATGGTTGAATAACTCCCTTGGGTTCTCAGGCACTCTACTTCCCCTATATTCCTTTAGGTGATATCGGACACCACGATATGGGGGTAGTATACCGGGTCTTGCAGCATATCCCGCATCCGCTAGGAAATATTTACCTACATCATGATGATGCTAACACATTAGCTAAGAACTAAAGAAAGTTTCAGTTTGAAGCCATGGGTTAGAATCCCACCTTCTGGTATTTTAAGGCCATTGGGACGTGATAGGGCATCTTGGAGCACATAAGAATCATGAGCCGATCCCTCCCATCCAGCAAGAACATATGTAAATCTTAGGTCAAAATCAACGGCTGCTAGCACATTTTGTGTGGGAAAGGACTTTCTACCCCTAAACCTATCTTGCATGTGGATTGGCACACATGCCGGTATATGAGTACCATCCAGAGCTCCTATGCATCCCTATGAAAAGAGAGAACCAGTTTCAAACAGACTGAATGGAACCTATAAATACATTGCAGATACTTGTGAATAATTTTGGATGTACCTCAAAGTAAGGGTGAAATCTGGAGCTACTTGTTATCTTCGAATGTGTTTCGATGGTTCTGATGCATATGACATCACGAGCAAGGAGACACAGGGCATCTAAAACAGCATTGAAGTACCTACTAACAGTCTCGCCCGATCGATAAAACTCAAAACCAATCGATCTATTTTTCCAGTTATGACCCACAACATGGATGAACATGGCAACTTGCTCCTCCACGGTTACATGGAATGTGTCTACCAGTAGACCACGACGTCTCAGGTTGGCACACAATTTGTGAAAAACAAATTTCCGCATGCGCAGCTCACTTATGCAATTAGCCTCGGTTCCATAATACATACGGTTCAGGGGTGACATCCTTTCAACATCTCGTTCGAACATGGGAGCATAAGTTATAGATTTTCTCTTCCTTTTTCGGACATTAATCTTGTACCAGTACATCCCTAAACACACAATAATGGCAGCAAGCAATCTTCTCCTCCACATGTAGTAGTGATAATAATGCATGTAATACTGTAAGCATAATGTTCTTTGGTCCATCTATGAAACAATAATAGCATTAAAAAATCAGATGACATCAGTGAGTGGAACTATATATAAATTTTTTATCCAACGCAAATTATACAGAGGACAGTATATTACTCAGACAATAAATTGTACAATACATATCTAAGAAAAGAACACAGAGAGATGTCAAATCTTACATCAACACCACATACTTACAAGAAATTACTAACTTATAATCTCACTCGTACAAGCATGCAACAATTGCAAAGGGGGATTACGGTGTTACCTTTCCTCTTAACAAATAGTTGACCTTTCACTATGAGATGGAAGTTCCTAGTCTGGATGCAACAAGGGCAGGAACAAGCAACGGGAAATCCCACAAATCACGGAAGAAAGCTGGTATTTTTCTCTTGAGAAAATCAAGGACGCCCAGATCTGCATGTATGAGATGAATCTGACGTGATGAGATGGAGGAGATGGAGGAGGTGGAGGAGATAGATGCTGCGGTGATGAGGATTCGTACCAGGGAGGAGCAGATCGAGTGCGGCGGCAAGGTCGTCCTCAGCTGGATCTGGAAGGGGAGAGAGAAGGGCTCTCAGCCATGGGGTCAAGACTGAAGGGGTGAGGGATTTTTGGACTGAGGACGAATAGGAAAGCGGTGACTTTTATTAGTTCGCGGGGATTTTTGTGGCTCAGTTGGCGCGCCGCGGCGAGTGTGGCGGGCGAAACGAGCGCCACACTTTTTGGCGAAATTTCAGCGGCGGACGACCCTTGACGTTGTGGCGAGCCTAACTTTTGTTCAGAACCAAACGCACGCCTAAGGGGCTGTGGCACACCTCACCTTAGGCGTGGCACGCTTAGGCTGGGATCTAAACAGCCCCTTTGTCTTCCTCCATGGTGCCCAGCAGCTCCACCACCCGGGCCTTCCACATCTCGACCATCTGGCCACACCTCTTCACGCTGGCGTCGCACACGGTGCACCTCTCTTCGCAGCTCTTGCGCTGCTGCTCCAGCTCCGAACGGAGGCTTACCAGCACGCTCTCCCTTTGCTGGAGCGTCTGCTCCATCTCGGTGATGCGGACGACCAGGGTCTCCTTGTGCTCCGTGACGCGGACCACCAGGCTCTCCTTGTCCCGCAGCTGCAGCTCCAGCTTTGCGACCTGGACGACAAGGGTCTCCTTCTCCTGTAGCTTTTGCTCCAGCTCCGTGATCCGCGCCCTTGCCCTCTCCAACTCCGCCGACGTCACCTTGGAAGTTCTTTCCAAGTCTATGGACGTCCTCTCGTCTGTTGACGTCCTCTCCGTCACCTCCTCTGAAGTTCCTTCGAAATCTGTGGACGTCTTCTCCGTCACCTTCTCTGAAGTTCCATCGAGGTCTGTGGACGTCGTCTCCGTCACCTTCTCGAAAGTTCCTTCTCCGTCTCCGTCGGCGCCGATGGAAAAATTTGGTGTTAGCATCACCATCTTTCAAATTTGCAACCCTTGCACACTGGCCTTGATAAAGCACCTGGCCCTGACGGCTTCACGGGTCTGTTCTTCAAGAGGTGCTGGGGGGTCATCAAGCATACGGTCATGAGGGTGGTCCAACGCTTTGACTCCCTTCACATAGACGAGCTCCACTGGCTAAACTCTGCCAGTGTTGTTCTATTGCCCAAGAAGGAGGGGGCTGAGGGCATTTCCGACTACAGGCCCATTAGCCTAATTCACTCCATTGCCAAAATCATCGCCAAAGTACTATCGCTCCGGCTTGCAGCACTTATGGATGGTATTGTCTCGAACGCCCAAAGCGCTTTCATCAAGCGGCGCAGCATCCATGACAACTTCCTGTATGTGAGAAACTTCGCGCGGAGGTTACATAAGTGCAAAACTCCGGCCCTCCTCTTCAAGCTTGACATCAAGAAGGCTTTTGACTCGGTGAAGTGGGGATATTTCCTGGAGCTTCTCCAACGACTTGGGTTTCCCACCAGATTTCGTGCTTGGGTTGCTGCTCTTCTCTCGACATCATCCTCCCGCATCCTTCTCAACGGTCTGCCAGGGCCGCCCATCAAACATGGCAGCGGGTTTCGGCAGGGGGATCCCCTCTCCCCCCTGCTATTTGTCATTGCGATCGACCCGCTTCAGAAAATCCTTAATCTGGCAACAACAAAAGGTCTCCTTCGCAAGGTCCGGGGACGGGGCCCCGAGATACGGACTTCGCTTTATGCTGATGACGCGGCCGTCTTTGTGGCTCCTCTCAAGCAGGACATTGACAACCTTGCAGCGATCTTGAGAGGCTTTGGAGAGGTTACGGGCCTCTGTTGCAACTTCCAGAAGAGCTCGGTCATGCCAATTAGATGTGCCCACATTCATCTTGAGCCAATCCTTGGGAGCTTGCCGGCCACCCGTGCGTCATTCCCGGTCAAATACTTAGGCCTCCCGCTATCGGTCTGGCAGCTCAAGCGGGTGGATTTTCAGTATCTCGAAGACAAGGCGGCCGGAAAATTGGTTACTTGGGAAGGCCAAAACATCACAGCTATGGGCCGCACGGCCCTTGTCAAATCAGTCCTTTGCTCCCAAGCGGTGTTCTCAGTCACACCGCTCATCGTGCCTAAAGGCACTCTTCATAGTCTGACCAAGCTTGAACGGGCTTTTCTCTGGTCAGGTGCTGACAAGACTACGGGAGCCAAGTGCAAAGTGAAATGGGACACAGTTTGTAGGCCCAAGGAGTATGGTGGCTTGGGGGTGCTTAACTCTGAAAAATTTGCGCGTGCCCTTCGCCTTAGGTGGCCTTGGTTCGAATGGAAGGAGCCCCACAGACTGTGGGGTGGTTATGGCAACCCCTGTTCGGAGGATGATCTCAGCTTCTTTTATGCCTCCACCACCATTACTCTGTGAAATGGAGCCAAAACGCCTTTCTGGGATTCTCCTTGGCTCCTTGGCCGTATGCCCAAAGAGATCGCCCCACACATCTATGAGGCCTCCAGGAGAAAGAACTGGAAGGTTAGGGAGGCTATTAGAGGGAACGCTTGGATCTTCAAAATCATCTACAACACCGTCATCACCGGAGATCACATTCGTGAGTTTTTCACTCTTTCGATGCTTCTGGATGACGTCCATCTTGATGAGCATCGGGAGGACGACATCACCTGGAAGCATTCCAATGATGGGTGTACTCGACAGCCAGTGCTTATAAAGCTCAATTTCTTGGGTTAACCTTGTCACCAATGGATCGCATGGTCTGGAAAGTTTGGGCTCCTCCGAAGATCAAATTCTTTGCCTGGTTGGCTATCCAAGATAGGATCTGGACTGCGGACCGCCTGGAGAGGCGCGGGTGGGCCAACTGCGGTCTGTGCCCTCTTTGTTCTAGGGAGCAGGAAACAGGTGCTCATCTTCTCTTCAAGTGCCGCTTCACTATTCGGCTTTGGAGGTCTCTCGCGGCCAAGCTCGGTCTTCATCACATTGAGACCTCCAGGTGGCATCTTCATGGCTCCGTCCTAGATTGGTGGGAGGATGGTACTGGGAGCCACGTCCCCAACAGGAGTGCCCTGGCCTCCCTAACCCTCCTTGTCTCCTGGACCATCTGGAATGAACGTAATGCTAGGGTGTTCCGACACAAAAGTGCTCCGCCGCCTATTCTTCTTAACACAATCCTGGAGGAGGCCAAGCTTTGGGTTACAGCTGGAGCAAAGAAACTAGGGCGTATTGTATATCGAGAGTAGTCCGCATGCCGTGCTTAAGGTGGTTGTTGTAACACTCTTATCTACTCTCTCTTATTTAATCGATGAGGCAAATCTTTTGCCTCCGTTTCGAAAAAAAAGGTTCCTTCGAGGTCTGTGGACGTCGTCTCGGTCACCGAAAGTTCTTTCGATGTCCGTTGTGGTGTTCTCCGTCCTCATGTCTGTGACGATCTTGCCATCCATGGTGGATATTGTCTCGATGACCTTTGTGCGCTTCTGAACGACGCTGGCTTGCACAATAGTCTGACAGGCGATGCAATAATTGCCCAACAAAGACATAAATAATCAGGATGCTGTTTTTTCTCAGTGAATAATATAATTACATGCATGTATGAGAGGATATATTTTATGTCTCACCGAGTAGAGATAACGGTTCATTTCGTAGCTGATGTCAGCTGTAGCACCTTGAAAGGAGGGCAATTCCACGTGCATCATCCTTTTGACCATGACTTGCAGGTACGCCTCTGCCTCAACCCTAATTTCGGCCGCATTAGAGATTGCAGAGCCTTCATTACGCTTCCTTAGAACGGTGGCATGTACAATGGCCTGCAGATGCGCGCACAATAAGCAGCACTCTCTCCGTTCATAAATAAGCGTACATTTAGCATTTAAAATTTGTTCACAAAAAAATGTATTTATATCTTCTTAGTAAAAAATATGATTCTCTCTCATCATACAGTAATAAAAAACAGTAATATTTAACACATGATCTACTCACTTTTCACATGCACTTAACTCACTGGGATGAGGTAATTAAAGATGAGAGAGATGGTGTCTTGCACCTTTCCACTGCATTTTTTACTCTACTTTATAATTTATCCTAAAAAATTTATTTGTAGACTTATTCCTAGACGGGGAGTGTATATGCAACTTTTTTCTAGAGTCATTTTACAGTGCATCCGGACGATATGGACCGTCCGTCGGAGCGAAATCGACGGTCCAGATCCGATGCAATACACTGATGTCACGTGTATTATATCAGACTCCGAGGGGCATTTTCGGGAGAAAAAAATATTTCGAACTGATCTGATTTTCCCTCCCAAATATTTTGAGGGTATTCTCGGTATGAATTTGAGGGCTATTTTTGGTTCGATATTTATCCCGTTCGCTAGGGTTTATGCCTCGCCGCCGCTATGGTTTTGATCCTCGCCGGCAGGATCTAGCCGCTCGTCGCGACCCCTCCCTTCCTCGTCGCCGGCAGGATCTAGCCGCTCGTCACGGCCCCTCCCTCCCTCGTCGCCGGCAGGATCTAGCCGCGCGTCGCGGCCCTTCCCTTCCTCCACCCCAATTCCCTCGCGATCTCGCACCGCATTTTCAACGAACACGAGAGGAGGCCCACTGCCCTCCCCGCGGCGGCCGCCGGCAAGAGTCAGCGCCATCCCACCTCCCAGTTCTCCATGCAGGTGCCTATAGCCACAAGGTTATAGGCAACCTCTTCCCCACACCCCAATTGGTTGTTTGCGTCCTCTACATATCATTTCTCAGCCATGGCTGCAGCTTCTATCTGGTCATGCATCTCGTCCGATGGCAAGGTGGTTGGGTATGGATCATGTTCTGTGGGACTAGATGAAGCCGGCTGTCGGCCTCGACGGCCAGCCCCATTCGTCCACCCCCGACTGCTCGATCTACGAACATTCAATCGTTGCATTCAACATGTATTCTTTCAATTTGGCTGATAGGTGAGATTTGGAGATCAATGGAGATGATAAGCTATTAATTTTGGAATGTACTATAAACAATTCATAGCTTATGTTGCTCAATATTTATGACGCTCGCTTCTTCTTGTGCAATTGCTGGACTGGGATCAACAGACTTGGCATGTGCTTTATATGAAAAATTAGATTCACATGGGATATCCACCTTTTCAAGATTGCTGTTAAGTCTTATTATGATGTTTTAGCCTTGTTAAAGGGAGAGTAATGGTCCTCGCAAAAAGCAGAGAGAAAGGAATGAGCATTCGATTCTTCCATATGTTGCATATCATTCTTTCGTGTTTAGTTATGTCCAACATTTGTTACATGCACACACTTGACAAGGTTAGTACAAGTAGTAATTTTTCCTCTGTTTTGCTGGGCTATGACAGAACATGCTATGTGATTTCCTGAGGCAGGATGGATGTACCATGTCCACACCACTGTGCTCCTGAAGGTGATCGCTTCAATTCAGCGTTGCAGCACCTGCAGAGGCCCCCTATGGTACGTGCTTTTACTCTTGTTATCATATGCTCTTTTTTTGGCTTTGCGGCCTGCCTACGAGACATAGCTGGGATTGCGTGTTGAATCAGGCAGTATTTTTGACTTCTGTTGTGAGGCTATGCTCATGCTTTAATAATTTTTCTCTCGTATGAAAATAGACATATCATAATCCATTATTCTTCTAGGGTTTCCCCAAGAACCATTATTGTCACATGGTAGTAAAAAGCAAATATAGATTTCTACGAGATCCCGTAGAGACCAAATTTATTTCAAGCAAAATATAGTAACCAATATTATTGAAGTTTTACAACTTGACTCATGCGCAATGGACTAATAACACGGCTAGGAAACCTTCTTCGGGACTAAAACCCAACCACACCTTACTCTATCGCTTTATGGCCAAGTGTACACTCCACATGTAAGAATGAACCACAATGCTGGACTAACTGCTTGCATCCTCGTCGTGTTCAACCGCAGCTGCATCCGATTGCCTAGCATGGTACTGCCTGAACCTAGTCCCGTATTTCATTTTGTTGTAGGGTGAATCGACAAGCACAACGGGTAGCTCTCTTCTGAATTTGTCGATGTAGGCCTGCGTGCGAGGATATGTTAGTATCGTTCCATATGTTTTAGAAAATGACAAAATTTTAGGTGTTACTTTACGTACTTTGTCATATTGCAACCTTAGTTTTACTCCCATAAATAATTCGATGTTCTTCAGCATGTACAGTGCACTACAAGAACTGCAACATTTTATGTTGTTAGATCAGCATTTTAGATATTAACAATCTAAAACAAAAACAAAAGCTAATATTGTTGACTGACGTCTCATCGGATTTTGGCACATTAATATTCTGTACTGGCCATTGCGTCACGTTAATGTCTTCCCATGCATTGCTTTCAATCCCATTGACTCGCATCGCTGCTCTCAGATGTGCTTCCATCCCACGTACCTGCAAGCCCAATGGGATGAGAAGTTGCCTACGACTAATACTTACATACGATGTTAAATCCTTTCTTATAATTAAATATGTTGAAATTCTCACCATGTTATTTACTTCTTTGGGTATCATACAGTGGAAAAGTGAATCAAGAACCTGAATCTCCTTTCTTATGGGGTTTACGACCACAAGGAACCAGTGGGTGTATAAACTTTTCGTAGGTAGGAAAACCTGGAGTGCACAGATAATTAGATCAACGTGCATAGTAATAAAAAAATCTGTTCTACGTCAGCTTAATACACCATATCATGTTTCAGGTAGGTGGTACCTTGTGTTGTTTCAGGAATGCCTACCAAAGCGTCCTCGTAGCATTCCTCTATCCTACCATCTCTTTCGAGCTTAGCGACGCCGGCCACCCTCTCAATGTAAACAAGTTGGCCGTCCCTTGTGTCAATTGGTTGATCATTACGCATGAGCTAGATCGCAGCATCAACCACCTACAAAAATAATCAAGTTAATTGTATTGTACAAATATGAAACTTCATAAACAAATTTGTGAAATACTATCTTACTTCGTCACCCAACCATACGCCATCTTCAGATTCATCTTTATGGGTGAGGCATTGCAAATGCTTTGATAGCACGACAATGTCATCAACTAACACCATTTGTTTTTCACGATTTGTAGTGTTGATCAGTGACGCCACGAAATCCTGTCGAACCACGTCTAGCTGGTCCCTCTGGGTTTCAGGAACTTCTGACCTCTTTTTTAAGTTGCTAGAGCCAATTTTCCTCTTTTTACTGTTCGTGTCCTCAGAATCATTTGTACACTCTGATGGAGTCTTTTTTTTCCTTTTTTTCTTCTCAGTGTCGTACGAAGCATACTCGTCATCCTTAAATAATTGCAATACCACCCTTTTCTTTTCGCCCCCATGATTTGGTGGTGTCGATCCAACCATACTTACTTGTTGCTGCTTTTCAAGGATTCATCATGGCTGTCATCATCTGTGAAGGCACGAGGCTCTTCAGGATCTTGCGACCCCGTAGCCTTCACAGAGTGCTGCTTACTCCGCCTGTTGAACGGATTCTGTCAGACGAAATAAACGTGTGTTAGCCTTTAGCAGATTCTTGCTCAATTATAGGTAAAATGTGCATCACCTGGAAATCTTCAAGGCTTGTGGTGGCTTTGGAATGCATTTTGTTATCAAAACTAGGAGCTCCCTGGATATCATCCACCTCTTTCAGAAGCTTATGAATACCACTGAGATCCTGTTTGATATTTGCAGCAGCTCTTTCGAATGCTTCATCCTGTACGTGGAAGATCAAATGTTATTTCTGAAACAACAATGATTGTTTCATAATTAAGTTAACATGCGTACGTCAAAATCTTCATTAAGGTTCTTCATGGGGGGCTTCATGTCATCATTTTTTATTCCCTGCTTACAATCGTGCTTAGCATCGACCTCCGTGACATCCTTTTGTTTCGCCTGGTCAGAAGCCTGCTCAGCATTCTCAACAGAGGCCTCCATGGGTGTGAACGAGCCCCGAGGTCAGATTGATGTATGTCGTCCACTCCTGGAAATATTCCATCGTGTTTTAAAAAAAAAATACATGTTAGTCTGGGGTGTTTTGATAGTAAACTAAATTAGAAAAAAACTTGTACACGTAAATTTCCAATTATATATACTAATCTCATAATTCTAGGCTTACCTTCAATTCTTTGATGAGGTCCTCCGTGAGCTTGCCATTTGTACGGGTACGCCTAAAGCACTCATCCATTTTCTTTTCAAGGGTGCACATCCTATGGTTTTGTTCTGTACCGGATTCCCGCACGAGGGAGGCAACTTCTTGCAAATCAGTTAATACACGTCCGACGAGTACCTTAATCTGAGACTTTGAAACAGTTAGAATCATATAACTTCATACTAGTTGGAATGTTACAATATATATTTGTGCCTTATGTAACTCATTTACCTGACTGCCAGTCTTCGATTTGGCCAGCGTACCATCTCGTGCTGGAATGAAAGGCCTCATCAGGTCCTCAACATACTGCAGTTTAATGTTGTTAGTATGATTTAGAAAATATATATGTTACGTAATCCAGGCAATGTGCTGACATTTTACCTCTCCAACTCTCAGATAATTATTCTGGATTATATTGTCAACCTTTTTTGCCTTCTCCTCGCTCCAGTTCTGGATCAGCGGCCTTAACCTTGATTCATACGAGATGCTAGAGTCCAATTGGTGCACTCTGAACTTCTCGTAGTACCATGTCTGCATGACAACAAAAGCAGTTTACAAACATTCCCGTACATTATGTAATGTATGTTAGGTAACTGGTAATTGTACTACTACAAATTACTTGCAGCAGTGGTAGATTCCCCTCCAGAATTGCCTCACCATTTACAAAATTCTTCACGCTATCCATAAGATAGTCAAGCGTTAGCTGTCCAAGATTTGTGCCCTTTATCGTCTCAACGTTTCTAACAATCCCAATATATTTGTTATCCACATACTCCTCTTTTGTTCGGCATACATATTTGCATATGGTGTACAACACAAATGGCCTGATAAAATTTGGTGCGCTGTCGACTTTCATCTTGGCTAGCAATCCTCTGAAAGTTATTTTGGTGTCATTACGGTCTTTCAGTTTCTTCCACAACTCCATATTATCATCAAGATTTGAAGGGACGTGCTTCTTCCCATGGCAGGGCATGCCTATTATATGCGCTACATCTTCTAGTGTGATCCTACATGGTCTCCCATTGATGATAAAGGCATCCTGCTCTGCATCATATGAATTAGCGATGGCCAGGCAGAGTACACGTCTAATTTTGATGCTAGGTGTCTTGAGAAGTCCACCCAGTCCTATCAACTGGATGTACATCCTTTGCTGCGTGTTTAATCCATTTATGAACTCCTCATATGGCAGCAAAGAAGCATCCTGGGTTCAATGGATGTGCAAGTGTGATTAGATTCAGCATGGTATACAATTTAAACACTCATACAGACGAATACAACTTATTATATACCAACACAAAAATTGTGCTCTACGCTACTACATGAGGTACAAGCATGATGAGTTCCATGTATGTGCAAATACTATCATGTGATTCAGCTTGGTTACGTTTGAACGGTCATCTAAGGTAATCTCCATTGCAAGGCACTTATCTGAAATAAAATAAACATTGGAAAATAAAAAAACTATCCAACCGTGGTCTCCTCAACTCTAGGCGCTAATCATGGTCAGTAGTATGGAATTAAAACATGGGCCATCGATGCCTTCCATGACTCGTGCGGAAGGAAAAAAAGAATGCAGGCGCCCACTGCACTAATTGGCATCGACAAGACCAGACGCTAAGATTTAGCCTGGAATTAATCAATGAACTGCCAATCTGGTAGGAAACAAATCCTAGCGCCCTCCCCTAACGCCCCCAACTTAATTTGTTTAAAAACATGCTTAGTTACATGAATATGCAAACAACGAGTGGGGTCGCAGCAAAAGATCATGCGAGGAAGATCGTGGCACGAAAAATAGCAGCGGCTGAGATCGTGGGGAGTTACCAGAGGACCCATGTTTGGCTCCGTCGTTCGGTCTTGCTGGATTCCTGGGTTGCTCCGTCCTTCTGTCTTGCTGGTTTGGGCGGCGCAGAAGGACGAACTATGATCTACGAGGTTTCAAAGGATCCCTATTTATAGGGATCGTAACAACCCGGACATATATCTACGTATAGATTTCTTTGGTTGGAGGAAATCAAGGGAGGGGACCTAC
>NC_041380.1:68508596-68586569 GCF_002162155.2 Triticum dicoccoides | reverse complement strand
GGTAAGTTGCGTAACAACACGTAGGTCTCCTGAGAATCACGATCATCAAAAAGATATCGTTCCTGTTTCTTTGAAAATCGGCCAAAATATTTCAGCCTCACTGAATTTCGGCCAAAATATTTCAACACTCGCTGAAATTTTTTCTGAAACTTCTAACTAGCGATGTTAAAAAAAATCTGAACCTTCTAACTAGCGATGCCAAAATATTTCAGCACTCGCTGAAATATTTCTAAAACTTCTAACTAGCGGTGTTAAAAGAATTCCGAAACTTCTACCTAGCGATGTTTAAAAAATTCTGAAACTTCTAACTAGCGATGTAATTGTTCTAAATCTTGTCCAGACTCCGACGATACTTAAATATAAATTTAAGAATTCAGTTAACCTTCCTAAACTTCAAAAGTTCTGGTTGAAAAAAGCAAATATATGTTTCAGCGTCTCACATGCAGACCAAATTTATTTCAAGAATAGTATTTGGAACCAGTACTGTGAAATATTACAACTTGATTAATCCACACTGGACTATGAACATGGCTAGGAAACATTCTTCAAGAATAGTATTTGGATCTCTTGTGAAGTTATTTTATTGCCCATCCGATCTTGCATGCTCAAAATCATACCTTTTTTCCTCGTATCTGTGAGACCAAATTTTGTTAATAATGCTGAATCATTTCTGTTGCTGCTCAAGATGGCACGACACCATGGTTTTCACTTCGGTGAGATTTCGATGAAATAACTGAATTTCATTCATTTAAGCACTCACTGCAATATTTGCCTTTCAGCCAAAATATTTCAGCACTAACTGAAATTTTTCTGAAACTTCTAACTAGCAATGTTAAAAAAAGCTTCAAAAGTTCTGGTTGTAAAAAGCAAATATATGTTTCAGCGTCTCCCATGCAGACCAAATTTATTTCAAGAATAGTATTTGGAACCAGTACTGTGAAATATTACAACTTGATTAATCCGCACTGGACTATGAACATGGCTAGGAAACCTTCTTCGGGACTAAAACCAAACCACACCCTACTCTAACGCTTCATAACCAAGTGTACACTCCAGATCTAAGAATCAACCACTACTGGACTAACTGCTTGCATCTTCATGATCTTCAATCGAAGCTGCATCCGATAGGCTAGCAATGTACGTCTTCAGCCTTTTCATGGACTTCAATTTGTTGTAGGGCGAAGTAAGAAGGGCAACAGGCAGCTCTCTTCTATAATTGTCAATGTATTCCTGCATAGGAGGATATGTTAGTATCGTTCCATATGTTTACAAAATTGACAGAATTTTAGGTGTTACTCTATGTACTTGGTCATAACATAGCGTAAGATCTTCTCCCATAAAGAATTCGATGTTCTTCAGCATGTAGACTGCACAAGAAGAACTACAACAATTAATTCTGTTAGCACCATTTCACGTATTAAAAATTCAAAACATATTGAGAAGTTAATATTGTTGACTGACTTGTCATCATGTCTTGGCACATGAACATGCTTTACTGTCCATTGGGTCACGTTAATGTCTTGCCATGCATGGCTTTATGGTCCATTGATTCGCAGCAATGCTCTCAGATGTGCTTCCACCCCACGTATCTGCCAAAGTCCATGGTATGAGAAGTTGCTCACGGTTCAAGGTTAGGTATGATGCTAAATGTTGTGTTATATTGAAAGACGTTTAAAATCTCACCACGTGAACCACTTGTGTTACTACGTAGCTGAAAAGTGAATCAAGAATCTGAATCTCCCTCCTTCTGGGGTTTACGACCACAAGGAACCAGTGGGTGTTCACCATGTTCGTAGGTAGAAAAACCTGGACAGCAAAGATGATTACATCAACATGCATAATGATTACAAAAATAAATGTGTTTATGTCATGGTTAGATGGTACCAGATCATGTCTGAGGTAGTTGTCTCCTTTTGTTGTTCCATGACTGCCCGCCAAAGCGGCCTCGTGGCAGTTCTCTACCTTACCATCTTTTTCGAGCATAGCGACGCCGGCCACCCTCTCAATGTAAACCAGTTGCCCGTCCCTTATGTCCTCAGGATGATCATGATGCATGATCTGAATCACATCATCAACCAACTAAAACAAAATTCAAGTTAATTGTACTGTGCAAAACAAAATTGATAAAATAATTTGGCAAATATCTTACTTCGTCACCCAACCATTTGTCATCTAAAACTCCATCTGTCATGGTGAGGCATTGCAAATGCTTCTGTAGCAGAACAATGTCATCAATTACCACCAATTGTTTATCAATATCTGAGGTGTTGACAATTTTGGCCACGTGATTCTGTCGAAACTTGTCAAGGTCGGTCTCCAGCCTCGAAGCACCTGTGTCTGTATCTTTAAAAATGCTTGCACGGTTTTTCCTCTTTGTATTCTTTGTGTCCTTGGAATCGTTGGTAGACTCCGATGGAGTCTTGTTTCTCTTTCTCTTCTTATCACTATCGTACATAACATAATCTTCACTACACAATAATGAAGATGCCACTCTTTTCCGGATGCTCGTACGAGTTGGTAGCATGGAATCAACCACGCTATCTTGTCGCTGCTTTGCTAAAGAATCATCATAGTTGTCCTCATCAACTGGGAAGACATGTGTCTCTTCCGGCTCCCTTATTGCCTTAGCCTTGGCAGACCGGTGTTTGCTTTTGGTACCTGCCTCCCCCCCCACCTCAATACTGACATCTTCATCATCTTGATCTCTTCTTTCTTCAGCCTTTTGCACATTCTCATTGTGCCTCAAATTCAGAGGATCCGGTGATTCGAAATAAAGCACTTGTTAGCTACGAATCTTCATTAACTTAAAACAAAATCAGTTAGATGTGAAATGTGTATCACCGTGAAAGCTTCAAGGCTTGTGGTGGTTTTTGAATTCTTTCGCGATTGCAAACTAGGAGCTGGCTGCAAATCTTCAGCTACGTTCTTCATGGGGGCATCCATGTTATCTTTTTGTATCCCCTTAGCAGAAATGCCTTTGGCAATGACCTCCGTGTCTTTTTTTTGTTTTTGCTGGTGAGTAGTATTCTCTCCTGGGACCTCCATTGGGTCCGCAGGTACTCCCAGGTCAGATAGCTGTATGTCCTCTACTCTTGGGCGATCATCATCAAATATTCCATAGCGGTGGTTCTTTAAAACAAATGTGTTAGTGTGGAGAGTATTGATAGTAAAAATATTTATAGAAACTCATAATGGTATACTTACATCGAATTCGGTGATGAGGTCGTCCGTGCGTCTGCCGTTCGCAAGTGTACGCCTAAGGCACTCGTCCATTTTTTTCAAGGGTGCTCATCCTATCAAATTGTTGTGCACTGGCTTCCCGCACAATGGAGGCAACTTCTTTCAAATCAGCCAATACACGGCCCATGAGTGCCTTATCCTACAAATTACAAGCAGTTAGAAGTATATGACTTCGATTGTACTTGCAAAGTTACAATATATATTTGTGTCTGATGTTCATCATTTACCTGACCGTCAGTCTTTGGTTTGACCGGCGTCCCAACTGGTGGCAGATTGAAAGGCCGCAGCAGGTCATCGACATACTGTATGTTAGTGTCGTTAGTATCATTCAAAACATATGGTAGATAATCCAGGCACACAGTACTAACACTTTACCTCTCCAACCCCTATATTTTTTTTGTTGATTATGTTTTCAACCTTCTGTGCCTTCTCGTCACTCCAGTTTTGGATCAACGGCCTTAACCTTGATGCATACGAGATGGTAGAGTCCAATTGGTGCACCCTCCACTTCTCGTAGTACCACGTCTGCATTACAACAAAAACAGCTTAGAAATTTTTCCATAAAATTAAATGTATTGTATGTTAATAATGATTGTATTACTTGCAGCAATGGTAGGTTGCCCTCCAGATTTTCTCCACCATTTACAAATTTCCTAACACTAGTCATAAGATGGTCAAGTGTAAGCTGTCCAAAATTGGTGCTCTTTATTGTCTCAACGTTTCTAACAATCCCAAGGTATATGTTGTCCACATACTGCTGTGTTGTCGGGCATACATATTTGCCTATGGTGTACAAGACAAATGGCCTGACAAAATTAGGTGTGCTGTTGCCTTTCATCTTGGCTAGCAATCCTTTCAAAGTTACTTTTGTGTCATTGGGGTCTTTCAGTTCCTTCCACAACTCCAAAGTATCGTTATGATTTGAAGAGACATGATTCTTCCCCATGCAGGGCAGGCCTGTTATATGCTCCACATCTTTTAGTGTGATCCTACATGGTCTCCCATTAATTATAAAGGCATCCTGCTCTGCATCATATGAATAAGCGACGGCCTGGCACAGTAGACGTCTCATTCTCATGCCAGGAGTCTTGAGAAGTTCACCCAGTCCAATCAACTTGATGTACGTTAGTTGTTGTGCGTTTAAATCTTTTATGAACTTCTCGTATTGCAGCAATGAAGCAACCTGAGTTCCCTGAATGTACAAATAGTGTGATTAGATTTTGTATGGTATTCATTTAAACACACATAGAACCGACTAGATGTAATCTATGCCAATATCAAAATTGTGCTCTACATTGCTGCATGAAATTATAGAGCTTCTAGGCCATATAATGAACACCAGACATAGAAAAACAAGCTATCTCTGTCCGCAAATTGACTGATAATAGTATAGATTTTTAGTACAAAGAGCAGACTTTGTTCTATGTACACTACTAAAGTTTCAGGCGTCACGCTTACGAAAATAATTGCATACATGATCACAAGATCAATAGTTTATAGATAATCACCATACTAGGAATGTGACATGTGATCCTAATGTCCATCTTTCTCTTTAGTTTTCTCCTTTATTTCTCGTCAACCTAAAATTTAATATAGTACATACATTTGATGTTCTCAATGCCAAATAAGTGAGGCATGCAACTTACGTACAAAACTACTTTGTATTCTGTCTACTGCGTATTTGATCAGGCATTTAGGAGTACTACGATTATTTTGTTGATTCGGTTGCTGGTTTTAAACAAAGTTGAATTACTAGTCCTTCCTTTCCATATCGTTGCACGTAGAACTTTCTAGCACAAAAATTAGCACAAGTTTCATTACAGAGAGAGGCATTCACGACTAAAAACTAAGAGAGGAAGGTATCCACGATCTCCCTTAAGTTTTGCTAAAGCACATGTAGATGTGCTCTAAGTATTTCTTATCTAATTCCTATGTCATTGATTTTATGCTAAGATTCATGCAAGCCTTTCTAGACACACCAATCTCCCTTCGGTAAAATAGGGATAGTTCGTTATGGCTGTAACTAAACGAGATCAAAAAGAAGTGCGCCGTAAATAATGGGATTGCATGCAGACTTGGGAAGGAGGGTGTATACACAATACAAGGATCTCGATCGTTACCGGAGGATTCTCTCGATGGCGACCGGCTCCATTGCCGTTTGCTTTCATCTTTTGATTCGCCGGCTTCTCCGACGTGCCCTTATCTTTCGTCGGCTTCTTTGACATGCCCTTGTCTTTCATCTCAGGATTCGCCGACGCAGGCTTTGAAGATGACGGCTCCGTCGGCTTCACCGACCTGGGAGCTACTTTGGGCAGCGTGGGGTGGTAATTCGGTGTAGTCATGGAAGGCTAGGTATGGGCGGCATGGGGTGGGAGGCGTGGGGTGGAAGTATACGATCTATGCCGTGAAAAGCTTCGTATTTATATGGGATTCTCTACCAACCGATCACAAGGAAATATTGGGAATTTGGGATCTCATGAAGAGGTAGTTTTAGATCACGTAATGTTTATGTATAGGGGATTCTCTAACAACCCACCACAAGGAAATATTGGGAATTTGGGATCTCACGAAGAGGTAGTTTTAGATCACGTAAAGTGTTTTTAGCTATATTTTTATTTTGAATTTTTTTTAGCAAGTTTAGATCAGTAATATCAACCATGAAGCACTTGGGCTTCTTGTGCTTTCTTATACGGGCCTATGGGTGAGCCCATTTTAAATGTGAACATGACAAAGGAAGCGGGGACTCCAGCAGGCGGGACGAGCCCCGTCCCAATTATTTAGGACGGGCATGCGCGAGGGCGCTTCGTCCTCACTACCACGATTCTCCAAAAACGGTTCCTCTGCCTCTACGTCCTCTCAATTCCCTCTTCCTCTGCGTCGCCCACTCTCCCAACAATCTGGCTTCTGGAATGGTGATTTCTCCTTCCTGTCAATTTTGTTAGTAGTTCTCCAGTAGCAGCACATACGATGGCCTTCTTCTTGTCAATTTCTTGTTCTCCTGCTTCTTTATTTTGTGCGCACAGATTCATCTGCCTACAACATGTAGTCCGTTGCCTTATGAGAATTTTGCACACAGATTCATCTGCATGCAACATCTAGTCCGTTGTCTTGTCAATTTCTTGTTTTTCTCCTGCTTCTTTAGTTTGTACACACAATTTCATCTGCATGGGTGATGAACAATTCATAGATACATGTTTATTCTTGATTGTTGATGCAGTTGTTTAGATAAATATTTCAAGAGCGTAAATTTATATTGTTAATTCACATATACTCCCTCTGCAAGGAAATATAACAACTTTTGGTTCATTGCTTTAGTGATTTATTTACAGCGGGAGTACTTGTTTAGTTTAAATTGTTCATGCACTTGTTTACATAAACTTTCAATAGCGCCAAAATTCCTATACTATCTGCTGTCATATTCATCTCGGCTTATTGTTATCATGTTATTGTCATGCTTCATGTCTTATACTGGTTTCATCAATTACAGTCCTTCGGCATGGCGTTCGAGAATGATTATGATGCTAGGGCAGATGGAAATACCGAAATTTGTGTGAAGTACATGAACAAGGCTAGCTGTGTTGAGTACTGTATTGGCAGATTCAAATACTGGCTGCGGAACGACGACCAGAAGATAGTTGCACTGGATGTGGAGTACACCTGGCCTCGTTGTCCGACACAGATGGCGGCCGTGGTCCAGTTATGCGTTGGCATCTACATCCTTGTGTACCACATAAGCGTTGCTGATGAGCACTGCGGCCTGCTTGCCACCTTCCTGCTCGACGAGGAGTACACCTTTGTTGGGGTGGACATCGAGAATGACAAGAAAAAACTCAAGCATGTTGGAGAGTGCCTGATCCAATGACGATTAAGCCAAAGTATGGCTTGGCTGACTACGCTGGTTCCATCATCCACCGCAGCTACAACAAGATGAAGGACATTCTCACAGAAGATGACCACCATATATGGGCAGAAGCGCCCTTCCCCTTGAAGAACATCTATTATGCTTCCATGGACGCGTATGCCACCTACGACGTATACAGGCGGTTGTTGAACTTCCAGAAGGGGTTCGAGAGTCAGCGCCAGCATCTCGCCAAACCATCCAGGCGGTCAAAGAAGTCCGGAAGGAAGAATGAATCAACATAAAATGTTTCTTCTATTTATCTAGCTGATAGTCTGTAAACTTTATTATACTGCTAGTAAGTCGCAAGTTCAAATTTCCTGCAAGTTGAATCATCCTTTATTCTAGCTGTCTTGCCTAATTTGATCCACGTTCACGAGATATTACACTTAAGATGTTTATTTTGTTTCGGTTTCGCTAGCTATGATACAGAATGCGATAGCCATTTTTACTAAAAGATTATTTTAGATTTATAATGAATACACAGAATGCGATAGCCATTTTTTCCAAAAGATTATTTCAGATTTATAATGAATACTGTTCTCAACTGGGTTTGAATAGAGAAATTTTATTTTTTAATTGCATAGAGAAAGTCCATTTTTTTAATCAAAAGAAGGGTCGCCCCCTTTGATTTTCCATTAACAGAAAACACATGGTCTTTCAAGCCCCTGATACAAACTACAGCTAGAAACTAAAGTAATCAACTAGCAGCACAAATCATACATGGTAGCAAGCCCAGCCAGACTTAACATGAAGGTCCAAAAAATAAAACTACGGCAGAGATGCGCAGGCGACACCGCAGTACCCTATGACTCCACACTAGCGATGAACTGTACAATTCACCTGCTACATGCTCTAGCGTGCGCATATAGACCATCATCACCTCTTTGCTCCCAACATCAGCACCTCTTTGTTTACCACCTTCATCTGCAATATAGACCATCCCATGATCCACAAGCAAATTAGCTAAACAAGAATCATAAGATCACTATACCATTTATTTTGTAATCTCACATTATTCCTACATTGCCAAAGAGTCAAGAACACAACTGATGCCCTTCCCACATCTCCCACGCAAACACTCATAGGTAGTTCTACCATCTTAACTCCATGATTTAAAATATTAATAAAAACCCCTTAATGATTCCATTTGCATTACCATCGTTCATGATTATAGCCAGGGAAACAGCAGCCAATAAAGCAACCACCTGTGAAAGACCTATTTTGAGTCCTGAATAGGGCCGAATCCTAGCATTTACTCTAACTGCAACATGTCCTCCTCTCATAGTCATCATCACCCAAGACATAATGAAGACGTAACCCCATAGATGCATAACTGCTATCAAAATAGTTTTTGCACTATACCTAGTGTAAAGGACACTCTTGCGTTGTCGTGCTACATTTGTGGCTCCTGGTCAGCATGTTCATAACCACCTCGATCTGAAGATCTTCACGGGTGGTGGTATTGAAACCGAAAAGAATGGCTTTATGAACCTTAAGCTCTTCACTGTCAACAAAATCACTCCATCCCTTGTCGAAGATGATGCGGCCATCATCACACTTGTGGTACTTGACCGGCATCAAACTGTCCTTGCACAGCCGAATGCCAGCAAGCCCATCTCCCGGTATCTCCCCATCTCCTGGGGTCTTCAGGGCGTCGACAACTTTCACCAGTAATCTCTGTATGCACCGTCATAGGAAGAAAAATTATCAACTATGTGAAGGAGCAGTAAACAAAAGGATCTTCAGCTACATCTACATATATTACATAAGGATCTTCGGTTATGGGAAACAAAAGGATATGCAAAAACACACATCAATCTATTCACGGGTTTCAGCTACAATAGCATATCATTAAACTTTCTCTCCATGAAAAAACAAAGAAAATTGCATACAAAATAGAAAATACTAGTACACCAAAAACATACCATCGTCTTTCCTCCTATGTTCGACTTGGTGAAGCGGTGGACAAAAAATGCACCTATATAACCTTTCTTCATCGCCAAAAGGTCATGTAGGTTACGCTCCTCTTGCTTCGTAAGATTAATTCCCTTCGTTATGATAGCTAATTCTAGAGGATCTTTACGCTCTTCGTTTTGATCGCATGTCCTTTGCAGGTTGCAGCAGTACACCATAGGAATGTCTTCAGTCAAATCGAAGGAGACAAGGTCGCCTTCTCGCAGGTCGAAGTCTTCAAAAAACCTGCACCAGTTTTCACCACAGATGATCGCCCTTGAATTCCCTTTGTACATGCCAAAATCATACATGCGGCTCCCTCTCGCTTGAAAAAGCAATGAACTGTCTGGGATGGCGCTGAACTGGTGCCTTGCGTAGCATGGCATGATCTGTAGATGTAGAATTTAATTGCTATTTATTTCCTACATATTGTTAATCTTCAAAGTAGAGGGGAGCAAACATAGTGCAAGTAAAATTAACATGATTATTTATACCAAAGCTGAAGTGTCCCCATCTAGCCTGATGGTAAATGTCAACCCATCTTCATTGGGCCTATTGCAGTCCTGTCGACAGGTTATGCACACCACCTGTGTAAACAAAATAAAATGAAGAAAAGCAAAGGATGAGAATTTAAGAAAAGGGCTTATGCATGTAAACACAGTAGGCAATAATCATACAGTATAATCAACGAAGGTACTGCATCAGTAATCAACAATCATACACTTGAACTGAGCGGGTGGCTCGCCCTCCACTCCTCATAACCCCGCAACGCAGCGCGTGGCCGCCGCACCACAGCTTGTTCAGACATGTCCTTCTCTTCATCCTCGACCGGCAACATGGTCTCACCCTGAGCATCAACGCACGACATTGGCCCCTCCTCCTCTGCAGCACAACTGAGGTAGTGTCTGAGACTGAGCAGTAATCTCTGAGAAAAGTCCTATGAAAACATAAATCCTACTACTACTGTTACTCGGCCCACCCGAATGTACACACGCACACCTTCAACATACAGCCCATCTACATACATCCGCATCCAACAATATGGTCCTTGAAAAAGAAAAGAAAATTTGTTCTGGACGGACGAAGGATCGTCAGGGTAACCAACTCAATTAGCCACTTGTCTGTCATGTTGGAGAAAATGAACTTACTTCACTTTTTCCTGGTACTACGTAACCACACAAAATAAAGACTAAAATAATTCCTAAAAACTCGGATATATTGTATGCCCTCACATTTATAATCTTTAAAATATGAACTAATTTGGGCAACAGAATTAAGAGTTTATTGTTATTTCCCTACAAAGATACAAATATTTGGATCAAAATTTCATATTCTGCAAAAAAACACTGCAGTAAGTATTATTCTGAGAAATGTTTAGTTGACTTGCAATCTAGGACTACAGGTTAATGGCTGCCTTATTAAACCCAACCTAATTTCGGCCTAAAAAGGAATTTAATCCACTAGCCCAGCTTATAAGTTTTGAGCCCACCCTCTGCTTTCTTCCTAGATTCGCCACTGCACAAGGCCAATATTTTTTAAAGTTTCTAAAGGACTATTTGCTGAAATTTGTTGCTATTGTGTTATGCATCTGCACTTGTTCATTGTTATGAAAACCCTGGAATACCGAAGCCCTAAAAAAACTACCCAGCTAGCCACCGATGTAGAAAACTTCCTTCAATATCTGCATCGCCTTCCACCTAAACTCCGATTTAAAAATCCTAACTATCTAATCTCTGACTTGAAAACCATATCCAACTCCCGAAACGGCAACACAACAAGGAACAAAGAAGTCGAAGATTACAAGTTAGGGTTTCTCACTTCAACTAGTCGCCGGTAGTCGCTAGGTGCTTGCTGACGGCCTCCCAATCTCACTCCGCGCTCTTCTGCTCCAACCGTCGAGAGCGTCCAGGCGAGTAGGCGGCGGGGTGGTTTGTGGGGAGGGTGGGGGTGAGGGGGGCGGGGGTGTGTGGGCGATGGGGGTGATGACACAGACCCTATCCGTGTCAAGAACAGAAAATAATGGCCCGTGGGTCCAGTTCGTAAAGAAACAACCAAACAAGCCCACAGGCCGCTTACCAGTCACAAAGTAAAACCCTATGTTACTAATACAAAAAACACAAAGCAAAATCCTTTTGTCTAAAAAACAAAAACAAAGTAAAATCATAAAAAAGGGGGAAATCCATTTTGGGTGAGTTCAACGTGAAGGTGATGGTGAGAGGCTCAAGGAGGAGTTTTGTGCGTTTACAACACCTTTGTTTTAGAGAAAAAATGCACCTCACAATGTGAAATTATGAAATCGTTATTAATAAGTGCTGAAAATTCCTTATTTATAAAAAATTGTTTCTTTCCAGAAAAAACAAACTTCAATAATGGGGGTAGGTAATTCCATCGCCTTTCTCGCCCCCTCCCCTCGCATATTCGGGCCATTTACCGCATTTCTATGGTTGTAACCTCGAAAGTTCAAGATCTTACGCGGCCACCATGAAATCATAGCAGGGAATGGGATGAGTGCCCCATGTTAAGCTCTTTGGTCCATATATGTGCCATATGCTACCAACGGGAGGCGTGGCCTCGAAGCCGTTCTCTACGGCTATGATGCCCGTCTGCTGTCGTTATAATCAATGCAAATTCATGAGGGGCTAAAAATTCACCGGACCGGGTGTGGTGCCATCAAGAGAGAATGCGTTCGGCCTGTGAAAGGAGTGCGGGGCCCGTTCCTTCATTTGCCTCAAATCTCGATGCCACGTGATGTTAGACCTAGTAACCAAGGCATGTCTCGTGCATCGCACTCAACTGGACCCACAACATGCATGCACACATGTCCACGTGTGAGTCTAAATGGCGGGGATGCATGGTTCGGGGACTGGCGTAAGTGGTGTGAGTCCAGTTTGGATCTAGCTACCAAGAGGTAACACATGAGTCTAAATGTCTACCAAGAGGGTGCATGTCCACGTATGAGTCTAAACATCTACATGATGCTCCACACGTGGGTCTAGATGGCGGGTCTGCATGTGCTTTGGATATAGCTACCAAAAGGTAACGCGTCCGGTTTGTGTCTAGGCGGTGCTTCACGGGGCCTGGCGTGGTCTCGTCGTATGACCCATGAAGGGTGTGGTCAAACACGGAGAGCGGCACGCATAAGCCCTAACGCGGGCTATGTGGAAGGCATGCCATATCGCATGCTGGATGTAGCCAATGGAGGGAACGAGTTCGGCATGCAGACGGAGTGTGGGGCCCATTCCTTCATTTTCCTCAAAATTCGTTGCCGCTTCATGTGGGCCCTATCCAAAAAGGCCTGTCCAGTGCATCACACATAGCTGGATTCACACCATGCATGCACACTTGCCACGTAGACACCCACCTTAAACCTTTAGCCAAGTTGACCCACACCATCCATCCACCCTTGACCCCACCTCGGTTCGTTGGATCTCCGACGAGTCCCTTCCCTCGGTATGCCAAGCATGTTAAAACGACACACGGCTACACGTCTTGCACACCAAGATTGGCGCATCATGCACTAGTGCCAACAAACATGTCCAGCTGAGCATCTTTGCCCATTATCTGGATCGAGGCGGCTAGCGGTGCATGTTGTCGGCCCGGTTGCCTAGCGGTGCATGCTATGGGTAGACATGAATCGCATCACATCGGATCAAGATTCCCTTCTCTTGTACCGGACGTCGGAGCAGCACACATGCATGGTAGAAGAATCTACGTGGTTGATGTGGGAGCTTGGATGAGACGCCATGGGATAGGTGCATGCTGAAGTTCAAGATTTAGGAATTGATAACAAAATGAAAACGACAATTCAATTGTTTGTGCAGGTGTACAACATGTATTAAGGAAAATGTGGAATATGACACGTTCACCTGCATTTTAGCAACAAGTGCACTTTTGGAGGGGGAAAAATAGGTAGCCCCCGTGCCTCCCACAATTTTTGTTCCATGTATTTCGCCACAAATATTGGAGGAAAAAATAAAAATGTATTTTCCCCTCAAAAAACGACTTGGGAAGAAAATCTGAAGTAACCATATTTAGCTACTCCGTGGAGGTTGTCCCCCGTGGGGAGATTCGATCTACCTCTCCTTGATTTTAGGGTGAGTTCAACGTGAACGTGATGGTGAGAGGCTGAAGAAGGAGTTTTGTGCGTTTATAACAACCTTTGTTTTAGAACTATATAATAATAAATGAAAGAAAATATGTGAAAAACAAAAAAGAAAAAGGATATGCGTACATGACGGGCCAGCCCAACCATCTACAGGGACACGTGGTCCAGCACGCGGGTGAGGTTCGCCTGGGACAGCCCAACAAAATTTGGCCCAACGTTGAGACGCACCGGGCGCAACTGACGGTGGTGGGAGTTTAGTCCCACCTCGCCAAGCGAGACGCGCATGCACCTACTTATATACACGGCTGAGACACCAATTTTATGAGCCTCTCTCACTGAAACAGCAAGTTCCCTATCCACTTCTGTGTATGCCCTGTGGGGCCTACTAGCAGGAGAAATCAATGTCCCACGGGCCTGCATCCTGGCCCATATGGTTGTCAGGTTTTTAGTCGTATGCAGGCCGTGGGGTTTGATATCTCCTGTTAGTTGGTGGGCTTTTTCTTTTCTAAATCACCCAAATTTTTTTAACACACTCACATCCATGTAATAAACATGATTATCAAAGAAAATTCAGCAATAATGAAGTTTACACTGTCCCCTTAGGGTAAAGTCAGAGGTATGTACCTGAGTTTCACTGAGCCACTATAAATTATATAAAATTCTAAAAAATGGAAAACTTTCAAATTCCGTCTATGTTTATGAAAAGATCATGTGTACAAAATTTCAGGTGATTTGGATGTGGTCAAAAAAACCACCTTGTTAGAAAAACTCGCTTAAGTGAGACCAAACGGTCCGTTTGTAATGAAGTAATTTTTTTGACCATCTCCAAAATAACCCCAAATTTGTTGTACACGATGCCATAAATGTAACAAACAGGATATCCAAAAATAAAACTCAAATTTTTAGGTTTACACTGTCCCCTCATGAAAAATTTCGTGGTAAGGCAAGTGAGGTAGCTCATGACCATAGCCATGGCATCCATTATTCAAATGGCCTCAAACCGTTCCCCTTTACCCAAGTTGACCCACACCATCCATCCACCCTTGACCCCACCTCGGTTCGTTAGTTCTCCAACCAGTCCCTCCCACTGTAAGCCAAGCATGTCAAAGTGACACACGGCTACCCGTCTTGCACACCGAGATTGGGCATCATGCACTAGTGCCACCAAACATGTCCAACTGAGCATCTTTGCCCATCGTGGACACTACCGCATGGTCTACATCGAGGTGGCTAGCGGTGCATGTTATCGGCTTGGTTGGCTAAGGGTGCATGATATGGGTCAACATGAATTGTATTGCATCACATCTAGATTCCTCTGTCCGGTACCGGACGCCAGAGGCCCGGAGCAGCACGTGCATGGTACAAGAATCTGCACGGTCGCTGGCGGAGCTTGGATAAAACAAATTTGACCTAACTGACATGGGGTAGGTGCATGCTGAAATTCAATATTTAGGAATTGTTAACAAAATAAAAACGACAATTCAATTGTTTGTACAGGTGACACGTTCACATGCAATATGGCAACTAGTGCACTTTTGGAGGGGAAAAACAGGTGCACTCGTTCCACCGTGCCTCCCACGATTTTTCTTCCATGTATTTCGCCACAATATTGGAGGAAAAAAAAGAAAGTGATTTTGCCTCAAAAAACGACTTGGGGAGAAATTCTCAACTAACCATATTTAGCTATTAGCTGGAGGTTGCCCCCCGTGGGGTGATTCGATCTACCTCTCCTTCATTTTAGGGTGCGTTCAACATGAACGTGATGGTGAGAGGCTCAATGTGGAGCTTTATGCGTTTACAACACATTTGTTTTAGGAAAAAATAAGCACCTTATAATGTGAAATTATAAAATCCTTATTAAAACATGCTAAAAACCCTTATTTTAAAAAACTTGTTTGTCTTGCCAGATAAAACAAACATAAAATTATGGGGATCGTTTATTGCGTGGCCTTCCCCCCTCCCCCCTCCCTCCCATATTCGGGACATTTACCGCATTTCTAGGGTTGTAACATCGAAAGTTCAAGATCTACGGCGGCCACATGAAATCATAGCAAGGATTGGGATGAAAGCCCCATGTTAAGCTCTTTGGTCCATATATGCACCATATGCTACCAAAGGGAGGGGTGGCCTCGACGCCGTTCTCTAGGCTATGATTGTCACATCCCTAGTCTGGTATGACTTAGACTAGCTAGCTATTTGTGCATCATATTTAAATTTCATTTTAATTTGAAATGAGGATTGGTGGAACCCTCAGAATCATTTTTGAAAATGACCCAAATAAAAATTTCTCCAAAAGGGTCCAAGAAAATGCTCATGTTGCCCTCTAAAAATATTGGACAGAGATAAAAATCAAAACAATATTTTTAGGAGCTCATGGATATTTATTTTGGCCATTTGGATTAATTCGATAAATATTTGCATTGGAAATATATTTCTATATATATGAAATATGGTCCAAAAATTATGTCATTTATAAAGGAGCTCTGGAATAATATATCTAGCTCCTGCAAAAATTGGCATAAGGTAATAAATTGATTTAGTATTTTATTAAATCAAAACAATGTCAGAAAAAAATAGAAAACAGAAATAAAAGAAGGAGGGGCTTACCTGGGGCTTTCCCTGTGCAGCCCAGCCGCAGCAGGCCGGCCCAGCCAGCAGGCGGCCCAGCCCACCTGGCCCCCCTCCTCTGTCGTCTTCCTCCCCGACAGGGGAACGGCGCGTGCCGACGCGCGCGCACCGCCGCGCCTCCACCTCCTGCTTCCCCTGGCCACCTCCTGCTTCCTCCTCGTCGCCTGGAACGCCCCGGACGACGCCACGCAGCCCCGACCGCCCTCTCACTCTCTCCCTCCTCCTCTCCCCCTGCTCTCTCTCTCTCACCCGAGAACCACCGCCGCCGCCGACGGGCATCACCGTAGCCACCGCCTCTCCCACGCCTTCCCGACACGCTCCCCAGATCCGCCGCGACTCCCTCTACCTCCTCGTCGAGCCACGCAAGACGGAGCACCCCGTGGAGCCGTCGCCGTCGCCAAATTCGCCTCCGGTCGCCGTGGATCCTCGCCGGCGATTCGGGAGCTACCGGGCATCCCCGACCTCGCCCTCGCGCTCGCTGGTTCCGCGGTGAGCCCCCGCACCGAACCCCCTCCTCCCCGTGTCCGTTTGCCCCGTCTAGCTAGCTCGCCACCGCGCCCGTAAGCTCCTCGCCGCCGGCCATGGTGCCACGGTGGCACGAGCCCAAGCCGGTCACTTCCGCGCGCGTCACCGTGTTCCTGGTGACGCCAGGAGGCCGTAGGAGCCCTCCGCTTCCACTGCCGTGCACCACAACGCCGCGGCCGCAAGTTGCCGAGCTCCGGCCGCCGCCGCGAGCCTTGCTCCGGCGAGCTCCGGCCTTCCCCGCTCCTCCCACCTGTCCCACCAGATGCGCGAGAGCCCGGGCTACGCCCCGGTGCTCTCAGACGCCGTCCCCGTGGCCTGTGGCGCGGACTCCGCCGCGTCCAGAGGTCGCCGGCGGCGAGCCCCGTCGCCTGAGCCTGCCATGTGGGGCCGGCCCGTTAGGTGATTAGCTTAGTGCTAATCACCGTTAACTAACCCCCCCCTGACACTGACAGTGGGCCCCGGTGCCCCCTAACCTTTTAATTAAACTAATTAACCCCTGTTTAATCCCCCCTGTCACTGACGTGTGGGTCCCACACGTCAGGTTTGACCCGGACCAGCCCAGTTGACCGCTGACGTCGTGATGACGTCATGCTGACGCAATTATATATTTTCTGGAATTAAAATAATTCAGAAAATCCAGAAAATGATTTAAACTTCAAAAATTCATAGAAATTCAACCGTAGCTCAGATTGAAATAATTTATATATGAAAAATTATCAGAAAAATGCAACCTTTCCATCTGTACTATTTTCATGCATGAAAAACCAACTTATACATGCTGAATATGGGAAAACACATTATGGCATATATAAGAGACTTAATTTAGTAATGCATTTGAACCTTTGGTTCAAATGGACTTCAAACCAAATGTTTACTAGTTGCATTAGCTCAACAGCATCACATCTACATGCCATGTTCATGCATCATATTGTTGCATATGATTGTGTTTTGATTGCCGGCACCGTTCCTTCTCGATAGGTCCTGCTCCGGAGACGTTCCAGAGTACCTGTCTGTGAAGCAGTGCCCCCTCCTTGTTGATTTACCAGGCAAGCAAACCCCCTTGTTCATTTCGATAAAACCCTACTCTCCCGCTCCTGCTCTCAGTTATTGCATTAGGACAACAACGGTTCATCTGCTACTTTGTGCTGCGGTAGTTGAACCCATTCCTCTGCATGACCTGTCATTGCCACAGTAAATAGTTGAAACCCACTAGCATGTGTAGGAGTTGATTGAAGCCACTGATGTGTTCCTACCATGCTATGCCTGCTATTGCTTAGAGTTGTGTCAGGTCTGGTTCATTGGGAATGAATTGGAGTGTCACGATATGTTCTGATGCTGAGAGTGAAGTGTGTGAACACGATTTGGTAAAGGTAGCGGTGAGAGGCCATGTAGGAGTACATGGTGGTTTGTCTCATTGGAACCGTCCTTAAGCACTGAGTTCTATGTATGTTGTCCAATGACTCGATACTACCACACATTGGAATGCTTAAGTGCCCCTCTCGACTTATTAACCAACTTGGTCTCTGTCCAGGAGTCGCAACTAGTTTCTGGTGTTTGTAGGTAGTGCTATTTTTCTACCAAGTGGCACCCGGCAGGGTGGGCTTGGGACAGACTAGGCACACGTGGCACGGTGTACCGAGTGGCACCCGGTTGGTGGGCTCGGGAACCCTGCTCACATCGTTTGGGCCGTGAGCGACACCCCGGCCGGATCTCCTTGCGGATGGAACCCGAATAGGCGATAAACCTGGGCTAGAGTCTTGTGTGGTTAGTCAGGTCGTGGCTGACACCCTCGCCAGGCTTCCGCTTGAAGGTTGCCGAGATACATGACGTGTACATGGCGGTAAGTGGCGAGAGCGTGTGTGAAGAAGTACACCCCTGCAGGGTTAACATGATCTATTCGAATAGCCGGGTCCGCGGTTATGGACTTCTTGGATGCTTACATGGTACATAGACAACCTGAAGTGGATACTCTAAAATGCTCAAGACAAGTGTGAGTGCTATGGATGGCTTTCTCGTAGGGAGACGGGGATGAATCCATAGTAGTGTATTGTGTGGTGATTAGTGGACTCGTGTACGTTGTTTCACCTCCAGAGTTTCTGGTAGTCGTAGAATAGGATAGCCACAGAGTCAAAGCTGGCTTGCTGCAACTAAACCCCACATTACCCTCTTGATACAAATGCATGTACGATAGGATCTGATGTAAGTCTTGCTGAGTACCTTTGTACTCATGTTGCTTTATTTATGTTTTTGCAGCTGAGACTTCGGTCTTACTAGTGTTCTCGTGGACTTCGACTAGTAGCTAGTACCTCAGCTACGATCTTGATCGGATGTTGTAGATAGTCAGGCTCTTCAGCCTTTTTCATTTGTAGATGTCTGTACCCAGACATGTAATGCTTCCGCTTGTTGCTTGTATGCTCTGTATGATGGGTCTTGTGACCCCTGTTTGCAATAATTGCTATGACGGCTCTTCTGAGCCTTTATCTATATGAGTTGTTGAGTTATGTTGTGATGCCATGTTGTACAGCACATACTTGCATGTTATGCGTACGTGTAATGTGTATTGCTATGTGTGGGATCTGACTATCTAGTTGCTTATTCTTAGTAGCCTCTCTTACCGGGAAATGTCTCCTAGTGTTTCCACTGAGCCCTGGTAGCTTGCTACTGCTCCGGAACACTTAGGCAGGCCGACATGTGTCCTTCTTCGATCCTGTGTCTGTCCCTTCGGGGAAATGTCACGCGATGAATACCGGAGTCCTGCTAGCCCGCTACAGCCCGGTTCACCGGAGTCCTGTTAGCCCAGTGCTACAGCCTGGATTCACTCGCTGATGACCGACACGTTCGACTGCTGGGTCATGAATGCCTGTCCCTGTAAGTTAGTGCCACTTTGGGTTTACGACTAGCCATGTCAGCCCGGGCTCTTTATCATATGGATGCTAGCGACACCATCATATACGTGTGCCAAAATGCGCAAACGGTCCCGGGCAAAGGTAAGGCGACACCCGTGGGGATACCGTGCGTGAGGCCGCAAAGCGATATGAGGTGTTACATGCTAGATCGATGTGGCATCGAGTCGGGGTCCTGACAGCTTTGGTATCAGAGCCTGACTGCCTGTAGGTTTACCAAGCCATACTGGTCGAAGTTGAGTCTAGAAATTCTTTAGTTATGTAAGGGAATTCATTGTGGGAAGGAACGTAAGGCTCTTTTACTCCTTTACCTCATGGCCTTCTGATCTGAGTCCTCCTATCTTCCTCCGGGGTTAAGGAACTAGGCTTCTCTTCCGTCTATCAGGATCACGTGTTACTACTCCGTAGTTCCATAGGATTGGTTGATCAGAGTCATATCCCAGCTTTGAGTATTTCCGGTGTAGTCTGTTTAGTACTATCCCAGAACCTTGAGTGGTGATGTTAAGTTGTTGTACTACCCCATTTTTAGTAGGATGTCTCATTCTGAGCATTTTACTGCCGTTATGCTGCCGGAATTTCCCTAGGAGTTCGAGTGATACTAATTCCTTGTCCTACATTCTACAGTCGATAGTTGATGCTGATTCCGTCCTTGGTTCGTCTCTCAGGATGTCATCAGCTAAGCGAAGTTCCGTCGCTCGTAGCCAGAACCACGGAGATGGTAGGAATGAGGATCCTCCTGACCAGCCTTCGTTGACAGAGTTCATGTTAGAAATGGAGAGGAACAAGCGTGAGTCCAACCGCTTGTTGGCACGTATCGAGGAGAACACCGCACATCAGTTCAAAGGGTCTGCTACCATTCATGACTTCATTCGTTTGCACCCACCTACCTTTCATCATTCCATCGAGCCACTCGATGCAGATGACTGGCTCCGTAGCATCACTCATAAGCTGCATTCTGCGAACGTAGCTGAAGATGATAAGGTCACTTATGCCACATACCACCTGGAAGGTCCTGCTAGTCTTTGGTGGCAGAACTATGAGGCTATGCTTCCAGCTGGCCAGATTCCTACCTGGAAGGATTTCGCTGAGGCTTTTCGCGAGCATCACATTCCTCAGGCCCTCCTTGATCGCAAGAGAGAAGAGTTCTGCAGTTTCACCCAGAATAAGATGGCTGTTGATGCTTACAGCCGAGAGTTTGAGAACCTTGCCCGCTATGCCACAGAAGAAGTGTCCACGGACGCCAAGAAGCAAGCTAGGTTCCGGAAGGGTCTCAACCCCAAGTTGCGTCGTGATCTCCACCTGCATCATTGTGATACATTCCAAGCCCTTGTGAACAAGGCCATCAATGCAGAGACAGCTCAACTCACTTATGAGGAGTCTCGTAAGCACACCCGTGATTTGGGATCTTCCTCTGGCTCTAGTTCCCAGAAGCGCCGGATTTGGGTTCCAAACTCCGCTCTTCCTTCCGGATATACATCGAGGCCATCCTATGTGGTGCCTTCCCCAGCCCAGTCGTATGTTCCACCCGGGCCTACTGGTAGACCGCTTGTTAGTGCGGGTCCCCGTCCAACCTCAGGGACTTGCTTCACATGCGGGAAGCCAGGACACTATGCACGTGATTGCTCTCAAACTAGTTATGCTCCACCTCAGCCCGAGAAGACTGTTGGCTGTGTTAAGCCATCACACAAGATGATCAGTGTCAAGTCAGTTTCCACTGAACGTGGACGTGTGCATCACGTCTCAGCTAAAGACGCTCATGATGATCCAGATGTCGTTCTTGGCACACTCCTTGTCAATTGTCACCCAGCATCAGTTCTATTCGATACTGGAGCATCTCACTCCTTCATTTCTGAAAGCTATGCTAACTTGCACAACCTGTCATTTTGTGAAATGCCAACTCCGCTAGTCATCCAAACTCCTGGATCCAAATGGCAAACCTCTAGTGTAAGCCATGGTAACGAAATCCTTGTTAACAGACTTGTATTCCTTGCATCACTTGTAGCCCTCAAGTCCTCAGATATTAACATCATCTTGGGTATGGACTGGATGACAGCTCATCATGCCAAGATTGATTGTTACACCAGATCTGTTCAGCTTACACACCCATCTGGCAAGATAGTCACTGTCTCCACTAGAGTTGCAAAGCGTCAGCTCTATTATCTTAATGCCAGCCCTCTTCCAGACCTTGAAGATATCCCGGTAGTCCGTGACTTTCCGGATGTATTCCCAGAAGAACTGCCAGGTGTTCCACCTGACAGAGATGTAGAGTTCGTCATAGATCTTATCCCAGGAACAGCTCCAATCTCCCGGAGACCTTACAAGATGGCACCCCTAGAACTAGCTGAGCTTAAGAAACAACACGACGAGTCCTTGCAAAAGGGTTTCATCCGTCCTAGTTCTTCTCCTTGGGCTTGCCCCGTCCTCTTCGTCAAGAAGAAATATGGTACGGACCGGATGGTTGTAGATTATCGTCCCGTTAATTTGGTCACGATAAAGAACAAGTATCCGCTACCCAGGATCAACGACCTGTATGATCAGCTCGCTGGATCCTCAGTCTTCTCCAAGATGGATTTAAGATTAGGCTACCATCAAATCAAGATCAGAAACGGGGACATTCCCAAGACAGCTTTTGTCACTCGTTATGGCCAGTACGAGTACACCGTCATGTCCTTTGGCCTAACCAACGCCCCAGCCACATTCTCCCGCTTGATGAACTCGATCTTCATGGAGTACTTAGATAAGTTCGTCGTGGTTTACCTCGATGATATTCTTATTTACTCGAAGAACGAGGAAGAGCATGCCGAACATCTTAGGCTTGTTTTAGAAAAACTCAGAGAACACCGCCTTTATGCCAAGTTCTCCAAGTGTGAATTTTGGTTGCCAGAAGTGACCTACCTAGGCCACGTAATCTCTGGTAAGGGCATTGCTGTCAATCCCGAGAGAGTTCAGGCTGTTCTCGATTGGACTCCACCTGAGACCGTTAAACAAGTTAGGAGTTTCCTTGGTCTAGCCAGCTATTGTCGCCGCTTTGTTGAAAACTTCTCCAAAGTAGCCAAACCCCTCACGGAACTTCTCAAGAAAGATAAAAAGTTCGAGTGGTCCCCACAGTGTGAGTATAGTTTTCAGGAACTGAAAAGACGCCTGACTTCTGCTCCCATACTTGTGCCACCGGATTTCACTAAAGACTTTATTATCTACTGCGACGCCTCACGACAAGGACTAGGTTGCATTCTTATGCAGGATCGTCATGTGATTGCCTATGCATCTCGACAGTTGCATCCACATGAGGAGAATTACCCTACACATGATCTAGAGCTTGCAGCCATAGTCTATGCACTCAAGACCTGGCGACATTACCTCCTTGGTAAACGTTGCGAGATCTACACCGATCACCAGAGTCTCAAGTATATCTTCACCCAACCGGATCTGAACCTTAGGCAAAGACGTTGGTTGGAGTTGATCACAGATTATGATCTAGGGATTACCTACACCCCAGGCAAAGCCAATGTCATGGCTGATGCTCTAAGCCGTAAATCCTATTGCAACAATCTCATGTTGCAGCAAGGCCAACCACTTCTCCATGAGGAATTCTGTAAGCTTAACCTTCACATTGCTCCTCGCGGATTCCTTTCTACCTTGGTGGCGAAACCTACCCTTGAGGATCAGATCATCTCTGACCAGAAGTTTGATAGGGGGATTATCCGCATTAAGAGAAACATTAAGAAGGGAGTTGGTGGATGTTTCTCTATGGATGATCGTGGTGTTGTTTTCTTTGAGAATCGCTTGGTGGTTCCCAAGAATCAACATCTGCGACAATTGATTCTTAAGGAGGCGCATGAATCTCCTCTCACAATTCATCCCGGTAGCACTAAGATGTATCAGGACCTACGCCAGAGGTTCTGGTGGACTAGGATGAAGAGAGAAATCGCTGAGTTCATTGCTAAATGTGACATTTGTCGTCGCGTTAAGGCAGAGCATCAAAGACCTGCTGGCACCCTTCAGCCTTTAGCTATTCCTGAATGGAAATGGGATAAAGTTGGTATGGACTTCATCACCGGTTTTCCCAGGACCAAGAGAGGGAATAACGCTATCTTCGTAGTCGTTGATCGTCTTTCCAAAGTGGCTCACTTCCTCCCTGTTCGAGAAAATATCACTGCTAGTCAGCTTGCTGACTTATATATTTCTCGAATAGTGTCACTCCATGGTGTTCCACTAGAGATCAATTCAGACCGTGGCAGCCTTTTCACTTCTCATTTCTGGGAGAGTTTCCAAACTGCCATGGGAACCCATCTTTCCTTCAGTACCGCCTTCCACCCTCAGTCGAGTGGTCAGGTGGAACGGGTCAATCAAATTCTCGAAGACATGCTCAGAGCTTGCGTTATCTCATTCGGTATGGATTGGGAGAAATGTCTTCCTTTTGCCGAGTTTGCTTATAACAATAGCTACCAATCCAGCCTCAAGAAAGCTCCTTTTGAGGTTCTCTATGGACGAAGATGTCGAACACCTTTGAACTGGTCAGAAACTGGTGAAAGACAATTCTTTGGACCGGACATGATCCAGGAGGCAGAAGAGCAAGTTCGCATCATTCGTGAGAATTTGAAAACAGCCCAGTCTCGTTAGAAGAGCCAGTACGATCGTCATCATAAGGATATGACTTATGAAATTGGCGACCAAGCTTACCTTCGGGTTACTCCTTTGAAGGGTACCCATCGTTTCAGTATCAAGGGCAAGTTGGCTCCTCGTTACATTGGTCCTTTTCGTATTCTCGCTAAACGAGGAGAGGTTGCCTACCAATTGGAACTACCTCCACATCTTTCTTGAGTTCATGATGTCTTCCACGTCTCTCAACTCAGGCGTTGCTTCTCGGATCCCATCCGCGGAGTGGACCACGAAACGCTTGATCTCCAAGATAACCTCACATACCGAGAGTACCCGGTTCGCATTCTTGATCAAGCAGAGCATGTTACCCGACGTCAGAACATCAAGTTTCTCAAAGTTCAGTGGTCTCATTATTCCGAGAGAGAAGCTACTTGGGAGCGAGAAGATCGTCTTCGACTGGAGTACCCCGCTTTCTTTCCGTCGACCCCTGAATCTCGAGACGAGATTCTTTCAAGTGGGGGCGAGTTGTCACATCCCTAGTCTGGTATGACTTAGACTAGCTAGCTATTTGTGCATCATATTTAAATTTCATTTTAATTTGAAATGAGGATTGGTGGAACCCTCAGAATCATTTTTGAAAATGACCCAAATAAAAATTTCTCCAAAAGGGTCCAAGAAAATGCTCATGTTGCCCTCTGAAAATATTGGACAGAGATAAAAATCAAAACAATATTTTTAGGAGCTCATGGATATTTATTTTGGCCATTTGGATTAATTCGATAAATATTTGCATTGGAAATATATTTCTATATATATGAAATATGGTCCAAAAATTATGTCATTTATAAAGGAGCTCTCGAATAATATATCTAGCTCCTGCAAAAATTGGCATAAGGTAATAAATTGATTTAGTATTTTATTAAATCAAAACAATGTCAGAAAAAAATAGAAAACAGAAATAAAAGAAGGAGGGGCTTACCTGGGGCTTTCCCTGTGCAGCCCAGCCGCAGCAGGCCGGCCCAGCCAGCAGGCGGCCCAGCCCACCTGGCCCCCCTCCTTTGTCGTCTTCCTCCCCGACAGGGGAACGGCGCGTGCCGACGCGCGCGCACCGCCGCGCCTCCACCTCCTGCTTCCCCTGGCCACCTCCTGCTTCCTCCTCGTCGCCTGGAACGCCCCGGACGACGCCACGCAGCCCCGACCGCCCTCTCACTCTCTCCCTCCTCCTCTCCCCCTGCTCTCTCTCTCTCACCCGAGAACCGCCGCCGCCGCCGACGGGCATCACCGTAGCCACCGCCTCTCCCACGCCTTCCCGACACGCTCCCCAGATCCGCCGCGACCCCCTCTACCTCCTCGTCGAGCCACGCAAGACGGAGCACCCCGTGGAGCCGTCGCCGTCGCCAAATTCGCCTCCGGTCGCCGTGGATCCTCGCCGGCGATTCGGGAGCTACCGGGCATCCCCGACCTCGCCCTCGCGCTCGCTGGTTCCGCGGTGAGCCCCCGCACCGAACCCCCTCCTCCCCGTGTCCGTTTGCCCCGTCTAGCTAGCTCGCCACCGCGCCCGTAAGCTCCTCACCGCCGGCCATGGTGCCACGGTGGCACGAGCCCAAGCCGGTCACTTCCGCGCGCGTCACCGTGTTCCTGGTGACGCCAGGAGGCCGTAGGAGCCCTCCGCTTCCACTGCCGTGCACCACAACACCGCGGCCGCAAGTTGCCGAGCTCCGGCCGCCGCCGCGAGCCTTGCTCCGGCGAGCTCCGGCCTTCCCCGCTCCTCCCACCTGTCCCACCAGATGCGCGAGAGCCCGGGCTACGCCCCGGTGCTCTCAGACGCCGTCCCCGTGGCCTGTGGCGCGGACTCCGCCGCGTCCAGAGGTCGCCGGCGGCGAGCCCCGTCGCTTGAGCCTGCCATGTGGGGCCGGCCCGTCAGGTGATTAGCTTAGTGCTAATCACCGTTAACTAACCCCCCCTGACACTGACAGTGGGCCCCGGTGCCCCCTAGCCTTTTAATTAAACTAATTAACCCCTATTTAATCCCCCCTGTCACTGACGTGTGGGTCCCACACGTCAGGTTTGACCCGGACCAGCCCAGTTGACCGCTGACGTCGTGATGACGTCATGCTGACGCAATTATATATTTTCTGGAATTAAAATAATTCAGAAAATCCAGAAAATGATTTAAACTTCAAAAATTCATAGAAATTCAACCGTAGCTCAGATTGAAATAATTTATATATGAAAAATTATCAGAAAAATGCAACCTTTCCATCTGTACTAGTTTCATGCATGAAAAACCAACTTATACATGCTGAATATGGGAAAACACATTATGGCATATATAAGAGACTTAATTTAGTAATGCATTTGAACCTTTGGTTCAAATGGACTTCAAACCAAATGTTTACTAGTTGCATTAGCTCAACAGCATCACATCTACATGCCATGTTCATGCATCATATTGTTGCATATGATTGTGTTTTGATTGCCGGCACCGTTCCTTCTCGATAGGTCCTGCTCCGGAGACGTTCCAGAGTACCTGTCTGTGAAGCAGTGCCCCCTCCTTGTTGATTTACCAGGCAAGCAAACCCCCTTGTTCATTTCGATAAAACCCTACTCTCCCGCTCCTGCTCTCAGTTATTGCATTAGGACAACAACGGTTCATCTGCTACTTTGTGCTGCGGTAGTTGAACCCATTCCTCTGCATGACCTGTCATTGCCACAGTAAATAGTTGAAACCCACTAGCTTGTGTAGGAGTTGATTGAAGCCACTGATGTGTTCCTACCATGCTATGCCTGCTATTGCTTAGAGTTGTGTCAGGTCTGGTTCATTGGGAATGAATTGGAGTGTCACGATATGTTCTGATGCTGAGAGTGAAGTGTGTGAACACGATTTGGTAAAGGTAGCGGTGAGAGGCCATGTAGGAGTACATGGTGGGTTGTCTCATTGGAACCGTCCTTAAGCACTGAGTTCTATGTATGTTGTCCAATGACTCGATACTACCACACATTGGAATGCTTAAGTGCCCCTCTCGACTTATTAACCAACTTGGTCTCTGTCCAGGAGTCGCAACTAGTTTCTGGTGTTTGTAGGTAGTGCTATTTTTCTACCAAGTGGCACCCGGCAGGGTGGGCTTGGGACAGACTAGGCACACGTGGCACGGTGTACCGAGTGGCACCCGGTTGGTGGGCTCGGGAACCCTGCTCACATCGTTTGGGGCCGTGAGCGACATCCCAGCCGGATCTCCTTGCGGATGGAACCCGAATAGGCGATAAACCTGGGCTAGAGTCTTGTGTGGTTAGTCAGGTCGTGGCCGACACCCTCGCCAGGCTTCCGCTTGAAGGTTGCCGAGATACATGACGTGTACATGGCGGTAAGTGGCGAGAGCGTGTGTGAAGAAGTACACCCCTGCAGGGTTAACATGATCTATTCGAATAGCCGGGTCCGCGGTTATGGACTTCTTGGATGCTTACATGGTACATAGACAACCTGAAGTGGATACTCTAAAATGCTCAAGACAAGTGTGAGTGCTATGGATGGCTTTCTCGTAGGGAGACGGGGATGAATCCATAGTAGTGTATTGTGTGGTGATTAGTGGACTCGTGTACGTTGTTTCACCTCCAGAGTTTCTGGTAGTCGTAGAATAGGATAGCCACAGAGTCAAAGCTGGCTTGCTGCAACTAAACCCCACATTACCCTCTTGATACAAATGCATGTACGATAGGATCTGATGTAAGTCTTGCTGAGTACCTTCGTACTCATGTTGCTTTATTTATGTTTTTGCAGCTGAGACTTCGGTCTTACTAGTGTTCTCGTGGACTTCGACTAGTAGCTAGTACCTCAGCTACGATCTTGATCGGATGTTGTAGATAGTCAGGCTCTTCAGCCTTTTTCATTTGTAGATGTCTGTACCCAGACATGTAATGCTTCCGCTTGTTGCTTGTATGCTCTGTATGATGGGTCTTGTGACCCCTGTTTGCAATAATTGCTATGACGGCTCTTCTGAGCCTTTATCTATATGAGTTGTTGAGTTATGCTATGATGCCATGTTGTACAGCACATACTTGCATGTTATGCGTACGTGTAATGTGTATTGCTATGTGTGGGATCTGACTATCTAGTTGTTTATTCTTAGTAGCCTCTCTTACCGGGAAATGTCTCCTAGTGTTTCCACTGAGCCCTGGTAGCTTGCTACTGCTCCGGAACACTTAGGCAGGCCGGCATGTGTCCTTCTTCGATCCTGTGTCTGTCCCTTCGGGGAAATGTCACGCGATGAATACCGGAGTCCTGCTAGCCCGCTACAGCCCGGTTCACCAGAGTCCTGTTAGCCCAGTGCTACAGCCTGGATTCACTCGCTGATGACCGACACGTTCGACTGCTGGGTCATGAATGCCTGTCCCTGTAAGTTAGTGCCACTTTGGGTTTACGACTAGCCATGTCAGCCCGGGCTCTTTATCATATGGATGCTAGCGACACCATCATATACGTGTGCCAAAATGCGCAAACGGTCCCGGGCAAAGGTAAGGCGACACCCGTGGGGATACCGTGCGTGAGGCCGCAAAGCGATATGAGGTGTTACATGCTAGATCGATGTGGCATCGAGTCGGGGTCCTGACAATGATGCTCATCATCTGCCGTTATAATCCATGCAAATTATTGAGGGGCCGAAAATTCATGGGACCTAGCGCAAGTGTAATCATACGACCCCTAGAGAGTGTGCTAAAACATCGAGAGCGGCATGCGTAGGCCCTCACGTTGGATGTGGGCAACTGGGGCCATATCCCACGCTGGATCAAGCCATTGAGTGGGAATGCGTCCGTCCTGTGAAGGGAGTGCGGGGCCCGTTCCTTCATTTGCCTCAAATCTCGGTGCCGCGTGATGTTAGACCTAGTAACCAAGGCCCGTCCCGTGCATCGCACTCAGCTGGACCCACAACATGCATGCACACATGTCCACGTGTGAGTCTACACGGCGGGAATGCATGGTTCGGGGGCTGGCACAAGTGTCGCGGGTCATGTGTCTAGGTGCTACTCCACTTGGGTCTAAACAGCGGGGGTGCATGGTTTGGATCTAGCTGCCGAGAGGTAACACGCCCGGTTTGTGCATAGGCGGTGCATCACGGGGCTGGCGTGGTCTCATCATATGACCCATGAAGGGTATGGTCAAACACCGAGAGGGGCATGCATAAACCCTCACGCGGGGTAAGTGTAAACGAGGCCATATCACATGTTGGATATAGCCAATGGGAGGTAACAAGTCCGGCATGCGGACGGTGTGTGGGGCTCGTTCCTTCACTTTCCTCAAACTTCGGTGCCGCTTCATGTGGGCCCTAACCACAAAGGCCCGTCCCGTGCATCACACTCACCTGGACCCACACCGTGCAAGCACACTTGGCCACGTAGACACACACCGATAAACCTTGACAATAGCTAGGGTTTAATAATTATCCATTCATTTTACCTAACCGGTACAACATAGCTAGCGATGAACAAAAAAGCTAGTAGATGCCATGTGAAATTAAATGTGCCAACTGTCCCTTCTAGTATTTTTTTCCAGTAGTTCTCCCTTCTAGTATTTAGTAGTACTGCGCAAAACAAAAAAACGTCCCTCCTATTTTGCTGTTTTTAACACACTATTTTGGTGTTCGGTTTATGTTGCCACGTTTGTGGACCGACATTGTGCACTTTTTCTTTTACTTGGTTAGTTG
The DNA here is from genome assembly GCF_002162155.2 of Triticum dicoccoides. Classification (NCBI taxonomy): domain Eukaryota; kingdom Viridiplantae; phylum Streptophyta; class Magnoliopsida; order Poales; family Poaceae; genus Triticum; species Triticum dicoccoides. The sequence goes on along the minus strand of NC_041380.1, from coordinate 68,557,016 downwards.
ATTGGTTGGTTCGGGCAAATCTCTGGGTGTGCACGATGCCGTATACGTGCATGTTTGTACCTAAATTTCAAAAGTGACGAATTGTGTGCGGCCTTGACCTCTCTCTCCCAATCAAATTGAATTTTCACTCCCCAAATCTCGCTCCCGCCTCCAGCGCTTGATTGCCTCTGCCTATTCACCCATGTCTTCGTCGCCGCCCACTACTCGCCGCCACCAAAAAGCCCACATTCTTGCCGGCGAGGATGATCTTACCTGCCGGGAGAGGGTGCGTGGCTGGTGCGCTCCGTGCGGCGGATGTGGACCCCATGAAGGAACTGGTCGACAAGGACGTCGTCGCCACCGATTCACAGCCGCAGCTGGTACAACACAGCACCAACGACGACGAATCGGTTAGTGTCTGCAGATATTAACCCTAGAATTTGCCTTCTCGAGGTTAACCCTAGAAATTGCTCTCTTGTTATTCCTCGCTATTCGTATAGACAATCGTACTGTTCGCCTTTTTTGATTAATCGTACGGTTATCAGTCCTAGGGTTTGCAAATTTAGATGAATGGATCATTTGTATTCCATTTTATGCCTGTCTTTCATATAACCAAACTTTAAGGAAACCAATACAAAGAAAAAACAATCTATTACCTGCCTTTGATATAATGTACAATTCGCTGGCATGCGATTTTTCTTCTTCTAATACCAGATTGCAGATTTGGAAGAATGGGAGAACTACCTACAACTGAGGGAAGCTTTCAGAAAGAAAATCTTCAAGTGGCTCATGGCTGCAAAGATTGTGTACCGGCGTAGCGGTCTCTATAAATACCCGTTCTGCAGGAAAGAGAACCAGCATTCCAAAACCACAGCAATTGCAGCTTACAGAAAGAGGTGGCATCTTAAGGCAAAACCTGCTGAGTTGGCCAACAAATTGGGGAGGGTGAAGACCTAAAAGCATATAGTCATGTTTGGCTTTGTGTTCTATCGACACCAAATGTAAAAAAATATGGGCCCACATGAACAAGTATCAATCTTTATCTCCTTCGACGGTCAGTCCCACATTGGCCAACATGAACAAGTGTTGATCTCATTGGACTTACGTCCTGGCAAAATTCGGTGTCATTCTGAACCTGCTTCATGGGAGGCCTTTCGTGACGGGAATGGTCCGTCTCGAAGTATGTTTTTGTCGACATCCGTGAAGTGGACCAACAACCTTGTACCAACATGACTAGCATCATTGCCAAGTTTCGTAGCTTTTTGACATTGTAAGGATTATCTAGGGCTTTCGCGTCGATAAATCATACTAATACTTACGTTTTTTTCTGCGCCTGTTTTTTTTCTGCGCTCGAGGGTGGGCTGCCATGCATCTTGTCGTTGGGCTGTGTAAAGAAGCCCACCCGTTGGACCGAGCGTTGTCCGCCGCCGTTGCATGTGCCCGAGTGAGCCTACGTTGCATGCGGTTGCATGCATGCGTCCGCTTCAGCCTATGTTGCATGCGTGCACATACGCGAAGGAGCACGCGCCGCAGAGCCGTCCCCGGTTGACCCGACCGACGGCACATAGGCCAGCACTTAAACTTCACATTTTGATTCACACTACAGTTTCCCACGCGTGTACACTCCCGATGCCGCGGTGGGTGGAAAATTTGTTCACATTTGACCCCAATACTGCCACGGTGGCTATTTAAGTCACCTATCATGTTCCTCTTCCTCTCACACCCTTCATCCATCTCCCATACTCTCCCACCTGCATTTTGCGCCTGCCCTTCTTCTTCTTCACCACAAACAACCCCAAGAACTAGCCCACCGCAGCCATGCAGTACACCGGGCCAACCTACCGCTTCCACCCCCCACCGTGCCGGAGATGCTCTACCCCGCCGGGGTGTACGTCGAGAGCACCCTTCGTGTGTGGGCGATGTCAAGGTGGAGGGGCGCAAGGGGGCTCACCGACTTCTTCCTTCGGGCCGGCTACGGGCACCTCCCTCGGGGATCTCCATGGATGTACCGAGTCGAGGAGGTCATCCACAATGGGGTTGTGGTTGCTATCCTTGCCCACTTCACTAACCCCTTCAACACATTCTACCTCCTCGGCCGCGTGTTCTGGTGTGGCTGCGAGTTCATAGCTTTCACCACCCATAACATCTTCACCGACTACGACAACGTCTTCCCCACCGACGAGCGCATGCACACTCTGCCATACCCCATCAACAACACCACGGAGGAGCAGTGAAGGGCGCTCGAAGGAGGAGGAGCAAGGAGGAGCCTGGTGGAGAAGCGGCGGCCACCTATCTATCTATCTATCTTTTTTAGCAAAAAATCTATCTATCTATATTTGACTTGGTGTTATTTAAGTTGTAAGCGTACTATTAATTCATGTTGTGGGCTTTGGTTGGCCCGAATTATCTATATTTATTATACAAAGTTTTACAGTGGTTGGGAATTTTTGGAACCGTTTTAATCTCTGGCATTTTAGTCATAGGAAAAAATTGTCTCAAAAAAAGTCATAGGAAGAAAACAATCACGCGCCGCCCCTCTCATCCAATGCAGAACCGCCGCCCCTCTCATCCAATGCAGAACCGCCGCCGCCATCGTCCTTCCCCTCACCCATCGCCATTATAACCGCGACATATTCTCCCTCTCCTTCTCCTCCTTCTCGCAGCCGCAACTTTGCTCGTCTCCTCTTCCACATCCCACCCCTTCTTCCATCCACGCAAGAACCTCGATAGAGGAGCAGATCACCGGCGGTAAGAACGCCGACTTCGTGGAGATCGCCGGCGGCGACCAGGTAAAGATGGCCAGGTTGATGGAGATCCGTTCTTGGTTTAACAACATAAGGCAGTTGCACTGGATGGCAAGGGCCACTTTGAGGGAAATGACATCCAGGGAGAAGAAAAAGCTTTTCCCCCGCCCGCACAACCGAGGCACGACATCGAGATCCTCCTGTGGGTGATGGATCAGGCCAATTCGTCCAGCCCGTGGGACAGGCGTAGGTGGTGGGCGTTCAGATCCGGGGTAGAACATCCACTGGATCAGGAACCCATGGTGCATGAGGTGCCGTTGCAGATTGTGGAGCCTCCAACCGAGTCGGAGATGACTCCGAAGCGCAAGAGGAGGAGGACAGTGGTTGCGACATCGCTTCCCCGCCGTTCTCCACGCTTCCCTCGCCGCTCCCCTCGTCTGAACGACGGCGGTACCGTTGTTTAGGGTAAGCTTCCCCACTCCTAATCTTCCTACTGCTCGTGCTTACAGTTGCGGTGGTAGTGATTGAGTACATGCTTTTGGGGGCTGGATTATGATTTATATGAACCCTAGGCTAAATTTATACTGTTGTAGTGGTAGTATTTGATGTTCACCTGCACTTCTACTCCAAAAATTTGTTATGTGTCTTTCTATTATTAAGTGCTTGATACTATATTTGAACCGTTTTTTTGAGTTGTTGATTTCTTTTTGGTAGAGCTACCAGCTCTTATGGAGATGCTCATGTTGTATGTCTTGTTCGCCGTTATTTGTACTTAGCATTCTGTGCAATTAGATGCCATGAAAAGCCATGTAGCATATTTATTTATTGCCTCCAACATGCCATCATTTTACTCTGTGCATCTCAGCAAGTATAAATCTGTCAGCTATAAAACTTTGCGAATTTGCTTGATGGTTCCCATTAAACTATAAATCACCCTTTTGTTTTCAAAGTAAGCCACTGACATCCGGGTCCCACGGCAGCCACGCACACACAAATGCTCCCAGTCATGTGGCCCCTGGCCCACTGGTCATCCTCGATGGCTAGCCAAGCTCAGTGTGCATCTACCAATAACAACAACCCTTTCTGTTATAAAACTATGCAACTTTGCTTGAAGGTTGCCACTAAAAATATAACTTCTATGGCCATGCTTCCTAAAATTTATTTGCATTATGTTGTCAATACTTTCATGCCATGCCTTTTGTTGCTATGACAAGTTTATGTTGCATGGTAAAATCTTGCTCTAAAGTGGCCATGTTAATATAATTGTTTGATGTTAAAAGTAAGTTGCACTTATGAGCTTGGTTTTGTTTGCTTGTTGTAACCATCGTGTCAACACTGTTTGTCATTATAACTGTTTCAACATAACTGTAATTTTTACTAAGTCCTAACCTGTAACAGCAACTTTGCCATTCATGTTTCGCAGGAAAAAAACTGGAGTTCACAAGGCTGGAGACCTGGAGTTGTGAGGCTAGGAGGCTGATGGCGCTGCTGCTGGCTGGTCCTTCTTCTTCCATCTTTTGTTCCTCCTTTTCTCTCTACTCGTTGGATTCCTAGGCTACATCCCTATGTGCTCTTAATGTATTAAGTTGATCCTTTGAATTTATTGTATTAGATTTAATGTGGAAGTACCTTAATCTCTACGAAAGAGATGTTGGTTCTATGGCTGATAATTTCTAGGAGCATGCTTAAATTCAATATTTAGGGATTTTTTTGAATTGTTTGGATTGCTTACCACATGTGTCACGTGGTCAATATGTAGGGATTATTAACATATGAAAACAACAATCCGATCGCCTATGTAAATGTACAACAAAATTTTCAAGATAAATTGAAACATGACACGTGCACATGCAATTTGCCAACAGGTCCAGTTGTAGTAGAAAAAGACAGCATGTGCACGTATCCAACCGTGCCTCCTACGATTTTGTTCCATGCTTTTGTCGCCACATGTCTTTGGAAGTAAAAAAAATATAAGGTGAATTTCTCATAATAAACCGTTTTGGAGAGAAACTTGCAACCAACCAAAAATATCTACCGCGTGCAACTTGGCCCCCGTGGGGAGATTGGATCGACTCCTAGATTATAGAGTGAGGCCATCGTGATCGTGAGAGAAGAAATCTTTTTTTCGAGGGAAGGTAGGAATTTTGTGTGGTTACAAAATGGACCTTATTGTAATTAAGGAAATTATTATTTAACAGAAACCTTGCTATTTTCAAGCCATTATAAAAATAACTAAATTATTTTGGCAAAAAAAGTTGATTATGGGTTAGTTCGTTTTGTGGACACGTACGTGTAGTGGTGCATGCTGTGCGCCCAGGTGGCTCTAGGTGCATGCAGTGTATCATGCTGGCTAGGGGTGCACAAGGTAGTAACCTGGTGAATCGGGGTGGAAGTCTTGTGCTAATTCTATTTTGTGGTGTGCGACATATGAGTCTACCCGGGGGGAATTCTTGGGCTTGGGGGCCGGTGTAAGTGGTGTGGGTCTACTGCGTAAGTGGTGCACCACGTGAGTCTAGACGGCGAGGGTGCATGGTTTGGATCTAGCTACCTTGAGGTAACACATCCGGTTTGCGCACTGAGTGCGGGCCCGTTCCTCCGTTTTCATCGGTGCTTTCTCTCGGGTCAAGGGAGAACAATCCAAACGCGCATGCTAGGTCCCGGTCTTTCTTGGGTCCCGCGTGCCATATTCGGGACAGTTGCTGCATTTCTAGGGTAGTATCATCGGGAATTCACGATCTATACCGCGGCCACATGAAATCATAGCAGGGAATGGGGTAACAATCACATGCTCAGCTCTTTGGTCCATATATATGGGCCATGTGCCACCAAAGAGAAGGGCCACCTCGGAGCCATTTTCCATTGAGAGGAAACGAGTCTGGCCTATGAACGGTGTGCGGGGCCTGCCCCTTCATCTGCTTCAGAACTTCGTGCCGCAAGATGTGGACCCTAGCAACCAAAGCTCGTCTCGTGCACCGCACACCAACTGGACCCACACCATGCATGCACGCGTGGCCAAGTAGACACTCACTGGTGAACCTTGACAATGTACACAAGACGCATGCACACTCATTAGCCATCTAGCACCCAGCCATGCACACCTAGCCAGCTTCACTCAAACCGTGAACCGTTTGCTTGGTTCACCCACACCATCCATCCATTATTGACCCCTCCTCTGTTCGTTGGACCTCCGACACGAGTCCCTTCCCTCGGCATTTCAGGTATGTCAAAGCAACACGCGACTACACATATTGCACACCGAGATACGATGTCATTCACTAGTGCCAGCCAAAATGATGGACACTAGCGCATGGTTAGGATCGAGAAGCCTAGCGGCACATGATGTCGGCCCGATTGGTTGGGGGTGCATGACATGGGTCCAGATGAAATGCATGGCATCGCATGGATCCACATTCCCCTACCCAATACCAGACAGCGGGCATATACCAGGCGAATCCAAGCGGTCGCTGACGAAGATTGGAAACCATGTGTTATGCGCATGCTGAATTTCAATATTTAGGAATTATTAACATACGAAAACAATAATTCAAGCGTCTATGTAAAGGTGTACAACATAATTTTCAATAAAAATATGAAACATGACACGTGCACATGCAACTTGCCAACAAGTGCACTTGTAGTACAAAAAGACAACATGTGCAAGTATCCCACCATGCATTCTACAATTTTTGTTCCATGTTTTTTCGCCACATATCTTTGGAAGGAAAAACAAAAGAATGTGATTTTCCCATAAAAAACCGTGATGGCGAGATGGTTGCAACCAGCCAAGATAGATAGTGTGTGGAAGTTGTCCCCCGTGGGGAGATTGGAACGACCACTCCTAGATTATAGGGCGAGGCCACCGTGAACGTGATCGTGAGAGGGTGAAGAAGGATTCATTTTTTAGAGGGAAAGGAAGTAATTTTGTGGGTTTACAAAAAGGAATGCACCCCTTTTTGAGGGATAACAAATGCACGTTATAATGTGTAATTAATGAAATTATAATTTAACAGAAACCTTGCTATTTTCAAGCAATTTAAAAACAACTTACTTGTTTTGGCAAAAAAAAATGTTGATAATGCGATAGTCCATTTTTTGGACACTTATGTGTAGTGGTGCATGTTGTAGAAATCGGGGTGGAAGTCTTGTGCTAAGCTATTTTGCGGGGTGCGGCATATGAGTCTACACGGGGAATGGTTGGCTTGGGGGCCGGTGTAAGTGATGTGGGTCTAGTGTCTAAGTGGTGCACCATGTGGGTCTAGACGGCGGGGGTGCATGGTTTGGATCTAGCTACCTTGAGGTAACGTGTCCGGTTTGCGCAATGAATGCGGGCCCGTTCCTCCATTTTCGTCAATGCTCTCTCTTGGGTCAACGGAGAACAATCCAAAAGCGCATGCAAGGTCCCGGCCTTTCTCGGAGCCCGCGCTTGCCATATTCGGGACATTTGCCTCATTTCTAGGGCAGTATCCTCGGAAATTCAGGATCTATACCGCAGCCACATGAAATCACAGCAGGGATTGGGGGTGACAGTTCCATGCTAAGCTCTGGTCCATATATGTGCCATGTGCGACCAATGGGCAGGGCCGCCTCAGAGTCATTGTTAAGGGCAAAAAGTGTTGGGTCTCGTCTGCCGCCGCTATAATCTGTGCAAATTCATGAGGGATCCAAATTTCTTGGGACCTTTCGCGGTGTGGGTGTGGTCGAACATCGAGAGCGGCACGCATAAGCCTTCACATAGGTTGTGTGTAAACGAGACCAAAACGGATCCCGAAGCTAGCCATCGAGAGGGAACAAGTCCTGCTTGTGGATGAAGATCGGGGCCCGCCCCTTCATCTGCTTCAGAACTCTGTGTCGCAAGTTTTGGGCCCTACCCACCAAGGCACATCCCGTGCGCCAAACGCAAACTGGACCCACACCATGCATGCACGCATGGCTACATAGACAACCACCATTCAACCTTGACAATGTACAGATGACGCATGCGCACTCATTAGCCATCTAACCCCCCAGCCATGCAAACCTAGCCACCTAAACTCAAACCATGCACCGTTAGCCAGGTTGACCCACACCATACATCCAACATTGACCCCACCGCGGTTCGTTGGACCTTCGACGAGTCCCTTCGGTATGCCAGGCACGCCAAAGAGACACGCGGCTACACATATTGCACACCGAGATCCGATGTCATTCACTAGTGCTAGCAAACCTGTCCGCATGAGCATCTCTGCGCATGGTAGACACTAGCTCGTTGTTTGGATCGAGAAGGCTAGCGGCGCATGTTTTGGCCCGGTTGGCTCGGGGTGCATGATATGGGTCCAGACGAAACACATGGCATCGCATGGATCAACATTCCCCTCCTCGGTACCGGACATCGGATATATGGCAGACGAATCCGCGCGGTTGCTGACGAAGTTTTGTCACATCCTTTTTCCATTCCATTTTTTGTAAAGTTTTACAACATATTTTAGGACAAATATAAAACATGACACGTGCAGATGAAACAAGCCTACAAATTCAGTTCTCCCACTGTATGACTTTGTTCTGTGTAATGAGGGAGCAGTTGCATTACACAATTTTTTGAAGGGAAGTTGCATTACTCCTAAATCATGGCTGTGCACGATCGGGCTATTCCTTTTAGTGAGAAGTGAGAAGTTACGTTTTGACGTGGCAAGACGTGTTGGTGGAACAATGCACGGGGAGGTGTGAACATGGCAACAACTCCTTTTGACTGCCCACGACTAAATCGGCGGCTCCGCTTCCCCATTAGCATTTATCTCATCGCCGCCGCCCTCTTCCCGTCCTCTTCCCCATCTACAAATTCAAGGGTTTTCTCCTCCCACGCCTCACCACTCGCCTGCCCACCCCGCCGCTACTCCCTTCCCGCCGCTGCTTCCTTCTCGTCGCTGCACCTTCACCGTCGAGATGCCCAAGCGCACCATGGGAGGGAGGGCCGATGTCGGGGCCGACGCCACGGTGCACAAAGAATCCAAGCGCCGTGCGAAGTTGCACATGGAGAAACCCCTCCCCGCCGGCGAGGGGTCCAGCCGGCAGCAGGGCGGCCGTGACGTCGTCAACCACGTCCAGGCTCCGGTGCAGGTGTCACCTACGCCGGAGCAGGTGACTCCTCTGCCACACCATCTGCCTCCTCTGCCGCAGCCCGTGGTCAACGTCGATGGCGACGACGATGAAGAAGAGGTCAGTCTTATTTTAGGAAATATCCTAGGTTTCCTTGTTCAGTCCCTTATCTATTTTTGGGCATGGCTAGGGTTTCTGCTTTTCTTCCATCTATGAAATCCGTACCTAGATTTGTTAGATTAGGTAGGTTTGGTCCACATGGGTGCATGGGTGTGGGGGTCGGCTCCTCATTGCATAGGTTATCTTGTTTTTAAGATCTACCAACCACTCCGATCCATGGCTCTCGTGCATCCAAAATGTGTTGATGCCAAATTTTAAGATAGATCTACCAACCACCCAAAATTATTTGCCCCAAATTTCTTACATATGGTTCTTTTATTTTAAATGTACTAAAAGTGGTGTAGTTTATGCACTAAACTTCATGCCAATTTGTATAAAACTAGCCTCTTACGTTTAATCCAGCAGACACATTTTTTGTCGTTCAATTTGCTCTACACCAATTGCTTGATTCCTGGAGTCCAATTACCATAGGTTGTAATATTATTGACTTGTTATCATCCCTATTTGAAATATATTATTTGGTTGCTTATTTTCATCATAATATTTTCTGCAAGTAAAGGATAACAACACCATGCCTTGTTTACGAAAATGTCATACTAAATAATCTTCATTTTCTGTCATTCATGTCTCTACTGTCAGTATGATGAAAAAAATAATATTTTCACATGAACATTTTAGCTATTACGTACTCCTAACTCTTTAATTTCTTGAGTAACAGAAGCAGAGGCAGAAGAATGCCTTCTGGACTCAAAAGCCAACTTGATCTCAGCCGTTTGAAATATATTGTTGTGGTTTTGGTTTGCAATATTAATTTTTGAACACCCAACATTGAAATCCTGGATCCGAAGCTGTGTTGCTAGGTTGCATTAGTTTAGGCATGTATATGACATTTTTTGATCTATATAAAATATTCTTCTATTTATGTGGGACCAGGTAGCTGCTCTGGCTCCTCAGACGGAGCAGGTGACGCCTCCTGTGCCCGAGCCTATGGTCGTCGGTGATGTCAACAAAGAAGACGTTAGTCATCTATCTCCTTTAATTTTTTGTAAAATCCTAGGTGTGCTCTGGTCAATCATAGGTGTCAACCTAGATTCGTTAGATCCATTAGGTTTTAGGGCGGATCCACATGGGTGCATGGGTGTGGGGGTCGGCTCCTCATTGTATAGGTTATCTTTATTTAAGATCTACGAACCACTCGGATCTCATGGTTCTCGTGCATCCAAAATGTGTTGATGCCAAATTTTGATAGCAGCAGCACCGGTAGAGACGTACAGTACTGCACCCGAATTTTTTTGGCCGAAATTTCTTATATATGGTACTTGACCGGCATGAAACTATCCTTGCACAGCCATTTATGTGGGCCCCGGTAGCTGCTCTGGCTCCTCAGACGGAGCAGGTGTCTCCTCTGCTGCGGGTGATGCCTTCGGTGCCCGAGCCTGTGGTCGCTGGCAACGTCAACAAAGACGGCGTTAGTCATCTATCTCCTTTAATTTTTTGTAAAATCCTAGTGTGCTCTGGTCAGTCCTTTTCTCTATTTTTGGGGAAGGCCAGGGTTTATTTTTATCTTTGATCGATGGACTCCATATCAATATTCTGTAGATTTGTTAGGTAACTAGCTAGGTTACATGTGTTGAGCCCTGTATAGGCAATATTTTGATGTAGATAAATTATTCTGCTAATAAAGCCACCTAGGTTTGGTGACTGTGCTAATACAAATACGTAGCTTGACCTTGGAATTGAATTGCCTACGTAGGTGATTGTGAAAATATTTTCTGCAACTTAAGGATAACAACACCATGCCTTGTTTATGAAAATGTCATATTGTATGGTCATGAAGTAAATAATCTTCATTTTCTGTCATTCATGTCAGTACTGTCATTACGATGGACTAAGAATTTTTCACATGAAAATTTTAGATATTACTCCCTCCATTTGAAAAATATTGTTGTGGCTTTAGTTTCCAATATAAATTTTTGAACACCCAAGTATGAAATCTTGGATCCGCAGCTGTGTAGATAGATTACATTTATTGAGGCATGTATATGTCAATTTTTGACCTATATAAATTATTCTGCTAATAATCCGGAACAGGTAGCTCCTCTGGCTCCTCTGCCGGAGCAGGTGGTGGCTCCTCAGCCTCAGCCGGGTGTTCGTCTGCCGCGGATGTTGCCTCCCCTGCCCCCACCTGTGGTCGTCGCCGATGAGAACGAAGAAGAGGTTAGTCATCTATCCCCTTTATTTATTTATTTATTTATTTTGTAATATCCTAGGTTTTCTCTGGTCAGTACAAGGCAAATAAGGTATTAAAATGTTGAGTACATGTTTGGTTGCACTTGATCGATCTTTGGTTTAAATGTTCCATAAGTGGCTGTGGCAATGATTTTAAACATTGATTATCTCTAAGCAATGGCTATTTTAGAAAGAAATTGGATATCATCAATGTTTTACTTGAGTTGTTTTAATTAGTTCTTTTGTAGGGTTTTTATTATTTATGCCACCAGTTGTATCCCACTACTCACTTTTTCCCTTAGAAGTTACAGCCGCTCAAAAATGCCATCGATTCGTGACATGCTTACTCAGAAATGCCATTAGATGTATAAAAAATGCCATCGTTCCGTTAGATGTTTGCTCAATAATGCCATTAGACATTGTTATTTTTATTTAAAACTTATTGACCATCCAATATGACAAAAAAAGCCCAGGCCCACATTTCAGTTCTCTCTATCTCACAATGATAAGTATGGCCCCACTTGTGAGGAGTAAGTAAGCGAATAATTTTACAGGAAAATAAGAACACTGTTGGGATCAAGTGGGCCCACACTTTATTGTAGTGAGATAGAGGGAGAGCTGGCATGTTGGTCCATAGGTATTGATGCCATCATAGCATGTCAATATAGATTTGATATCACAATAATGATGTGCAGTGGCATTTTTGAGCATGTGTCTAAAGAATCGATGGCTTTTTTAGCAGTAGAAATTCCTAGTGGTGATACTTAATTGTGGGACACAACTGGTGGCATAAATGATAAAAACCTTTTTTTGTAAGTACATCATTTGGGATCACTTATTGTCAGAATTCATAATAATTAATTACTTTACCTAGAATGTTGAATGATTCAGGAACATTGATGGGTGGGGTATCGATCAACAGGGGAAACTTCCACGACGATAACATGTGGACTTTCAATATCCATCATCATAAACACACAAAATTCTAACCCTAAATAGATACAGCTCACGAGCTATTTTATCTAGTCATGCATGTAAGTTATAAGTCTTTTTTTGCATTAGTACATCTGTATGGTGCTCTGCCATGTTACATCATCAGTTCATGCATTTTTACGTACCAAGTGAATTTTTTTGCACTAAAGGCTGCTTGGTTAGTGACTTTGCCAAAGATTGCCATTCCTAAGATTAGGCAAGTTTGACCAACTTAAGTGAGTGTTTGGTTCCAGCCACACCTTAGGCAAGCCACACTTGGGTCCCACATGGCATACACAAAAAAAGTGTGGCAAGGTTCCCTTAAGCTTGCCAACTTGTGGCTCTCATTTTGATGAACTAACCTTAGGCAAGCTTGGGAAAAATGTGTGGCAAAATGTGGCAATGCTAGTGCTCTCTTCGACATGTATGATTGATCCTTCATTTTTTTACTATATGGTACTATCCCATTTAGTTGCTTATGTACCAACTAATAAGTTATCCATTTATTTTTTCAACATCATTTGAAGATATTTTACGCTGTCATCAATTACATTATGTTTCATAGACTCTGTGCCTGCTGAATTCTCATATTAGATATACTTACGCAACATTTGGTACTACATTTAGGTCCTAAGTGACGACGTCGATAGCGACCAAGAAACCCAGAGGATCTACAGGAGGCAGAAGGCGAGGGAGCCGAACAGTGGTGTGCTCGAGAAACGTATCAGGCCAAGAATCGGAAGGGGGGGCTACGGATGCCCTTATTGCAACAAGCTGATGAAAGGCGACCTGAGAAGTACCATCAACCATGCAGTCGGAACATCCCAAGGCAGCATCAAGAATGGCTACGCTTTCAGGGTGAAGCACGCCGCGTATGCCGAGTACTTGATGAGGCTTCTTTGAGGCTTTAGGGAAGTGCGCACCCTCGCAGCTAGAACTGATGCTCTTTTGGTTTTAACTATGCTAAGTACTATCCTATGCTATACTTTGTTGGTGAACATTTATGGTCGAACTATGTGCACCCGTACTACTAAGTGGTGCTTACTTTTGTATATATGGAAGTGTTGAACTAAGGTAGAACTATGTTAATTGGTGTGTGGTTTGGCATCTCTGCTTGTTAAACTCGTGCTCATTAATCATCGGCTCATTTAGATTAAATAGCATAAAACCCTGATTGGCTAGGTTTGTTTGAAGCTAGTTAAGCTTGTGAGCGCTCGTTAACAGATTCTGATGTGTTATGGCATACATGATGAGTGTGTACATGTGGTTTTCAATAAGGAAGATGGTGACTCAAAACGGAAATGTCTGGTCTATCCTTTTCTCTGTTTTTGGGGAAGGACATGGTTTCTTTTTTTCTTTAATCGATGAGATGCCTATCCAGATTGTGTAGATGTGTTACCTAACTTGCTAGGTTACATGTGTTGAGCACTTTAGAGGTCATTTTTTGATCTATATAAATTGTTCTGCTAATAATCCGGCTATGGTTGGTTATTGTGGTTATACTATTTCGTAGCTGCACCTTGGAATTGAATTTCCTATGTAGATGATTGTGATAATAACATGAAGATTGATTTGCGCTGAGCACGAGTTATGCACTGGGCAAATAAGGTCTTAAAATGTTGAGTAAATGCTTTGCTGGTTTTGTTCTTTGAGCACTGATTTTTGGTTTTAATTTAATGATCTACCTAAGTGATTGTGACAATGATTTTAAGCATTGATTATCTCTAAGCAGCGGCTAATGCATAAAGAAGCTGGATTTCATCACTGTTTTACTTGAGCATTGTTAATTAGTTTCTTTGTAAATAAAAATTTTTGGATCGCTTCTTGTCAGAATTCATAATAACTACTTATCTAGAATGTTGAATAGTTAAGGACCATTGACGGTCGGGGTATCAACAGGGAAATCTGCCACGACGATAAAATGGAGACTTTCAATATCCATGATCCTAACCACAGAAAATACAGGGTGGCTCTTTTATGATGCTTTAGTACTCCATCCGTCGAAAATTCTTGTCTTTGATTTGTGTAAATACCAACGTATCAAATCATGTTTTAGTCAAAATTTTGGGACGGGGTATTTTCTTGTTGTTTTTTCAAATTATTGTCACACGCTTTTTAGTTTATGACATCACGTGATGACATTGCTAGCATCACAAATGCATGCGAGACGTGACGACTATCGATGCATGGCTAGAGGTTCTAGGCGGCCAACGGTGCATGGTGTGATGTCTACATGGCCACGGAGACCATCGTGTTGGTTGTGTCGTGGCTACATGATGATCACAAAGTCTCGATCCAAGTAATACTATAGTGGCCTCTGTGTACATTTCTTTCTCAGTTTGAAATTTCTAGATCAATTGATGACAATTTGATCTGATGTTTCACAAGTCTTGAGCACCAGGGTATATGTACAAAATTTTCAATCCCCAACCCATCCACCCCGGACACAAACTTTGGATTGCATCACGTAGATGTACAAAATCCAGTTCCTAGCGCCTGCCCCAAGCGCCTACGATTGTGAGTTTTTTCCAGGATCCTAATTAAGCGCCTAAATAAGCCGGCTGCATTGTAGGTGCCCAACACCGAAGTATTTCCGCTATAGTAGGTAACTACCAATTACTCCCCACATCTCTCCCCCTAGGGCACGCTCTAAAACTATCGCCGCCGCTCACACGCCCGCCTCGCTGCCACCGGATATGAAATCCACTCGTGGAGGTTGATTGGCCGTCGTGACAGAGCAGGGCCATGGACGTGGGGGGCCTGTCATGGACGTCGTCGTGACAGATCGTGGACTTGCGGAGCTAACCACCGACATCGTCGTCCATCGCATGGATGAGGATCCCCACGAGAAATCTTTGGACTACTCGGTGTCCGACCCAGAGAAGCATCGTGTCAACGAGGTGCAGTACTCCGTTGTCGATCACAAGCAGCAGCACATGCACGACATGGACTGGAATTCCGTTACGGTAATTTTAATTTTTTAACCCTAGATCTGTCTTCAAGTTTAAGGTTAGAGGTTAATCATTAAACCATCAATACATTGTTGAATTGGCATAATGGAATCTAGCTCTAAATATAATGTTGATCATCAGTATGTAATGATCATTATTTATTCAATCAATCTTTGAGAAATTAATGGTTCATCCACTCCACAATTTAGTGCGTTTTGGTTTTATGCTAAAAGTCAGACATCATAAAGGTTGTGCATGTTTATTGACAGTTTTTTTAAAAGTACATCATATGATTTATGCTTTCATATGGATTTGATATTGCTTTTTTCTCCTTAAATTTTCAAAGTTAATAAATATGTACTTTAAAAATAATTTATAGGCACTACAGTATGAAACTTAGAGAATATTAGGTACTGTAAACAATGGTGCAGCTTATATTATACATAATTTAAACTTGCAGCCTTATTCTCATAATTATGCGGACATTTCCGAAGGAGAGATGGATGCACACACTCAGAAAACCCTTAAATAATTGCAGAATGGACAGTGCAACATGCTTAAGCGTATGGCATATCGTTGCGCGTTCTGTGGCAAATATCTGGACCCGGCTTTCGTTAGTATTCTTGAGCACGCCGAAGGAGTTGCCAAAGGATACCAAATGAAGCATGGTGTGAGGGCGAAACACAAGGCGCTAGCCCAATATCTCAGGAATTTGTCGGACAAAGAGAAGGTCCGAAGAAGGAGTTATGAGAACCAGCATGCCAAAGAATAGATGAATAAACGAAACCATGAAGAAGTTCTGGTTGGCATAAGTAGTCATTCGTGGTTTTTTTTGAAAATACCAATGAATATTTTAATTTATCATAGTTTTTGCAAAAATGTTACATTTATTAAATTTAATCATAAAAATGCATACAATTCAATTATTCATTTTTTCAAATATTTGCAACCTTGCATCTAATAGTTTACCATTTTATTGGTTAACCATTATTTTCATATATATATATACTGTGGAGTGCTTAAAATTATTCAAGATCAATTGGTACTGAAAGACTCATCCACATGCAATATGAACAGCAGTGTATTTTTAGGGTTTCTTTAAAAGAACACCTGTGGTCATGCTGATCTTTTGTGTTTGGCCAGAATTGGTAAAGCTGCCAAATCTGCATCTGATTCGGCCCAACACTTTGTTCCTTTTGTGGGCCTGCACAAGTGGGAGGCAGAGAGAAAAGCGAGCGATGGCCCCAACCCCAACCCCACCCCATTCCCAATCCCACCACACTTCGTTCTTTGCAGAGACAGAGAGGCGACGCGGAGGGCGACGACTAGGGTTTGCCAAGCCGTCACCTTGGCCGCCCCCGTCGTCGTCAAATCGGCCGGATCCGCGAGGCCACCCACTCCCTCCTGCTCCGGCCACGATTCTCCACTGCTTCGTCGACAGCAAGATCCGACAACGGCACCTCTTCTCCCCAATCCTTGTCGCGCCGCCCGAAGCTCCGGTGGTGCCAGCTTCGAACAAGTCTACTCCAGCCCCATCTGGTACCACTTCGCAGGTAAGATTGATCTTCCCTGCCCTTCTAATGTCGAGCTGACCTTAATTTTGCGATCTAGCAGCACCACCCAAGTTAAAATCTGACACTTGCTTGTGTGCATGTTTCGGGTATTCGCAGATTTACTGTCAACTAGTAGGTCATATTGCAACAACTAATTTTATAGTAAGATAATCTGACAATGTACTGAATCATGGTTTTACTTGTTCGTATGGGTAGTAATGGGTAAACACTTTCATGCAAGTAAGAGAAAAAGGTGGGTGTTGGCCAGCATACCTTGCTCGTCGACATAGCCTTCACTATGCTATCATCTTGCTTGACAGATGCTATCAAGTACTTTTTCCCTGGAAAATGGCCCCCCACTTCTAGATATATAAAAAGTATATTCATAGGAGCATACACATGTTTTGGTTTGTTGGGATAGTTTGAAGACTGTGTATATGTATTTGCTAATGCTTAGTTATTAAAAACTAAAAAGGCGAGCACAGAAGCAGTCCATGAGGAAATTTGTAATGATGGAATGAGGATCAGTTATAGTTTCATGTATTTCTCGATGGTAGTATGATGATTAGTGCATATTTTGAAGGATTTGTCAAGTATAGACTGCTCTTGATTGGTGCATGTTTTTGATGATATGTGCACACATGTAATATTTTTGGTTGGTGCATATTTTTGCTGATTGTTGTTACTGCTTACTTGAATTATGTCAGCCTATCTCCAAGATATGGTATGGGCTTGTTGGGGTCAATGAAAATTTCCTGTGAGCTAGTAGTACACATTGCAACAAATTCCTCAATGTTGGATTTTCTGACATTATACTTCATAATCATGATTTTAGTTGTTGGTATAGGTAGTAATGAGTAAATAAATAGCAAGTATACAAAAGGGTGACAATTGGTCAGCATACCTTGCTCGTTCTCATAGCCTTCACTATGCTGTCATCTTGCTTGAGGGACTCAATCATGTCCTTATTCTCACTAGAAATTGAAAAATTAACCTCCACAGCTACCTCTAAAAATGTTATGTACAGCAGCAAATGCATTATTTGTTTTGTTGGGACAATTTAAAGACTTTATATTTATTATCTGATGGTACCACACAACAGCCCATCAGGAAATTTGCAGTGATCAAAGGCAGATCAGTTATAGTTTCACGTATTGCTCGATGAGAGCAGTCAATCATGGTTCATTTTTACATGGCTACTAATTGGTTGGTTACCAAGTTTTCTTGTCCAGCTCACAAAATTGTAACCTTGAAATATCCTAATTGGTTATGTCTGCCCAATGATTATGAGTCTAACCACTAGTCTTGACTAGTCATGCGAATAGTTGTCGACTAGCTTTTTCGTGTAGATGTTTATACATGAACTACGTACTTAGCAAGAAGTATGCCAAAAGATTATTCACATTGTATATGGTGCTAACAAGTCATAATGGAAGACTAATTTCATATATCAATAACTAACATTTGTTCATTGCAATGCATGCAACATGTTTGAATGGCAAGGGAAACCATCCTCATTAGCAGTGAAGAGAGTGATCACCGGACCACCTCAGATGATGCTTCAGATGGCACTTCACGTGGTGACGGCTATAGCGGTGATGACGACACCTCTAGCGACTATGACACTGATGATAGTTCTGATGGAGATGGAGATGTGGACCACGATCCTATCTTGGCACTATGGGGTAAAGTTCTATTTGGCTGGTCAGAAATTAAATGAACCGTGAAATATCGAAAGTTGATGTTTGAGTGACACTTGCTTAGCACACATTACTCTGTTTGGGTTCTAAATGACCTTCCAAATCAACATTGACTGAACTAGAGCTTACATAGAGCAGTCTTTAGTTGTTAGTTTAAATAAATCAAATATTCAATTTGCCCATGTTTCTACGAGATATTGCTGGGTGGATGTGATTGGGTTATCTATGTCCTTCATTTCTTGATCATTGGAGTAGGCATTGATCATTAACCCAGTGCTAATGTTCTAGATCTTACATATGAAATTATTTACTACTCTGTCATCTTAATTTTTTTGATACAGGTTCGGGATACCATGTGAGAAAAGGAACTTTCGAGGATCGCATCTTCTACGGCAACCATGTATTGCTAAACGAGGATCGGTGGGACTATCTCAAATCCATAGTAAAGCAGTGCCAACCTCCCATACCATACTATGTCAGCACCATCACTCGCTCGGCAGTCATCAGAGGGAAGAGCAAGATGGTAAACACTTGGACTTTTCTTTTTGCAAATCATACTTCACTAGTGAAAATGCCATCATGTAGAGACAGAGAGGAGGACGGGCGTGGTTGTGCAAATCATTCTTACTTTTTTGTGTGCAAATTATACTTCATTTTTATGTAACATTATTTATTTCCCTGTGCAATCAGTGCTTCTCAAAGGAGTACAGTCAGGCCTACCTCAAAGATTATCTGCGAAAGCCCATGGTTGTGCGTGTCACCAGCAAACATTTTGAAGGTAATAAAAAGGTCTTGTTCAAGATGGGCAAGAAGGACGGGTGAGCGATCGTGACGAAGAACTGGAGAGAAGTCATTGAGGGCGCCAGAATGAAAGAAGATCAAATGGCTATCTTCAGGTTCATGCAAAGGAGTGGAGGTGGGCTTAGGGTGAACATGATTAGTGGCATGAGGATTCGTTGACCCGCCGCAGTAGTTTGACGCTAGTTTTATAATTTGTATGTACTAGCCAATAACTGCAAGTTGGTAGTATCAGCTTTAGGGTCCAGTAAGTGCAACTTAGTAGTAATTGGTACTTGGTAGTAACTGGTACTTTGGTGGTATAACTTTTGGGTCCGATTGGATATGAAGATCGTCCAGTAAGTGGAACTTGGCAGTAAATTGGTGGTAGTATGAACCCTATGTGGCGTAATGTACTTGCTATGCAAGTCTATATATATAACGCACCCTGGTACCCTCCTTGATATAATTATCTTTATGGACTGCAATTATATTTTCTTTTTTTTGCCAGAGTGATGCTAGTATTTTTAGAATCAAATCTAACCGGGTTTCAAATGGATTAGACACTACTTTCATTTTTGAACGAGGTTTATGTGTTGGCTAGTACGAGTTCTTTTGAATATGTTGTTTTTAAAAGTAGCATGCTGATTTCAAAATCAGCACGCTGCTTTCAAAACAACATATTTTAAAAAACATGTATTTTTGAAATCAGTTTAAAAACAGCGTTATATTTTAAAAACTGCGTTATATTTTTAAAAACAGCATTGTATTTTTAGAATGAGGCTGTTATTTTGAAATCAGCATGCTATTTTTAAAAACAACATATTCAAAAGAACATGATTTTTTTGAAATCAGCATGCTATTTTTGAAATCAGCATGCTATTTTTTTTAATCAGCATGCTATTTTTGAAATCAGCATGCTATTTTTGAAATCACCATGCTATTTTTGAAATCAGCATGCTATTTTTGAAATCATCATGCTATTTTTTTAAAATCAGCATGCTATTTTTGAAATCAGCATGCTATTTTAAAAGTAGCATATTGAAAGCATTATATTTTTAAAATGAGCATGCTATTTTTTAAAAATATCATGCTGATTTCAAAAACAGCATGCTATTTTAAAAGTAGCATATTGAAAAGAGCATTATATTTTTAAAAGTACCATGCTATTTTTAAAATTAGCATGCTATTTTTGAAATTATCATGTTATTTTAAAAGTAGCATAATTTTAAAATCAGCATGCTATTTTTAAAATCAGCATGATATTTTTAAATCAGCATATTCATTATATTTTATTTTCAATTGAACATGTTTTTTTCAAATGAGCATGCTATTTTTAAAATATCAATATGCTTATTTTCTATTTGAAAATAAACGATTTTCAATGTTATTTGAAAACGAGGTTTCTATTAACGTTCTATTTTCTTATATATATAAATTTTCGGTTTTTATTTTATATTTCAAGTATGAAATTTGACTACAGTTTGAACAAATTTCAGCAATATATTATGTAAAAAATGAAAAAAATGTAGAAAACCAACTGCACTAAAAATGCATTGTTTCATCGATGTTGATAAATCATAACTAGCCTACCATGTCGGCCCGTCCATAATAAAATGAGGGTGTACCGATCAAAAGAGGAATTCAGAAAAATAGTGGCAGTCCATCAAATAGGTCTAATACATAAGAAACAAGGTGGATCACGGCATGGAAAACTGTCTACTTTAGTTTGTTCTCAATTTTTCGACCCGTGAAATCCTTTTGTTTTCTCTGCTTGACCCTGTGCATCTAAACATCCTGTATCGACTTCACTTTAGCTTTCCTGCATGAAACAACGTTTGTTAATAGGATAGCAAAGAAGATTTGAGCATGTACAGTACACTATAACAGAAAAAACACTAACTTCACTGATTTTCTCTTCATAGCTACAGAAGCTAACTTGACAGCTCTTATTTGCTCAGCCTGTGGTACATTCCTATCAGGCCTTTTTGTCTTCATCACCCCTTTGGCATGTTCTTTACCGCCCTTACTAGAGTCTTTCCTGGAAAGTTAAGAAACGTCAACACAGTACTAGCAAATACCCGACTTCTAGAGCGGACATGTAAGTACAGACACTAACTTCACTGGTTTTCCTCGTGCACCCTTGTCATCGTTCTTTTTCGTCCTCCCAGCATTGACATTTGGAGCGCCCTTGCGTTCCTGCAAAAAATAAAATAGATGAATCTGCAGCCAGCATTCGAAAACATGTTTAAGTACGCACAACTATGCTAATGCCCACTTGTTTGGTTTTGCGTAATCCTCTTCTGCAACCTCCAATTGTCTCTTTCTAGCCCTTCTCAGCCCACCATCTTCTGCATCTGAATCTTCCTCTTCTTCTGCATCTGAATCTCCCTCTTCTTCTGCACCTGAATCTTCCTCTTCTTCTATACCTGAATCTTCCTCTTCTTCTATATCTACCTCTGTCTCTTCTTCTGTATCTGCCTCTGTCTCTTCTTCTGTATCTGACTCTGTCTCTTCTTTTTGCTTCTTCCTCCTTGTGCTATTTGATTTCCCCAATTTTTTCCTGTGTAAATTGAAGAAAAACATGTGAACACTCTCCGGGAGAACATATTAACACTGTAAGCATGTATGGAAATGAACAATGAGATAAACATGTGCACTAACTTTGTTGCTTTTTTCGAATCTTCCTCTTCTTCTATATCTGAATCTGTGTCTTCTTCTGTCTCCGAGTCTTTGTCTTTTCGCTTCTTCCTCCTTGTGACCTTTGATTTCCCCAATTTGTTCCTGAGTAAATTGAAGAAAAAGAGAGAACATATTAACATTGTAAGCATGTATGGAAATGAACAATGAGATAAACATGTGCACTAACTTCGTTGCATTTTTCCCTCTCATCCGCTCGCGCCTGGATTTAATCCTCTTGTTCGATTCTTCGGTAGTTGGTCTCCCTTTTGGAACTATTTTGATTGGATTTTCCATGTCATCAGTGCAGCATTCGCTAGCAGCAGAGAAGTATGCCGGCAAAGGAACAAATGATTTATGGCCTTCATCCAAATCAGTTTTTTCTCCATCAACCAATATACTCCGGAGAAACTCCATCACCTGTTTTGACCGTGAATCGCTAACTGTGGCTGTGAATAAAGCGTCACTAGCCATGTTGCGTAGTTGATGATACTTATTCATGTGATCAGACCATACATGAGTATTCGCAGTCCTCAAAGAAGGGAATGCTGGCTTGGCCTGCATTGTCCATCTTTTCTTGACAATTTTTTTTGGAAATGTGCGTACACCAAGATGATCCAGAACGCAGAATATATGTGCGCATGGGTAATCCTGACTTTCCAACTTTTTTACATTTACAAGCTGCATCATCCAGTCTTGCTCCTGTAAACAAACAAGTCACGTGATATATAAAATCCACAGGCTTAGCATCCACGCCTTGTGCATCCAACTTTTTTGCCTCCAACTCCTCACTGTCCTTACCTTCCAAGTGATTGGGATCCTTAGCATCTAGGTTTTTGGCATGCAAGTCCACACCATCCTTGCCTTCCAAGTCATTGGGATCCTCAGCATCCAAGTTTTTTGCATGCAAGTCCTCAGCATGCTTACCTTCCAAGTCATTGGGATCCTTAGCATCCAAGTTTTTTTGCATGCAAGTCCTCAGCATCCTTACCTTCCAAGTCATTGGGATCCTCAACATCCAATTTTTTTGCACGCAAGTCCTCAACATACTTACCTTCCTTACCTTGCAATTCTCTAGCATCCCTGCCATATGGGACTTTATCATATGGGGCTTTGCGCAAAACTCCAAACACGACCAAACCATCCCATGCTACCCGGTCCGTGACCTGCCAATTTGTCCCTTCGACAATCTGACGCTTTACCTTTGGAAACATCACAGTTGTATAAATATAAGAGGCAGCAATCTCCAGAGGGTGTGCATTCAGCTTAGTGAAGGGTATCGTATGTGTTGCTACTGCGTCTAATGTTGCTTCAGTCTTACGCATTATGGATACACAGTGCTCAACATGCTGCAACAAATCAACAAGCTGCATCTTCCTGTTCAGGTGCACATGAAGCCTTGAGTTGAGAGACTCACTCCTCTGATTATTCATCATGCCTAGGAAATATCTACCCTTTGTGTACGCAGCAGCCCATTTGTGTCGCAGCTCAGTCATCCTGTTAACCCATGATGACCTCTTGCCCGTTGGTTTTATTTTGAACCGAACCTTATAAGCCTCCCATCTTTTCTCAAACCCATCAACATCCCAACGACGGTAAATGAATTCCCTAAATTGCTCCAGCTTTTCCTTGCGGAGGTGCATCACCATATTCTCCTCGATATGCCACGTGCATAAACGATGATCTATTCCGGTCCAGACAGTAGCTATTGCTTTAGCCATTGCACCGTCCCCATCGGTGATTGCTGAAATTGGTGCCGTCTGGGACATTGCCTCCAAAAATACATGAAGAAGCCACTGGTATGATGCAACTGTATCGTATGACACTAGACCGACCCCAAACAAAACTGTGCTGCGGTGATGGTTCAGACCAACAAATGGAACAAACGGAAGCTTGTACTTGTTAGACCGATATGTACTGTCGAACACCACGACACCACCAAAGGCAACATAGTCAATGCGGGATTGTGAGTCAGCCCAGAATATGTTCCTCAAATGGCCTTTGCTATCTTTTGTGTATTTGAAAAAAAATTCCGGGTCTGCTTTTTTCTGTGCAATTATATAGGTGAGCAAATATCTAGCGTCACTGCCTTCTATCTTGCGCTTCTTCTAGACTGAAACATGGTTGTATAGATCTCGATCTATAAATCCAAGCTTGTCGGGACCTCCAGCATTATTCTCCATTACATTCATAATATGATGTGTTCGAAGTCCACCAATAGCATACTCGATGACATCGGCCTTTTGTGCGTCAGTCATTCTACGATAAGCCGACAAGTACGGAGTCAGGTCAGCAGGGACAAACAAATGGTTATGCTTGTCCACAAAATTCTTGACGAACCAGAGGCCACTGCTATCTTGTAGCTCAACCTGAAAAAGAGCGGGACACCCACACCGAGAAAGACCCCTCGGTGTTCTTTTTCTTTCAGTTCTGTTAAAGTGCTTAAGGGCCCGCCATCCTTGTTTGCAGCACTTGTATGTCCTTCTGTATGCATTTTGTTTCGGACCCGGACCCCTGTACTTCAGATCATCCTTTCTAACACCAAATCCTTTTTTCTCGCATAGCCTACGTAGAACATGTAGGCTTCTTCCTCAGTCCTGAACGTCTTCTTCACAATCTCTAAGTATTCCATACACTCATTCAGGTCTGAACCAGCCATGCCTTTATTATCAATTCCTTTACCTTGTATGTGTACATCATCCATGTCTATGCCATCCTTGCCTGCATCCTCATTATCCTTATCATCCATGCACATACCATCCATTCCTTTGGGGTCCATGCCTTTGCCTTTGTTGCCTCTATGACCCATGTCCTTGTCGTCCTTGCCTGTATCACCCAAGTTTTTGCCATCGTTGCCTTTATCATCCATGTCGTTATGCTGCCAGCGGAAACAGATAGTCAATGTTACGGATGGATAGCATACGTTACCGAAATTATGTACTACTCTGCTTAAATAATTGATTTAATTTTTCATATCGGATTCATGTACCTAACTCAGTCCTTCAAAAGCTGTAAGTAAATATGCCCTGACTAAATCCAAAAATTTGTAATTGATTGTACTAGCTCTAATTGATGATCTCCTAACTAAATCCAAAGTCCACGAGAACTTCAAATGCCTTGATAGATCCACCCTGATAGATCAATTATCTCGAAACTCCATTCAAAATTATATCCTAACTAAATCCAAATTATCTCGTAACAAAATCCAAAAGTATGTCCTAACTAAATCCAAAATAAGTCCAAATTCCATACAAAATAATTATCTCCTAACTAAATCCAAAATATCTCGAAACTCAATTCAAAAGTATCTCCTAAGTAAATCCAAAATAACTTTCTTTGAATTCAAATCTGCTGACAACTTTCTCATGCCACATAATCCTAACTAAGTCCTTCAAAATGTCGTAGCTACATCTGACTTACACTTCCTTTCAACCGTAATCTCATCATAACTTTCTAAAAAGATAAACCCCTAATCATCAGATGACATATCCTAAACCCTAACCAAATCCGACCGAAATCTCCTCACAACTTTCTGAAACGATAAACCCTAAACCTCACATGACATATCCTAAACCCGAATCAAATCCGACCCCTATTGGTTCTATATGCAGAAGGGACCAGAAAAGATTTGAGATGGCTAGGCACTTACAGCGAAGATCCGGCGTGAAAAAGTTGATGCACGTCGATGAGGATGATGTGGCCTCTCGGGTCGGGGAAGGTGGCGTCCGCTCGGGGAAGGATCTGGCGCCGCGACCCGACTGGGGTGACTTGCGATGGAGGGAGTGAGGGGGAGTAGGAGCAGGAGGGGTAGACACGGCGAGTGCGACCGGCGGCGATCGAGGGCGCCGGCGGCGATCGAGGGCGCCGGAGGCGATCGGCGGCGCCCGAGGTTAGGGCTCGAGAGGAGGAGAGAGGACGAACAGCTCGAACCGAAATTCAAAAGAGTACGCACGATGATGGGACCTCTATAATGAAGTGCTTTATTAATGCAATTAATTTAATCGAAAGATTTAGGACGATAATACCCCTGGACCAAATTGGGCCGATTAAAGGTAAAAAAATAGGTCAAAAATACCCTTGGGCTTAAAAAGACCCAATTATTCTCATGCGTTAGATTGGCCATATAATACATGTGCTCTGCTGTATTATAATGCACTGTAAAATCCCCCTTTTTCTATTGCAAATAAGGTATACGCAACTTAAAAGGATGTGCAAGTGCAGCTACTCAATTTCATTGGATAAAAACAACCATGACCGGCAGTCTAGGTCGACAAGAATTATGGTATGGAGCGGAGGGAGTAGTTAACAGTGTGGATATACTGTACATATAAATCGTGGCTGACCTGTCATATTTCTCCCATGACCGTGATACTCTTTAGGTTGGCATGATAACTGTAGTTTTCTAATGAAATATACTTTCACATGTAGTATATTACGATCGATGACGCTAAAGTAATAATGTCAAATATTTAGAGAAGCTTTAAAATGCCACTTTACTTACCAAGTAGAGGTATCGGTCCATTTCGTGGTTGATGTCCTCCACGGAAGCCTCCTCAAAAAACGAGTTGATCTTGACGTCCTTGGTCTTGTTGAGCATGACCTGAAAGTCTTTCTCGATCACGGGCCAGTGAGGATGGACTGAGAGATCTAGAGCTGTCGTGTTCCCGATTGACATTGATGGCTTGATCGCCGTTGAGCGGCCACTGAAGCTGAAGCCACCACGGAAGCCCATGCCCAAGCCGAAGCCAAAGCCAGTGCCGACGGAGTAGTGGCAGAGCATCCTCATTAGGAAGAGAAACATCATGAGCAGTACTGCATGGGACAGCCGGAAACAAGAGCCGGGCCAGCTCCGGAGCGGATGCCCTCCCTCCATGCGGCCATCATTTCCACCACGTCCGAAAGCACCGGAGCGGGAGGTCGTGCCCTTGATGGTTGCGCGCTACCACTGGTGGCACGACATCCATGACAACGTATAAGCCAAACCTTTTGATATCTTGTGCTCCTCGGGGTTATTGATATCAGTGATCTTCATCAAATCAACGTCCCTGCCCAGTTGTGTCAGGACATCCTGGGCAGTATTATCCATGACGGAGTTCTTGAATTCATCCAAAATGTTTTGACAGTTTGTCTAATTCACATCTAGATGTTTTTTAAAGATGTTACATCTAAGCTCCCACAAATATATAAGGGACAAAAAACAAAACAAAAAACAGGACGAAAAAATAGACTACAAATAGAGTGAAAATCAGCCTAGATGTGACAACTATGTCACATCTAGATGTGTCCTAGACACACCCATGTTTTGAATCTTGTCGCCTTCGGGCCTGGCTTGCTGCTGCACTATATCCAGGATGGCCTCAGGCAACCTGACCCGCGTGATCTCCACTGCTACCTCAGGGTGGATGTCCTGCTCGCCTGGCGAGCATTCCTGGCTCGGTGGCCGCACGCAGGTGTCCGGACTTGGCACCTTGGGACGTATGTCCTCCCCGTCCGGTGAGCATTCTTGGCTCGGTGGCTGCACGCATGTCTCCGGACCTGGCACCTCAGGACGGATGCCCTCCCCGTCCGGTGAGCATTCGGGGCTCGGAGGCTGCACGCACAGCTCCAGCGGTGGTACCTCAGGGTGGATGCCCTCCCTGTCCTGTGAGCACTCGGGGCTCGGTGGCTGCACGCACGGCTGCGGCGGTGGCACCTCAGGGCGGATGCCCTCCCTGTCGGGTGAGCATTCGGGGCTGGGTGGCTGCACGCACGGCTCCGGTGGTGGCACCTCAGGGCGGACACCCTTCCCGTCTGGTGGGCATCCGGGGCTCGGTGGTTGCACGCACGGCTCTGGCGGTGGCACCTCAGGGCGGACGCCCTCCCCGTCCAGTGGGCATTCGGGGGTCGGTGGCTGCACGCACGGCTTTGGCCCTGGCACCTCCAGTTCGCCTGGTGAGCATTCCTGGCTCGGTAGAAATATGCAAACGTCCGTGTCTTCCAGCTTGACCTCGCCATCAACACCGATGCCTTGGTACTGGCAACCTATGGTCACGAGCTTGGCCCTGCTCTCGGTGCCGCTGATGGCGAGTTTGCCCTTGCCCGCATCGACATTCAGGTTGACGATGAAGTTCTTCTGCTCACCGGCATAGATGTGCACAATGTTGATCTGGCCTGATTTCCCGTCGGTGTGGTCATGTTTGTAGCACCCGGAGCGGATGGATGAAATGGTGACACCCTCTTGAGCTTTGAGGGTAATCTTGATGGACTTGGCGGTGACGGACATTAACCCGGCGATGAATAGCTCGAAGGCCTGCGTGATGTGTTCCTGGTCGACGAAGGAGTAGGTGCCGTAGGTCTGGTCGGCGATGTGTTTCATGACCTTCGGGTCGTGGTCGTCGCTGAGACCGAAGGTGTGCACCGGGAAATCATGGCTAATGGAAATCTCAGCTGCTTGCTCGACGACCTAGTTTGACAGGAACATCATGCAGCCCACACGTCCGTTGCTCTCCGTACGGTCCAGCAGAACATAAGAATGAAACGAGATGCCGGAGTACACATCAGTAACTTCAATTAGAAAGGTTTCTCGATTTACGATGTTAGAGAGAAAAAGGTTTGACTAAAAGGAATCATCTGCGTGTAGATAATCCAATAATTTGACTAAAAAACATGTGCTTGTGGACATGCACCTTGGTTCCCTCTTCCAAGCAGGCGATCATGTCAGTATTATGCCTCGCGACCAGCTGGTCAACCACCTCGGTAGCATCCGGGCAATCAAGGGAGTACATGTCCTTGAGCTCTCTGAGGCGGTGGGGCGGCACGCCGGCCTCGAAGGAGATGATCGAGAGTCGGTCGCAGGTGACAAGCTTGCTGATGACGGCCCTCATCGCAGCCTTTATGCGCTCAAGCTTTTCAGGACCCATGTTCGCTCTTAGGCCGAGGACGGCGACGATGTCCACGCCGGTGCGCTGCACATGCTGTGACGCCGCCTTGACCCGCACCAGGACGGGGAACTCATTGCAGCCGTTTCCGCTTGCACCTCCACCTGAATTAATTGCAGGAGTACATGCGATTTCAGTTCAAAATTCAACAATCCAGACTCCAAATCAAAGGAATGTTTCAAACGCATGCAGCTTACCAAATTGGTAGGGGCCGGATTCCTTGAACCCATCAACGCCGACAGTGAGCTTTTCAACTCTACTCCCATCTCGGAAAGCCCCAGCAACTGTCAAACAGATTTTTTTTTACGATAATCAAACAGAAATAATTGATCGGTATGAACGGGAAGTGCAGTTTTTTTTCTTTCTTTTGCTTGCGGCAAAACCGGACGGGAGCTGGTCATTTAAAATGGCCCGCCATCTACTAGCTGCATGTAAGGTGTAGGCTGCCTTTGGCATCGCCGTAAATTACCATAGTTCAACCTTTCAACCATCTTTTGCCTATTGTATATTTGTATATCAAATTAGCTGACCAAGTTGTTGTTTTTCCACAACAGATTCTAAAAATAAGCTTAGAGCAACACAAGTATGGATGATGTCAACTTGGTGGCTGGGCATGGTTTAAGACTTTTTTTTGTTTGACAGTGTGGTTTGAGACCTTTAGTTGGCCTACAGGTACAAATTGATCCGCCATCTATTGCATCCTCATGTGTTGAGACACTCAAAAGTTTTCAGAAAAAGATATGAAACCAATTATGGATGTATAGACAGTAATAAAGTGTAACAAATTGACAAATTATGGATGTAAATTTTACTTCTAGCGTTCTTTGTACTACCTTGACAGTTGATGAGTAGATCGAAAGTTTTCTTGCAAAAAAAATTGACAGATGGTATTTCACAAAAAAGATATGTCTATTTGTGTCAAAAAGGGAAGATAAATGAACACTACTACGATTGTGTGAACTCGTGTCCTTGTTTTTACCAGCCTGCCAGGTATATAGTGATTGTGCTTTTTAGATTAAATCTGTTCGGTTCTCATGTCATAGTATTTCCTAGAGTCAATTACACCACCCGTGCTAGAACTTGGTATGAATGGTCACTTTAGTGCTATAAGTTGTAGTGTACATTGAAGTGGTGCAAAAACTTGGCTTCGCGGTGCAAATACGGTGCCAAACTCGTTTGTATACGTCCACGACGCTCATGAGGCATGCCAACAAGGCTTGGGGCCCGCTGTCAATGACTGGATAATGAGGACAGGCTCTGCGGCATGCTCTTTAACTTCAGTTTTTATTTCATTTTTTGCACAAAAATAACACTGAGAGGCCCACCTGCACAAAACGCATTGAGAAAAAAAAAATAGCACACACAGGGTTTCGAACCTATAACCAGCAGGTAACAACACCTGAAAAAAAAACAGCAGGTAACATGCGATGTGAGCGCACTTAACCACCGCCAAGGAGACGTTCCGTGCCAGCGACCTGAAGATTTCAGGCATACACAGTTAACTACCAGGGCCGCCAAAATTTGTTTGCTAAATAGGCTATTGTACTGAGTCCACTTATATATATAATTTTTTACTTATAGGTATTGCACACGATTTTTCATAAATCATAAGTATTTTGTTTCCTAAAAGTTCATAAACATTTTTGAAAGCATGTAAACGTTTATATATTGCATGGATGTTTTATTAAAAACGTAAATATTAAAATTATACCAATTTATATATTTTAATAAATGTTTATATAATTTAGAAAAAATTAATGTATGTAGTATTAAATGGTTAAATATTTTATTAAAAATGTTGCAGGTGACCTCAGGTATGATCTTCATATTTATTAGTATTTCATGTTCCTGGGACAACTTACTGTTATTTATTGTTTTCAATATATTCAACATTTCTAAAACTACATTAATTTTGTAAAATTTCTATGAACTTTTATAAATATTTTAAATTGGTTAAATGTATTTAAATAAAATATTAATGCAATATATAGATTTTTCCATGCTTTTGGAAAATTCTTATGTACTTTTAGGAAAAATATTTATGCTTCATGAAAAATCATGTGCACATTTATAAGGAAAATATTATGAATTGAAATGTGGCTTCAATATAAAAGAACCATTAGTCTATGTATAAGAAACAATCTTTGTCGGGTGTTGGTTTGCACTATCGGGATAGGAGGTCGCTGGCTTGACTGTTGGATTTTTTTCATTCGAAGTTTAGAGTTTTAATTTATATTGTTAGGCCAAACTGGTATAGAAAATATTTATTATCATAGAGAACTAAATGTCGTCAGGCCTGGTGGTTAATCGCCAATTTGTAAAATATGTAGGTCCTTGGTTCGAACCCATAAGGTGCACCTTTTTCATTTGTGTTCAAAAAGAATTAATTTACACTATCAGTACTGACCACAAATGAACAGGAAATTTGATCGGTTGATGTGGTAAGGCTTGCAGGATATACATGCGTGTTTGAGGTTCGAAACCTAGTGGGTATAATTTTCTTATCAGTGCTATTTTTGATAGGTGGGCCACCCAGTGTTATTTTTGTGCGAAAAAAAACTGAAGGTTTTTTGCGAAAAGAGCAGGCCACACGCCCTGTCCCCATCGTCTGGTCACTGATAGCGGGCTTCATGCCAAGCTAAGACGCCTCGTCAGCGTTATGGATGTATAAAAACGAGTTTTACACCGTATTTGCACTGCAAAGCTAAGTTTTTGCACCACTTTAATGTACACCACAACTTGTAGCACTAAACTGATCATTTATGCCAAGTTCTAGCACTAGTGATGTAATTGACTCTATTTCCTAAGTCTATGAAAGTGTTGTTCTAAGACCAAACTCATGTGAACAGTAAAATCACAAAAAATAGAAAAAAATTTAAAAAATTTGGATTTTTTTCGTGTGAAACATTGACAAATGTTTTCATAGCTTGCAAATTTTCATCATGAAATGGCATTCGTGGAGAATATGGCAAAAAAAAATTCGATGCCAAAAAATGCGTTTGAAAACAACATTTTGGAGCATCGATTTTCTTTTGCCACGATTTCTACGAATGTCATATGGTGATGAAATTTTGTAAACTAACAAACATTTTGCCAATGTTTCACATAAAAAATTCAGAATTTTTTGAGTTTTTTTTCATTTTAATTGATTTTACTGTTCATCCGAGCTCACATGAGCTCGGGATTAGAACAACAGCTTCCCTAAGGATGCGTTTGGTTGAAGGTGTCATATGAATGGGTTGGGACCGTCCAATTTATTTGGGATTGAACCATTCAATTCATGCGTTTGGCTGAATATAAGAGATGAGCTAATTATTTAGGACGGGACCACCAGTCATGCTCACATAGTCATGCATGCAAAGCGTGGCCATTTGATTCGACCGATATGGTTGGGTGGAACGGTTCAGCATCTTCAAGGCATATTCTCTTTTTTTGACTTGAACCATTCATGTGCTTTATAACCAAACATGTCTATTTTTTGAACGATCCCAACCCATTCATGACCACCCTTGTAACCAAACGCACCCTAAATCTATGGATGTTAGCAAATTTTAGTATGCTCCCTCTTACCTCCCATTTTCAGATGAGACATAAGAATACATAATGAATTGAGCCACTGATTTGATTAAGTAGTTGTATGATTAACTCTTATCTTCTTAGCTCCCATGTGAAAGGAGGGGGTAAGAGAAAGAATGTTAAAATTACTCATGGATGTTGAAAATTCTTAGAAACTTCGGAGTAGATCAACTCAGTATGGTACGCATGTAACAGGTGAGTACGGTGGCTAAAATTTGCACTAAGTTGTGGGCAACTCTGATCTCCACGGACCTAGTTTCATTCCCACCACTAGGTTTGGGAGTCGTTTTATGGGTCCTATATTCAACAATTTTTGAGATGGGACGATGTCATGGAGATTGCAGATCCTCTATGTATACAAATGACTGGAACTTATGAGAGTGAGACTCATGTTTGGGAGTATTTTATAAAAAACTACCATAATTCGTGGAACCGTTGTTAGGAAACGTAGTAATTTCAAAAAAAATTCTACGCACACGTAAGATCATGGTGATGCATAGCAATGAGAGGGGAGAGTGTTGTCTACGTACCCTCGTAGACCGGAAGCGGAAGCGTTAGCACAACGCGGTTGATGTAGTCGTACGTCTTCACGGCCCGACCGATCAAGCACCGAAACTACGACACCTCCGAGTTCTAGCACACGTTCAGCTCGATGACGATCCCCGGACTCCGATCCAGCAGAATGTCGGGGAAGAGTTCCGTCAGCACGACGGCGTGGTGATGATCTTGATGTTCTACCGTTGCAGGGCTTCGCCTAATCACCGCTACAATATTATCGAGGATTATGGTGAAGGAGGGCACCGCACACGGCTAATAGATCTCAAGGATCAATTGTTGTGTCTTTGGGGTGCCCCCTGCGCCCGTATATAAAGGAGAAAGGGAGGAGGAGGCCGGCCCCAGGAGGGGGCGCGCCGAGTGTGGAGTCCTACTAGGACTCCCTAGTCCTAGTAGGATTCCACCTCCCATATGGAATAGGAAAAGAGGAAGGGAAAAGGAGAAGGAAGGAAGGGGGCGCCCCCCTTCCCTAGTCCAATTCGGACCAGAACAAGGGGAGGGGTGCTGCCACCCTTGAGGCCCTTTTCCTTCTTTCCCGTATGGCCCAATAAGGCCCAATACGTATTCCCGTAACTCTCCGGTACTCCGAAAAATACCCGAATCACTCGAAACCTTTCTGATGTCCGAATATAGTCGTCCAATATATCGATCTTTACGTCTCGACCATTTCGAGACTCCTTGTCATGTCCCCGATCTCATCCGGGACCCCGAACTCCTTCGGTACATCAAAACTCATAAACTCGTAATATAACTGTCATCGAAACCTTAAGCGTGCGGACCCTACGGGTTCGAGAACAATGTAGACATGACCGAGACACGTCTCTGGTCAATAACCAATAGCGGAACCTGGATGCTCATATTGGCTCCCACATATTCTACCAAGATCTTTATCGGTCAGACCGCATAACAACATACGTTGTTCCCTTTGCCATCGGTATGTTACTTGCCCGAGATTCGATCGTCGGTATCTTCATACCTAGTTCAATCTCGTTACCGGCAAGTCTCTTTACTCGTTCCGTAATACATCATCCTGCAACTAACTCATTAGTTGCAATGCTTGCAAGGCTTATAGTGATGTGCATTACCGAGTGGGCCCAGAGATACCTCTCCGACAATCGGAGTGACAAATCCTAATCTCGAAATACGCCAACCCAACAAGTATCTTCGGAGACACCTGTAGAGCATCTTTATAATCACCCAGTTACGTTGTGATTGGTAGCACACAAAGTGTTCCTCCGGTAAACGGGAGTTGCATAATCTCATAGTCATAGGAACATGTATAAGTCATGAAGAAAGCAATAGCAATAAACTAAACGATCAAGTGCTATGCTAACGGAATGGGTCAAGTCAATCACATCATTCTCCTAATGATGTGATCCCGTTAATCAAATGACAACTCTTTGTCTATGGCTAGGAAACATAACCATCTTTGATCAACGAGCTAGTCAAGTAGAGGCATACTAGTGACACTCTGTTTGTCTATGTATTCACACATGTATCATGTTTCCGGTTAATACAATTCTAGCATGAATAATAAACATTTATCATGATATAAGGAAATAAATAATAACTTTATTATTGCCTCTAGGGCATATTTCCTTCAACCGTGCCTATAAACTACCACTTTACAAATTTGTGCCGAAAACTACCATTTTCTCACTAATCCTTGACTAAAAACTACCAAGTCTGAAAAGAGCCCGATTCGGCTCTTTTAAACGTGTTTCTGACTAGTTGGGCCCACACGTTAGTGTCTATCTTCTTGCTCCTCCTATATCTTCTTAGGCATTTCAACAAACTCCTCGTCTTCATGCCCCACGGCCGGGAGCTCGCCGGCGAGGTAGTTGCCGGCAAGCGAGAGCACGCGCAGCTCGGTGGCTGGCCCATCCAACCCCCGGCCGACCCTCCTCCTTCTCCCCCTCTGGCCGGAGCACAACCTCTAGCAGGGCGGCGGCGCGCCCCTCCATTGCACACAGCGGTGCTCCTCTGACCAGAGCGCGGCGATGCACCCCGGAGCACGACGGGGGTGCACCCCTCGGCGCCGGCCGGCAAGGCAAGGAGCAGCAGCAACGGCGGCCGGCAAGGAATAGCA
The DNA here is from genome assembly GCF_002162155.2 of Triticum dicoccoides. Lineage (NCBI taxonomy): Eukaryota > Viridiplantae > Streptophyta > Magnoliopsida > Poales > Poaceae > Triticum > Triticum dicoccoides. Next base: position 68,522,103 of record NC_041380.1, on the reverse strand, counting down.
GCAGGCGCGGGCGACAAGGAGCAGCAGGGAGCAGCCGGTGCGGGCGACAAGGAGTAGCAGGAGCAGCAAGCGCGTCCGTGCGCGACCATGGCTGAGCTCGAGCCTTGGCGCGGGTGACAAGGAGTAGCAGGGAGCAGCCGGCGCGAGTGGCAAGGAGTAGCAGGAGCCGCAAGCGCGGCCGGGCGCGACCATGGCTGAGCTCGAGCCCGGGCGTGGCGGCGGCCATGACTAGCTCTTGCCATTAATCCGTGAAAAGGAGAGAGGCCAACTCAATGGCGAGGCTGCGGCGAGTCTGAGAGAGGCCAGAGGCGAGGCTGCAACTATGGCGGATGGGGGCAGGGTGCTCGACTGCTTCGCCGCGTGCGTGGGAGCCGACGCCGGCTGCGGCTGCCTGTGTGCACGTGCGCTGGCGCCGGAGGAGGAGGTGGCGGAGAGGAAGGCTCTGGTGACCGGGAGCAGCCAGGTGGTGAGGCTCAGCGACCTCGTCGTCCAAGACGCTGGGCTTTCATCTGCTGGCCGCCGTCGCGTGCTTCGCCGGGGCGTAGCCATTTAGAAGAGCGCGGAGTGCACATGAGGTGTTTGAGAAAATGTCAGAGAGAGAGGGAGAAGGAGGTGGAAGAAGATTGATGCTGCCAGGTGGGCACATCCTGTCAGAAAGGTGTTTAGAAGAGGCGAATTTGGCACTTTCCCAACATGGTAGTTTTTAGTCAAAGATTAGTGAAAAAATGGTAGTTTTCGACACAAATTTGTAAAATGATAGCTTGTAGGCACGATTTCATGAATTGTGGTAATTTTTTTGTTAAATACTCCGTGTTTGGAGATAGGGATGTAAATGGCATAATAAACGGCCCCACAAGGCCCATTTAATTAGCTTAGCTCGGCAGTTTATTTTTCTGAAAAAAACTTTATTGATCCGTTAGACTGATCAGTGGGCTTAAACGAGTTTAAACCAGACGCTGTTAACATCCCTATTTGGAGAGATAAATAAAGGTGGTAATATTTTTTTAGGCAAAAGGTGGTAATACTTTTACCACATGGGACACCCGTCCTATACCGAGTCAGAGATCAAGTTTGGAGCTGATCTGTAACTTATACAAAACTAATCTACGTCAGAAAGCTAGTTGAGGAGGTAATTACCTAAGTTACTAAGCAAATTTTGTTGTTGACTATCAAAGTTTTAGACAACACTGTTCATCTTCTCCAAACAGTATGGTGCAGTTAAATCTGGATATCTACAAGGATGTTGGTTTGTGTCACGCAGGGGGCGGGAACACGATTCATGCGGCCGTACGATTGCTCCAAGATTATTTTGTGATTAGATTTTAACTAGCACAAATGCCCGTGCGTTGCAACGGGAGGCATTGTTATCTTTCTAATATGTTAGCGACTTTCTTCAGTTTCATCCATGCAGTCTTCTGCCCATCTTTGTAAGTGTTCACTACCTAATTAGTGCATATAGGGCAGCATATTCCTTCATTCCTTCCTTTAGCATTCTCTTCTCGCGTCATCATCCTTATTCTCTGCTTATTGATTCACAAGCCGATTTATTGAGTCTATCGGTAACTGGTAACTTCAGGACATATATAACTTGATGGTTTTGGTTGTAAGGAGGTCAGGTGGTATTATTTATTTAATGATAATAGGAAAGCTACCCCGTAGAAAAATAGATAATAGAAAAAGGCGACTTACTAAGTTGTATTATCTTCCAGGCCCAACAGAGCATGCGTTATGTAATTACACTTGACCTACTCGGAGCGTAGGTTACAAAAAAAACACTAATTGTTTTGTGCATTTTTTTCAACGGCTCAATCAAAAAATAAATTGTGATGGGCCAAGGCCCAAAGCATGCCCAGCCCAATTGGTTTCCAGTGCCCAGCCCGAGCACGTGCATGTGGCTCGGCATTCAGCACGCCGGCCAGAGCACGCGGTGGCGGCGCCTAGCAAGCACACGCGCCGCAGTTCTCGCAGCTTGCCTGCCCGACAGCGGTGCACGCCGTCCGCACGCAGCCCGCACGCAACTCGCATTAAAGGCATGTATAATGGTTAATAAAACAGTCTTATCTTAAGTCTTGTATGTAATTTAGAGATGACAAAAAATATGTCTATAATGGATTATATCTTAGCCTTATATTTAATAACTAGACATTCCTTAAAACATGGTGAGACAAATTATGCTAAGAGATTTTTTTTATCTTATCTTAAATAGAGAAGACAAGCCTTTTCTTATAGATTCTCTCTCTTTCACCTCATCATTTATCCTACGTGGCACTCTTAAGATAGCATCATTGTACATGCCCTAATCCCTCTCATCAAATCCTGTTTAGCCGTGATGTGTGCATGTGCCCATTTATTAATCCTCTCTTTCTCTTTTTCTTATTACTATTAATTTTCAACAATGTCAGTTGGACACGCGCTCGAAAATATAGACAACGATTCCACCAGCTGTCTCTCGCGTGGGCGACGAGTGTCATTTGGCCTGACGCACTGCTGTCTCTCCCTCCCTCCCATCCAACCTTATCTTCTCAGCCAGCCGCCCTCATCCTCATCTCTCCCCACGCATTCTTCTCCACATGCAGCTCTAGATCCAGATGGAGTCGAGGCCACCACCGAGCCTCCCGAGCGTCTCCTCCTTCCTCCACCGGCTCAGCACCCTCCCGATCCCTCGCGCATGCCGCCCCACAGCGGAGCTCCAACGCCTCTCCTTCTCCTTCTTCATGTCTCCTCCTCAGTCCTCACCTGCATCTTAGCCTTTTCTTTTTCCCTTGGTCATGCAGGGAGCACGCAAGGAGCCTCGCCGCTGCCGCCAGCATCCGGACGTCGTCGCGCCGCCGCCACCTCCAAGTTCGCCGGTCGTCGGGGCCCGTCCTCCCCTGCTTCCGGCACCGCCACTCTCTGGCTTACCTCCAAGCGTGACGATAATGACGACAGCGCCGCCATCGATCGTCCCCGGTCGTCCCTCGTCTTACTCGCGTGAGCCGCACTACGCGTGGGTAAGACGGCCCTCGCCGGCGGGAGTCCCGGTACCGCGAGGCCGCTCGGCGGAAGCATCTGATGCTACTCCTAACTGATTATTTGGTATTTATTGTATTCCCAAAGTTTATCATCTGGGTTAATTGTAAATCGGAGGGTGTCGGTTCTGCTAATCCGATTTCTTCCTGGAAGTATCCGATGTTGCGGATTGTAATCCCTTCGTTTTGTTGCCGTCCTCTGCTTGTTGGCTTCTGATTTTGGCGGAGGGCCTGGTCGACGGTTCGATCCTCAAAGGATGAGGGTTTTGTGCAAAAACAAAAAACGGTTCACAAATATTCACTTAAAAGGGACTACGGGTTTAATTATCAGAAAATAGAAGGGCTTTTTTGCAAAATTGCCACAGCGACGTACGACCAGAAGCAATCGCTGGTTTATTAGTAGGTGGTAAGATAAGATAAGATTACTGCATACATGCACCTTTCGGTTTACTCCCTTCCCAGAATATAAGGCGCGGTTGATTTTTTTTAATCTTCATTGCACAACTTTAACTATGATTTCATGTACTGTTGGTCTATAAAATTATTATATAGACATATGAAATAAATCATTTTGCAAGAAAAATATGACGATCTCATTTACACATGTTCAATCTATGTAATTCAATATATATTAATGATCAAAGTCATGCACAAAAGACCGTGCAAAGTCAAACATGTCTTATATTTTGTGAAGGAGGGAGTACAACGTTTGGCAGAGAGTGCATGCCCCACAGACCCCATCTCTCATGTTTTTCTTTTAACTTGTAAATTTCAATGTATTGTATGTATTGAATCGAAAGTTCAATTTATATTTCATTTGTATATCCATGTTCCTTGTGATGATGTCTTCAAAATAATACCAATTTTAAATATGTTTTGACACATTTATAAATTTTTGCTAAGTTTCAACTGCTGAAACTTGATAGAAATGAACAATAAAATTAGTAAGTTTCAGAACTGGAACTTAAAACCATGTGGGGGCTCCAACGTTTTGATAAGTTTCTAAAACTTGTTTCAACTACTTAAAGTTGATAGACCGAATGATAAGTATGTAAAACTTAGTAAAACGTGATATTATGACTATCAAGTTTTAATATTTCAAACTTGGCAAATTTTTAAAAAGTTTCCGAATGTATTAAAAATTGGTCTTATTCAAAAGTACTCGTTGCAGCGAACACAAATGTGTAAACAAAACTTAATCTAGCTTTTTAGTTCAAACTATAAAATAAATTTAAATTTTTAAGATAAAATGAAAAGACATGAGAGACGGAATAGGTGACACATGCAATTCCGCCAAAAGCTAATATGCATGGACCCCAGTGCATCGACAGGATTACCAGTATAAAGTAGCACACCAATCTTGAAGCAAATAGATGGCCACATGCATGCGTCTTCCCAAACGTGCATGTCCATGCTAGTTTTGATGTCTACAACACTGTTCTGCGAATTTTGGATCCAGGGACAACGCAATTACCGTGGACATGGTTTTTGGATATATCGTAATCCCCCTATGGACAACAATTGCAGGTGTAGGCTATAACATCGTAGTACAAAACTACAGCCCAGTTGTCAACGGGTGAGTTTTCTCCCAACATTTGGTGTATATATATTTGCACGATTATGGTTAGTGAAATTCGAATGTAATGAATATCGACCATTATAATTAAGTGCATGCACATGTGTAGCCTCTAGACCTCATGAGCAACAAATTACCGTTGCTACCTATAGGAATTAGACTCAAATAATTAATTAAGACATTTTAGTGACTAGTAAAAAACAATTTGTATGAGTACAAAGATTTTGGTTGATAGAATCACCTGCCGAGCCCCGTGTTCATCCTTGTGATTGGGAATTGGAATGCCACCCTTGAGTAATGGTGTTGGAATTGTATGTAGTGTGAGGCTCAAGTGTTGCGAGACGTATTTGTAGGCAGTAATGCCACACTTACGGGCTGGGTGCTCACGGAATCATCTACGGGAGGATGTGGAACCAGCTGATTGGCGCCCACTTGCTCTTTCGTTCCGCCACATCAGTCCGTAGCTAAGCTTTTAGTAAAATTTGCCCGTAAGTGTAGCATTACTGTTTATAGGCTCAGGCCATGCCCCGCGGGTTCGTAGTCCCAACGTGTTGATAATAACCTACGGAACGACTAAGCTGCCCTTGACCGATGGCTGTCTTTTTTTTTTTGGCACACAAGAAGGGTAATTATCTTTTTTTTTGGGTAAAAAGAAGGATAATTATCTTGATGTAGACCGTGACAAAGACCCTACCTGTTTTTGCTCTAGATATGGACTCAAGATTCTAGAGTGCTTTGGGTCAGTCAGCTGATTGGGATTTGGCCTTTGTAATCAACGTCGCATCACATTCTAGTAGGGCGGGACATGGAGACTGACCGAGAGAAGTCACTCAGAAACGAAGGATAACTATGTTGATGTAGATCGTGACAAAGACCCTGGCTGTTTTTGCTCTAGATATGGACTCTAGATTCTAGAGTGCTTTGGGTCAGTCAGCTGATTGCGATTTGCGCTTTGTAATCAACGACGCAACACATTCTTATGGATTGTAGTAGGGTGGAATAGGGAGACTGACCGAGAGAAGTCACTCAAAATAAATGCATCGAGTCTCTATAGATTCACAACGGTTGTTGCAAGCGTCCATGGATTACCTAAGGCTCCTCCTAATACTTCACCTTATATAGGTGCTAAGGCTGGCCATAGTGAGGGTAACATAAGTAGTATCATGCATTTGGGACTCGCAAACATGCTTATGTGGCAGGCAATGAAAGAAGAGAGAGATGATTATAGTAACATAATAAATGTGATGCTACTAGCAATAAATGAGATCACCTATGATACTAATCTATGATACTATGCACTATAAAGGTAGTAACATAGACTAGTAACATATGCATGTTACTAGTCTAAGTTACTCTCCACTATGACCAGCCTAAGGCTGTCATATAGCCAAAAAAATGATGTGGCAAGGTAATTAAGAGCAGAGAGATGGGTATGGTGACCCTAACAATACCAAGCGCAGAGGTCTAGGCAAAACAATTAAATGAAAGAATCCCACCAATGCATGGATAACTTTAGTTGCTAAATCATTAAATGAAGGATGCTCAGCTACAACAAATTAAGTACATTGAAGACTTTAATTGCTTAACTCTTTATTAATGTGCTTAGCATCTCATCTTAGCACCAGTGTATTGAAAGAGGCCTAAGAGCAACAAGACGATTGTTAGACTTCTAATAAAATACCGAACGTCCCTAGTCACTCGTTGCATGCATTCACGACAAGACAAAAGAGACTGATGTCATTAATGCTTTCATTTATTTACAGATTCAAGTTATTTTTTAGCTTAAACCGTTGTTTGATTCAAAATCTATTTTTACAGTTACATCCATGCTTCAATACTCATTTGGAAGAGTTGGGCACCAACAAGCACGAAGATATTTCGCTTGCTGGACTCCCTCAACCGCTGTTGGACTGCCAATCATTGTGTGATGGAGACATGTACTAGGGGTAGGGTAAGAGCATCTCCAGCCGTTTGGCCCCCAGGGCGCCGAAAAAAAGTTGTCTGGGAGCGAACCGACGCTAGATTAGCGCGTGGGGGCGACTCCGCTTCCAGTCGTCGACCCACAGGTCGCTGCGGGCTCGGCGATATTTCATACATTTTTTTGCAAACTCGGCGATCTTTCACGAACTCGACGAAATTTCATTGAAATTTGTACAAAAAACATAAAAACATGCAAACTATGCCTACTACTACGCCAAACTACGCCTAGCCGCTGCGCCCGTGTCCACCGCCCGCCATCTACATGTCGAGAAGCCTGTAGAAGCGGGTGTAGTCGTCGCCGCCGTCGTCGTCGTCGTCGGGCGCCCCGCCAGGGCTCGCCGCTGCCCCTGCTACACCCCTGGCTAGGGTCGCCAACACGCGGTGGGGCGCTGGACGGCTCGACCTCGTCCTCCTCGTCGCTGTCAAGGAAGATAACGCCGCCCTCCTCGCGCCCACGGCGCCGGGCCTAGCACCGGGTCTGAAGCTCCACGTATGCCCGGCGCTGGCGGCGCATCTTCTCGCGAAGGTAGTCCTCCTTCGCCCATTTCAGGGCGGCCTCGTCGTCGAGGGCCATCATATCCGCATGCTCCGGCTTCACTGGGAGCAGCCCTGGCTTCACCGGGAGCAGCCCCGGCTCGGTCTTCGGCCGGAACAGGCGGAGGGAGCGCGGGGAGGGTCGGGGAGCCTCATTGATAACGAGGGTACCGCCGCGGGTGCGGCGCCGGAGCGGCGTCTCCTCCGGCTCTGCCTTGAAGGGGCGGAGAGCCGGCGAGCCGGAGGAGAGCAAGCCGGAGCCCAACGATGATGACGACGTCCCCGCCTCCATTCGGCGTGGCGTCCAGGAGCTGCCACGTCGGCGAGAGAAGGACGGTCGCCTCGGGTACTTGAGGCGCGACACGTTGCCGATCTCAATGTGGTCGAGGACGGCCTCGAGGGTGTGGTCTGGCACGCCCCACCACTCGCGCCGCCCGTCGGTGCTGAGGCGGCCGCGGGGGTGGTGCTGTTGACGGAGGCGATATGCTTTTGGCGGTGGTGCTCGAAGTACATCATCCACAGGGTTTCACAGCGGTGTACCTCGGCTCGTTCCACTGCTCCTCCATTAGGGACGAGGGGATGCGGGCGATATCGGCCCGCCGAGTTGCCCCTTCGGGCACAGGCGGCACCGGGACGCCGCCGGCGCTCAGCGTCCACGCCCTCGGCACATGTATGTCCCCGGGCGCCAGAAAATGGGCCTTGTGAGGTTGCATGTTGGGTGACGCGTGGCGGAAGAGGGCGGGATGCGCGTCGCGGCGCCTTCACTGCGTCGCCCGTGAGGCATCAATGGAGGCTGGCCGGCACGGCAGTGCGACAACCTTTGCATTAATTCTTGCGGGAACCAAGGCGATGAGGACGACGAAGCAGCGTCTCGCTAACTCTGCGGGCCCATCCTCGTTCACGCTAAAATCGCTTGCCCCTCCCCCAGCGTGCCAGGTTCGGCCTGGGTCTGCCGGCGCCAGTTTCAGCCCAAACCGGTGAAAAGCGGCTCCTGGGAGCGCAACTAGGCCGATTTTTAGACGCCGATGTGGAAAAATCGCCTGGAGAGGGCCTATTGAGGGCGTGTCTAGAGATGCTCTAACAGACCTGACCTACAGTCCCTGTCCTAGGAGATCATACACCTTATAATGAGTCCCAAGACCAGATCAGCAATCAGGCGTTTCACTAGAAGGATACTAATCACTTGATGGCAGCGCTTCACTCGACCGGTCTTCTTCACTCGACCTGATCATCAGCACTTGGACCAAGAAGATCAAGAGTCTCCTCGTAACTTCAATGTTCAGGACGTGCGTTAATCTTCATCAAGTGTAGTTAATGCGCCAGTAACGGATGTCCTTAAACTTCCGCTTAAACCCTTGGTTATCGCAACATTCATAAGGGTGCGGTGAACTTTATATAAGCCAGCCCTCAGCTCCATATCAAGGGTTCATATCCTTTTTAATACATGCACTCAATCAACAGCTCCAGAACACTGAGACGTAGGTGTTGGAAATATTCCCTAGAGGCAATAATAAATTGGTTATTATTATATTTCCTTGTTCATGATAATCGTTTATTATCCATGCTAGAATTGTATTGATAGGAAACTCAGTTACATGTGTGGATACATAGAAAACACCATGTCCCTAGTAAGCCTCTAGTTGACTAGCTCGTTGATCAATAGATGGTTACGGTTTCCTGACCATGGACATTGGATGTCGTTGATAACGAGATCACATCATTAGGAGAATGATGTGATGGACAAGACCCAATCCTAAGCCTAGCACAAGATCGTATAGTTCGTATGCTAAAGCTTTTCTAATGTCAAGTATCATTTCCTTAGACCATGAGATTGTGCAACTCCCGGATACCATAGGAGTGCTTTGGGTGTGCCAAACGTCACAACGTAACTGGGTGGCTATAAAGGTACACTACGGGTATCTCCGAAAGGGTCTGTTGGGTTGACACGAATCGAGACTGGGATTTGTCACTCCGTGTAACGGAGAGGTATCTCTGGGCCCACTCGGTAGGACATCATCATAATGTGCACAATGTGACCAAGGAGTTGATCACGGGATATGCGTTAGAGACAGCTGCATTCACTTTAGATAGGACACCATCTAAGTACGTTGAGACGATGTCATATGAACATTGGTTTGGAAAGAAACCAAGGTTGTCGTTTCTTAATGTTTGGGGCTGCGATGCTTAAGGCTTCAGCCGGAGAAGCTCGAACCCAAAAGCGGACAAACACATCTTCATAGAATACCCAAAGGTGACAGTTGGGTATACCTTCTATCCCAGATCCGAGGGAAAATTGTTTGTCGCTAAGAACGGGTCCTTTCTCGAGAAGGAGTTTCTCTCGAAAGAATTGAGTGGGAGGAAGATAGAACTTGATGAGGTTGTCGAACCTTTACTTCAACCAGAGAGTGATGCAACACAGAAAGATATTTTCTGTGGCGCCTACGTCTGTTGAATAGGAAGTTAATGATAGTGATCATGAAGCTTCGGATCAAGTTGCTATCGAACCTCGTAGGTCGACAAGGATATGTACTACTCCTGACTGGTACGGTAATCCTGTCTTAGATATCATGTTGTTAGACAACAATGAACCTACGAGCTATGGAGAAGCGATGGTGGGCCCGTATTCCGACAAATGGTTAGAAGCCATGAAATCCGAGATAGGATCCATGTATCAGAACAAAGTATGGACTTTGGTGGACTAGCCCGATGATCGGCAAACCATTGAGATAAATGGATCTTTAAGAAGAAGACGGACGTGGGCGGTAATGTTACCGTCTATGAAGCTCGACTTGTGGGAAAGAGTCTTTTCACAAGTTCAAGGAGTTGACTACGATGAGAATTTCTCACCCGTAGCGATGCTTAAGTCCGTCGGAATCATGTTAGCATTAGCTGTATTTTTCGATTATGAAATCTGACAGATGGATGTCAAAACAAGTTTTCTTACCAGTTTTCGTAAGAAAAAGTTGTATGTGATACAATAAAAGGTTTTGTCGATCCTAAGGATGCTAAAAGGTAAGCTGGCTCCAGCAATCCTTCTATGGACTAGAGTAAGCATCTCGGAGTCAGAATATATGCTTTGATGGAGTGGTCAAAGCTTTTAGGTTTATACAATGTTTGCTAGAAACTTGTATTTACAAGAAAGTGAGTGGGAGCACTACAACACTTCTGATAAGTATATGTGGATGTCATATTGTTGATTCGAAATGATGTAGAATTTTTGGAAAGCATAAACGGTTGTTTGAAGAGTGATTTTCAAAGGAAGACCTGGATAAAGCTGCTTACATATTGGGCATCAAGATCTATAGAGATAGATCAAAATGCCTGATGATACTTTCAAAGAACGCACACCTTGACATGTTTTTGAAGGAGTTCAAAATAGATCAGTCAAAGAAGGGGTTCTTACCTGAGTTGTAAGGTGTGAAGTTGAGTAAGACTCAAAGCTTGACCACGGCAGAAGAAAGAGGAAGGACGAAGGTCGTCCCCTATGCTTTTGTCATAGGCTCTATACGGTATGCCATGCTGAAGTACCGCACCTGATGTGTGCCTTGCCACATGTCTGGCAAGAGGGTACAAAGGTGATCTAGGAGAGGATCACCAGATAGTGGTCGAAATTATCCTTAGAGGAATAAGGAAATGTTTCTCGGTTATGGAGATGATAAAGAGTTCAACGTAAAGAGTTACGTCGATGCAAGCTTAACACCTATTCGGATAGCTCTGAGTAGAGATACCGGATACGTATAATGGAGCAACAATCTGCAATATGACATAAAGTTTTGCGAAATACATAGGGATCTGAATATGGCAAGATCCGTTGACTACAACCTCTCTCACAAGCATAACATGATCAAACCCAGAACTCTTTGAGTGTTTATCACATAGTGATGTGAACTAGATCATTGAGTCTAGTAGACTCTTGGATGTTGGTCACATGGCGATGTAACTTGTGAGTGTTAATCACATGGCGATGTGAACTAGATTATTGACTCTAGTGCAAGTGGGAGACTGTTGGAAATATGCCCTAGAGGCAATAATAAATCGGTTATTATTATATTTCCTTGTTCATGATAATCGTTTATTATCCATGCTAGAATTGTATTGATAGGAAACTCAGATACATGTGTGGATACATAGACAACACCATGTCCCTAGTAAGCCTCTAGTTGACTAGCTCGTTGATCAATAGATGGTTATGGTTTCCTGACCATGGACATTGGATGTCGTTGATAACGGGATCACATCATTAGGAGAATGATGTGATGGACAAGACCCAATCCTAAGCCTAGCACAAGATCGTATAGTTCGTATGCTAAAGCTTTTCTAATGTCAAGTATCATTTCCTTAGACCATGAGATTGTGTAACTCCCGGATACCGTAGGAGTGCTTTGGGTGTGCCAAACGTCACAACGTAACTGGGTGGCTATAAAGGTACACTGCGGGTATCTCCGAAAGTGTCTGTTGGGTTGGCACGAATCGAGACTGGGATTTGTCACTCCGTGTAACGGAGAGGTATCTCTGGGCCCACTCGGTAGGACATCATCATAATGTGCACAATGTGACCAAGGAGTTGATCACGGGATGATGTGTTACGGAACGAGTAAAGAGACTTGCCGGTAACGAGATTGAACAAGGTATCGGAATACCGACAATCAAATCTCGGGTAAGTACTATACCGCTAGACAAAGGGAATTGTATACGGGATTGATTGAATCCTTGACATCCTGGTTCATCCGATGAGATCATCATGGAGCATGTGGGAGCCAACATGGGTATCTAGATCCCGCTGTTGGTTATTGACCGGAGAGTTGTCTCGGCCATGTCTGCATGACTCCCAAACCCGTAGGGTCTACACACTTAAGGTTCGATGACGCTAGGCTTATAGGGAAAGTATGTACACGGTTACCGAATGTTGTTCGGAGTCCCGGATGAGATCTCGGACGTCACGAGGAGTTCCAGAATGGTCCGGAGGTAAAGATTGATATATAGGAAGTATGGTTTTGGCCACCGGAAGTGTTTCGGGCATCATCGGTAGTGTACCGGGACCACTAGAGGGGTCCGGGGGTCCACCAGGTGGGGCCACTAGCCCCGGAGGCCTACATGGGCCAATAGTGGGAAGGGACCAGCCCCTAGGTGGGCTGGGGCGCCTCCCACCAAGGCCCAAGGCGCCTCCAAGAGGGGAAGGGGGCAAACCCTAGGGCAGATGGGCCTTAAGGCCCACCCCAGGTGCGTCTCCCCCTCTTCCCCTTGTGGCCGCCACCCTAGATGGGATCTAGGGCTGCCGCACCCCTTGGGGTGGGAACCCTAGGTGGGGGTGCAGCCCTCCCTCTCCCCCTATATATAGTGGAGGCAAAGTGGCAGCCCAACACACGGAGTTCTTCCCCTGTTGGCGCAGCCCTACCCCTCTCCCTCCTCGTCTCTCGTAGTGCTTGGCGAAGCCCTACTGGAGTCCCGCGCTCCTCCACCACCACCACGTCGTCGTGCTGCTGCTGGATGGAGTCTTCCCAACCTCTCCTTCTCCCCTTGCTGGATCAAGGCGTGGGAGACGTCACCGGGCTACACGTGTGTTGAACGCGGAGGCGCCGTGGTTCGACGCTTAGATCAGAATCAATCGCGATCTGAATCGCTACGAGTACGACTCCTTCATCCGCGTTCTTGCAACGCTTCCGCTTAGTGATCTACAAGGGTATGTAGATGCACTCCTGTAACGCCCCGGATATAACTTTCCCAATTTGTACTCCAACTCTTGCCGTTTCCGGCGTTAAGTTATATTTATTTCTCGGGTTCGGGTCTTTGTCTCCGTGTGTTGTTTGCGTTTTCATGCATCTCATATCATGTCATCATGTGCATTGCATTCACATACGTGTTCATCTCATGCATTAGAGCTTTTTCCCCATTGTCCGTTTTGCATTCCACCGCTTCGTTCTCCTCCGGTGGCCATTTCTAGCTTTCTTTCGTGTGTGGAAATTAAACATTTCCGGATTGGACCGAGACTTGCCAAGCGGCCTTGGTTTACTACCGATAGACCGCCTGTCAAGTTTCGTACCATTTGGACTTCGTTTGGTACTCCAACGGTTAACCGAGGGACCGAAAAGGCCTCGTGTGTGTTGCAGCCCAACACCCCTCCATTTTGGCCCAAAACCCACCAAACTCTGCTCCATCATCTAGAGCGTTCGATCACGATCGCGTGGCCGAAAACCGCACCTCATTTGGACTCTCCTAGCTCCACTTATGCCTATAAATAGGACCCCCGATTTTCGGATCTCTCCCTCTCCCCGAAACCCTAAAATTCCCTCGCGCCGGCCGGACGTGTCCGACCCGGCCGGACGAAATCGCCGCCGCCGCCTCAGCCTACCAGACGCCGCCACATGGCGCCGCCACCTACCTCCGCCGCCGGGCCCGTCCCGGCCCGAAG